>NC_139957.1:9741988-9764488 GCF_963454915.1 Gymnoscopelus microlampas
TTAGTTTATGTTATGGAAAAAAAATAACGTTTTGCACAGTTTTGATGCCTGCTTATGCACATGTACTTGCATGTCTGACAGCAAGTGTCCCAGGTGGAGACAGAACTCAGATCTCGAGCGCTGGCGTACAACACCATCAAAGCCAGCTTGCAAGGCCTTGAGCGCAAAACTGAGTGAGTAAACCCCTCGACCATGAGATGAATTATTTACGAAAAAGATAAAGAATGCAGGAGCTGTGTATCTATATAACCGCATAGATGTGATTTAAAAATGCATGAGTTGCGTCTTTCATATTGAATGTGTGTATCTTTCCAGAGGGAGCTTGGTAACTTGCAGCCTGACTGAAATAGTAAGAAGAGAAGATTTGTTGGACTCTGAATACCTCACCACACTATTGGTAGTGGTGCCCAGGTTCGTGAATACCTCGCCACACTACTAGTAGTGGTGGCCAGGTTAGTATATACATGAAAAAAGGAAAAGTGAAAAAAGGAAAACAACATGCACATCCCCAACCCGACCTTGGGCAGGTGCTGAGTGACGAACAGTAAGCAAGGACAAATAAATAAACGTTCGCACACTGAGGGCTCCAATGCGACAGATGCTGTATTGCGCCACAAAAAGAAGCTGTGACGTTTCGAGCTCAAAGCTCCTCCTCACTCCTCAGACTAAAAGGTCTAGTTAGTATGAGGAACCGCTTTGAGCTCGAAACGTTCACAGCTTTTTTTGTGGTGCAAAAAAAGCATCTGTCACATTGGAGCCCTCAGGTTAGTATACACCTCACCACACTACTGGTAGTGGTGTTCAGGTTTGTGAATACCTCGTCACACCGGTATTGATGCCCAGTTTGTGAATACCTCGTCACACTGGTAGTGATGCCCAGGTCAGTGAATAGAAGAGCCTGACTGATGCCAGATTCTTGGGTCCAATGCTGATCCAGATTTTTGAGAGGCCTAGAACATTGATTACGGATTATTTTGTAAAGTGAAACATTCTCGAATCAATTCGAAAAACATTTGACTTTGACCACTTAGTAAGCCCTATTAAACATTTGACAAAATAGTCGATCTACAGGCTCAAAAAGGCTTCTAAAATGTCATCTATAATGACATAGGGACACCAGGTTGAAAGTGGTTAGAAATCAGGACACACCAATGTCATAAGAAAACGTAATATAATGGCCTATATATCTGCCCAACTGATATATCGGTCTGATAGTGAATACCTCACCACTCTAGGGGTAGTGATGCTCAGGTCAGTGAGACACAAACAGGAACATGCAAATCTATTTACAGTCATTAAAAAAAAACACTGAGATGTAAATAGCAGCACTCCAAAGAATAAAGATGCGAGACTATTGGCTCAGATGCACATTTCTTTATTGCTACCCCAGGCTAACTCGTTTCGGCAGAGGCCTTCATCAGAGCATAGTGAAGTTGTGCATAGTCAAGGCTCCTGACCAAACGTGTTTGCCTGGGGTAGCAATAATGATGTGCATCTGAGCCAACAGTCTAGGGTCTTTATTCTTTGGAGTACCACTATCTCTGCCTCAGTGGTTTTATTCATTTATTTGTTAGGTTTATTATTGACCATAGCTGAGCACCCACGGCCAGACCTACAGTAATAACATAATTTAGAGGTGCTTCAAGGCTTAGCATAAGATTTTCATTTCATAGTTCATTTAGTTCAGATTTCAACCTATATATAATTTGTCTCAGATCCACATTACTTAGAAGCCACATTGTAATTAGACCCTGTCTTTTTCTTTTTATTATTAGCTGTGGTCTTAAGTTATGCTTTATGTGTGCGTGTGCGTGTGCGTGTGTGTGTGAGTGTGTGTGTGCGTGCGTGCGTGGACAAACATCTACAGTACAAGCTCACAAAGCGTCACGATGCAATTCATCATATGACAAATTATATAGGGCTTAAGTGGTTAAACAGACAATTTTTGTATATTGTTTTTACCCCTCTTCCTTCCTGTGCATGTGTGCGCGTGCTTCTGTGTGTGTGTGTGTGTGTGTGTGTGTGTGTGTGTGTGTGTGTGTGTGTGTGTGTGTGTGTGTGTGTGTGTGTGTGTGTGTGCGTGTGCGTGCGTGCGCGCGCGCTTGTTTTTGCCATATGTGGATGTTGTCTGTTGTCACAGACGGAGCTACAGGCAGTGGGAGCAGTCTTATGAGTCCTTGTCCCAGTTTGTGGTGCCTCGCTCCAGCAGGTAAGGAGGCGTTCTTTTGGATTCCCTGGCGGTCGGTGGCACTGAGACAAGCCATTCCATTTGATCCATGTCTAAGTGTGCCAGTGAAGCGTCCTGTTCTCAGTGTCCACAAGGTCAGGCTAAACCGCGCGTATCGTGTTACCGTTAGAAAGTAAGAGTCCAGTCCACCACACGCTGGCGGAGGAAGAAAATGTCTCTGTTTACAGTATTTCATTGAATATGGCTTCAATTAGCCGAACCAATTGACGTATACCCTTGTTCATCCGAGCAGACATTCAAAAATTCAAATATGTGCAACATGAGATAAAGCACTTGAGTTTTTATTTAATCATTCAAAATGTGGAATATTAAACTACAATGTGGCCTCGGTCTATACCACCTCCTGTAATCTCTGAAATCAGTGAGATTAAAAAGGAATGGCACTGAATTTGAGCTTTTATAGGCCTTGCGTCGTTTAGTCTGCAGTGAGTTGCAATGAAACAAGAGAGAATGTTCCATTCCAGCTGTAATATGCTGTATGTATAGCTCCATCAATAACGATTTGTGCGAGTGGCAGATGAGCGAATTGACTGTGACAGTATCCATGCATCAATCTAGTCTTGCGTAGCCAGACGATCAGAGATCTCTGCCTACTGATACGTCTGGTGATATCTGAATCCAATGAATGGGCTAAAACTGGGTGGAAACCACTTGAAGGCCTTGGGCTGGTATCAGGATACGTTTTCAAAGCAGTGACCATAGGTATGTTTTCTCTGCCGTCCAAGACCATTCAATGAATTTAGATTTACCCCATACAGATCAGTAGTTGGAGATCTCTCATCAACCAGGCTAGATTGTCTATACAGAAAGGCTCACTTGAACGTATATTTGAAAGCATTGTATCTGCCCATGCAAAGTTTCACAAACTCTTTCCCTCGGACAGAAGAAAACCAGAGCAAACCATTCACTGTATTCTTTCTAGAAGAAGAATTACATAATTTCAGAGCCTTTTTGTAAATATAATAAACAAAAAAGTGAAGCTCTCTGGAGTATTGGTTCTCAAAGTGGGGTCCGGGGACCCCCAGGGGTCCTTCAGTGAGTTCCAGGGGGTACCCAGCTAAATGATGGATAGACCCCTATGGGTCTGTAACTCTGAGAGTGTACAAATGGAACCAAATGGACCCTAACGGGTCCATTTGGTTCCATTTGTACACTCTCAGAGTTAAATTAACATTGTTTTTACAGTATAAATTGGGGTCCCAGAGATAGAAATGCCAGAAAATGGGGGTCCGTATTACCTATTGCATGTCAAACTGGGGGGGTCCTTGAATTAAAATGGTTGAGAATCACTGCCAGAGCAGTAAATATCTTCTCTTATGGGGTCCTTGGCATATATTTTCAAATGGGGGTCCGCGGGCTAATAAGTGTGCATATGGGGGTCCTTGACATGAAAAAGTTTGAGAAGCACTGCTCTGGAGGACGATAGTTCCTTGGGCACTTTCATATTGCTCGTCACAACAACTGTGTGCGCTATTTACATGTCCTTTAGCTCCGTCCCAACTCTAATTGTATTATTGCTGCTCTGTGTGACCAACAGAAAGCTTTACGAGGACGGAGAGGAGGGGATTTTCACTGTTACACTTTTCAAAAGAGCCGTCCGCGAATTCAAAACCAATGCCAAACAGAGCAAGTAAGCAGGTTTGATTGCCAGAAAATAGGATGTCGGCTCAGAGCCGTGTTGTCTGTGTCGATTACCATAGTGTAGCCCCTTTGCCACACAGGTTCACCGTGCGCGAGTACAATTTCGACATGGATGAGCGACAAAGGCTTGAGATGAAGCAACTTGGCGTGGACAAGAGGGAGCAGTATGTGAGTGAATACAAAGTGTACTGTGCCACCACCGTTGTGTCACTGTGTTTGTCTAGCAGTGGTGTGAAGTGACTAAGTAATTTACTCAAGTACTGTACATACGTTTTTGGTATTTGTACTTTACTTGTGTATTTCCAACTTCCCATACTTTTACTTCTACTCCACTACATCTCAGAGTCAAACATTGTACTTTTACCCAACTACAATTATTTCAAAACTTTAGTTACTAGATACTTTGTAGATTTTGATTATTATTACAAAACATACACTTCAGCCTCCTATACATTTTGGCCATTTGAAATCTACAAGCTCACAATGCGTCTCGATGCGACGCATTGTGAACTTGTAGATCTGCTATTTTCAAAAGACTTTTTAGATATTTTATGTTTGAAAACGTGTCAAATGGGACATCCTGCATAATGAGTACTTTCTACTTTTGGTACTTTAAGTACATTTTGATACCAATACTTTTGTACTTTTTAAGTACATTTTGAATTCCTAACTTTTACTTGTAACAGAATACTTTTACCAAGAAAAGTTGAGTACTTTTTCCACCACTGATGTAGTGCATTGATAAGTAAATAAGTAGCCTTAGGAACCAACTGTTCCCCGAGCCATGTGTCCCAATTAAAGGTCAGGAGCCCATCTCCTGTTTCCTTAGTGTGTGAGGCAGCTTGACGTACAATTACATCCCCTGTACATGACGCATGATGTCACAGGGACTTATCCCCAATCCAACCCTGTGTGCCAAGCAGCAACTTGAGTATTTCCATGTTTTGCTTACTCAAATACGTCGTGGTAAACCATCCCGGTCCTGTGAATTCAGTCAGACCGGTCAGCAGAAGACACATGATAATGTGAATTCATGCGACCGGGATGGTTTACCAGGCTACTACATTGCAGGGGCAACTATTGTACTTTTTAGTCCACTACAAATATTTGACCACTTCAGTTACTAGTTACTAGTAGCACATAAAGTAATTAAAATCGGCCCCACCACAATGCAATACTATGATTGGTACTGTAAGTATATTTTGATGCCAATACTTTTGTAGGCTACTTACTTAGAGCATTGGTTCTCAAAGTGGGGTCCACTTTATCCATATTTTATATGTTGGCCATAAGAAAATAGCAGATATACAAGCTCACTTTGTGCTGCGTTGCGAACTTGTACATCTGCTATTTTTGAAAAGATAAAGATCACATTTACTTTTTTGAAAGAATTGTAAAATAATTCATGATTTTGATTTGAAAAACAAAAAACAAAAACACAAATCTTCTCTTCTATTGGTCCCTGGCACAGAATATTTTCAGATGGGGGTCCAAATACATATTCATTTAGGGGTCCTTGACCCCCTTGACAAAGTTTGAGAACCACTGACTTAAGCGTACTTTCTTCCATCACTGTGTACCATACTGTACTGTACATGTGTGACCATAAACACCCACACACAGAGTGATAGACAGACAGAGAGGCAATGAAGGGATTCAGGAAGATGTACAGGCCAAGGTCAGTAAGTTAAAAAGAAATGTGAGTACTCTTTTTTCCACCACTGCATTCATGTGTGCATATTTCATGCCTCCCCCGTAGGGAATCTTTGTGCGTTGGCTGAAGGTGAACTTCAGTGAGGTGTTTGTCGCCTGGATTCACCTGAAGGCCTTGAGGGTGTTTGTGGAATCAGTCCTCAGGTCAGCGTTGCTCACAAGAGTGGTTTACTGCACACCAGGGGTTCTCAAAGTGGGGTCCGGGCACCCGCAGGGGTCCTTGAAGGGGTCCCAGGGGGTCCTCAGCTAAATTAGTGAAACATCACAGCATCACAATCAGTTCAACCACTTTGAGCCTATATTTTACACTTTGGCTATTCAAAAATAATCTTCAAGCACACAACGAGTCACTTCATGAGCTTGTCAGCTTGTGAGCATGTAGATTGACTATTTTTTTTAAAGATGTAAAATCTTGAATTTGACCTGCGCACCCCGTTCAATCAAATATTTTATAATTTCAGACTATATGTACAGATAGAGATTCAGATTAGTTCTGCAACTATCGATTATTTTCTTAGTAGTTATTATATTACTTTTTGATTATTTGAATAATCGAGAAGCATGTTTTTATCATTGTTTAATTTTTCAACAAAATCCACAGCAAACCAAAAAAAATAGTCTGATTTAAACTTTGCAAAAATAGACGATCTACAAGTCATCCAATGCATCATGACGTGGCGTGCTGTGAGCTTGTAGATCTGCTATTTTAGGTATTTTGTATACATACATCCATACATCCATACATACAGTACATACATACATACATACATACATACATACATACATACATACATACAGTACATACAGTACATACAGTACATACATACATACATACATACATACATACATACATACATACATACATACATACATACATTTAAGTTAATCTAAAACACAATAATAATCAGCTTGAAAATGTGCCTTTTGATCTGACTAACATTGAAATGATCTGCCAGGTATGGTTTACCGGTGAGCTATCATGCTTTTCTGCTGCTGCCGGACAGGAAGCGCACGAAGAAGCTGAGACAAGAGCTTGCTACACTGTTCGTGCACCTGGACCCCACCGCCACCACCAGCAAGACAGACGTGAGAACCACTCCACTCCTGGGTTCATGTGTTGTGTGAATCACTGTTCATTTTCACTAAAGTTCTAGTAGATCGGCTATTTTTGGTCTACAAATCAGGCATTAAAGCCTGCCAAAATATTTTTGGTTGACTAAATCAACTGCAGATTTAGTTGACAAAAATATGATATTTAGTGACTAAAACATTTCCGATGACTAAAATATGACTGAAACTAAATTGTGCGGACATCAACATTTTAGGACGTACTTTTTTTTTTAACTCTAAAGTTGAAAATAGCTGATCTACAAGCTCACAACACGTCGCAGCACGATATGTTGTTGGCTTTTAGATTTTTGTTGCACCACACTGTCGTGCGACTAAGTATAAATCAGACATAACTCTAACCCCTAACCTAAGTGCCTAATCCTAACCCCAAACTGATTTTGTCCTAATTATAAGACTGACTCTAAAAAAAATATACATATTTTTTTTATCATAAAACAAGGACAATTATCACAATGTCTGTTTCTCAAATGCTGCTCTACTTGTGGGCACATTTGGTCTTCATTATTTAAGTACACACACACACACACACACACACACACACACACACACACACACACACACACACACACACACACACACACACACACACACACACACACACACACACACACACACACACACACACACACACACACACACACACACACACACACACACACACACACACACACGGCGGAAGTGGCTCAGGGGGTAGAGCGGCTGCTCGTTAATCTGAAGGTTCTCGGCTCCTCCTGGCATAGTGTTGAAGTGTCAAGACACTTAACCCCTAACTGCTCCGGATGAGGCAGGTTGTTTCCTTGCATGGTTGCCTCCACTGTGTATGAATGTGTGCGTGTGCGCGTGCGTGCGTGCGTGCGTGTGCGTGCGTGCGCGTGAATATACTGTACATTGTAAAGCGCTTTGGAGAAAGGAGCTATATAAATACACATACAGTGTAGCCTCTACACACACACACACACACACACACACACACACACACACACACACACACACACACACACACACACACACACACACACACACACACACACACACACACACACACACACACACACACACACACACACACACACACACACACACTGTGTAATGATGAGGATGAAGTGTTGTCTGATTCAGTGATGTGATTCATCACTGTAGCTCACTGATTTACACAGGACACGCTCAACACGGGCCGCGTGAACAAATATCATGCTTACTCGTGCAAATCCCAAGAAATGCTATTTGCAAATTAAGTCAAGATTGCCGTTGCTTTCGTCATAAATTACATGCTTCATTGCATTGCGGCTGTCCCTCCTACAGCCCCTGAAAAGCTGAGCAGAGCAGGGTTGACTCCGTGTTCATTTAACTCTGAGAGTACTGGCTAAATTAACACTCGGGTACTGCTGTGCAGTGCTTGTGCTTTTGTAACCGCCCGGCTTAGAGCCATGTAGCCAAAGGGGAATCCGCCCCCTTAGTCAAAGGGACATGGCTTCTGGTCTTCAGGCAGGGCTACAGTACATGCATCCCCTTTGACACCCTAGGGTCAGATGTACCGATTTACTGACTTATTTTGAAACCCCAAACCGGATCCCGAATCAGCACATTAGTACATTTTTGGCATTGATTGATCGTACATCGTACAGAGGGTAAAATGATAGTACAAATACGATAATCATCGTACATCTAGCAAAACACTGGTTGACGTGCATGTGGAACACAGCTTATTTTTGACTTGCACAAATAATGTTCATTTTTTCTGCACTCCACATAGTGACAGTGCTCTCTCTGTCCACCTCTGCCCCACAGCTGAGCTATGACATCCCAGAAATGAGTCCCTGTCCACTCGAATACTTCTCCTACATCTGCTTCCCGATAAGCATCAACGTGTTGGAGACCAGCTAGTAGTCGGCAGTGTGAGGAGACTCCAGAACAACCCTATAGAACAATACATCCAGGCATGGATGACGGACCTGACGTTGAATACCAATTCACCCTACCACTTCACTAAGCTCTCGCTCTAGGCCAGGCATGAGAAATGGAGAATGACAAGATCCTCAACGATCTTTGGACGTATGTGGTAATATCGAATTAAACGCGTCCACATGGCCGAGCCACGGCCACAGATGCAATAGGCTCTTTGCGCAGCAGCCATATTGGAAAGAAATAGGGCCTCTACCTTTTAAGGCTATGTTCCAGGCATTCTGGTCAAACAGAGTCAGTCAGGGTGCTGATATTGTGCATGTCGACTCACTGGAAACACTCTGTTATACCAGCGGGTCTCAAAGTGTGGTCCAGGGACCCTCATGGTTCCTTGAGGGGGTTCCAAATGGGCCCTTACGGGTATGCAACTCTGAGAGTGTACAAATGGAACCAAATGGACCCGTAACTCTCAGAGTTATGGAGGTCCTTGAAATTAAGAAGTTTGAAAACCACTGTGCTACACTAAATGGAACAGAGCATTCATTAGTATCGTTGGTAAGTAAGGAAGAGGCCCAGTTTATTTCATATGGCTGCTGTGCATAGGGCCAATTGTTGATTATCTTGCTTTTCAACGCTTCCCTTGGACAGGAAGCACTGTCTAGCCCACCTGGGAGAGTGGTGTGAGTATGTGCTCAACGTGTGAATGGTATCCGTATACATACGAACATCCTCAGTGTTCATTTAACTCTGAGAGGGTGCAAATACGAATGTGAGTGTACATTTGCACACTATTGGAGTTACAAATGTATAAATGAACACTGAGGATTTTTACTGTGGGACTGTTGGATGAGTATTGGGTTGCATGTGGGTCTTCTCCGCCACCCTGCACACACACCCTGGACTATATTGAAGCATGTACATATAAAAGGGAATTTGTAGTGATCTCTGCATTGTCCCAGTAGTGTACATACACATACAGTACACATGTTGTGAGTTGGGACTGCATGCAGAATCACAGAACCACTCAAAGACATTTAAGACATTTAAAGGCATAGTAGGCTATGTAACTTTGCCCTGTGTTTACATAGCAAAACAATAAATACTTTTTTTTTTTTTTTTTTTTTTACCAATCATTCATTTCTCTCTATACCAGCAGTTTTCAGCCACTGGAGTGGTGAGGTGGTGTTTACCTGCAGAAGAAACATGTCCTGTCGCTGGTGTTTTTCCAGAATTCAAAATGTAGTTGAGTAAAAGTACTAAGGTATTGGCATCAAAATGTACTTAAAGTACCAAAAGTAAATGTACTAAACTGTTTGAAAATAGCCTATGTATAAAATAGGGCTGAAGTGGTTAATGTATGTTTCATAATATCATAATTTATATCTGCAAAGTAACTAGTAACTAAAGCTTTCAAATAATTGTAGTGGAGTAAAAGTGCAATATTTGCCTCTGAGATGTAGTGGAGTAGAAGTAAAAGTATAGACAATTGGAAATACTCCAGTAAAGTTAAAGTACCTCAAAACTGTACTTGACAGTACTTGAGTAAATGTACATTACTTTACCACTGATGTTTTCACAGTCTGTTTCGGTAGACAGGGACGTGTTTGGGCAACCAAAACAAACAGTGAAAAACACTAGTGCTGGTATAGAGGGAATTATATATTGTATTGTTATGTAAAGATGTAGAAAATATGTGGATACATTTTTTTTTCTAATGAAAGAATTGATTAATGTTTAGTTGTTGCTAATGTACAGTTTTAAACAAGCCTTTGAATGAATACACTTAAAGCTGCAATCAGTAACTTTTGTGTACGACCCCGGAGTCGAACCCAGATAAAAGACTGCCCATTCAACAGGGGATCGAGACATTGGGCCTATAAGCTTCAGGCAGTATTACTTGTCAACCAATAGATGTCCTAACCAATACCAGGGTCTAAATTTCGCAACAAAAGAGTAGGGCGACCACTCTACAGATTTGTTAATATAACAGTTCCGGATTGCAGCTTTAACCTGGCAATAAAATGTTGTAAATATAATTGCACAATGTATGAAATACAGCCCAGCACCAAAAAGGGGACACATTAAAACAGATATAGTACACAGTAGAATCCTCAGTGTTAATTTCACACTTATTGGCAAGATGGACCCTTACAAGGTCAATTTTACAGTCAAAGTTGAATTAATATACAGCATATCGTTGCTGTCGGGTGGAAACCTCATATGTCCAAAACTGTTACTTTTCAGGAACCAAAAGTATCAGATCTACAAGCTCAAAACGCGTCAGTTCGCGCAGTGTTTCGAGCTTGGGGGTCTGCTACTTTTGATGCTTTTGTGTGAAGCTGTAGTATGATCAAGTAGGGCATTCATTTACAAAAGAAACCCACAATTTAGAATATGGAGATAAGAGGTTTATGCCCGACAGCGATGTTATGTCTTCTCATGTTCCCCAGGTTCTATGTGCCCCGCTCACCTAAACCTAACCCTAAACCTACACCTAAACCTAACCATAAACCTAACCCTAACCCTAACCTAAGGTAAGTGGGGAACATAGAACCTGGGGAACCCCTATACTGGGACTAAAAATGAGAATTCCATTAGAAAACCTCTAAATGTAGTGCTATGTATGGCCACCAGAGAGTGCACTATCACTGTTTTGTACAGCCCAATAATTGATGTATACAGCATCAACCAGGTTGTCAGAATATTTGCAGTAGCCATTTTAAACAATGCTAAACATCCCTAGATTTCTTTTTTTTTCTTTCCTTTTTTGTGCGAGTATTCCTTCTTTCAAATATTGATTTAAAAATGTATGGACAATATACATAACTGACATGATTGATGTTGCAGAAACATTTTGTCATTTTCTTCACTGCTTCACAAAAAAGTGAAACACCTTTGTAAATAAACTGTAACTGCCGTTTACATGTGAAGTTGCTGTTACAGTGGCCTGTGGCCACAGTCTTATTTTAATCTGAATGTCATGGGGTAAAATTGTTATGCAAAATCACAAAGCTGCAATCTGTTGTATTAAATTAATAATTTGCTTAATATCATGGAGTAATTAATGATTTTCCCCTCCATATTATATGCTTATTGCACTTTTCAAGAACAAGCAGTTGGGCATGATAGTTTGAGTCAGTGAGTGTGTGTGAGTGTGAGTGTGAGTGTGAGTGTGTGTGTGTGTGTGTGTGTGTGTGTGTGTGTGTGTGTGTGTGTGTGTGTGTGTGTGTGTGTGTGTGTGTGTGTGTGTGTGTCGACTCTACTTCAATCCTCATCAAGTGTCCTGGCTGTCCTCATATGAAAATGATAGGGACATGATAGGAACATTGTGGGAACAACCCTCATTTTTCAAAGTGTGGGATTAATTTGGAGCTTAGACAATTATGAAGTTCAAAAGGTTATACTGTTATGTGTATGCTAGGATACATAGTCTGCTCTACACTGTAGACCAGAGGTGGAAAGTAACTAAGTACATGTACTCAAGTACTGCACTTACTAAGTACAATGTTGAGGTTTTCTGACTTTACTTGAGTAATTCCAATTTTCAGTACTTTTACTCAAGTAATTGTTTAATTCCGGACTTTTACTTTTACTAACAGAGTAGCCTATTTCTACATTGCAGTATTGATACTTTTACTTAGGTAAACATGCGAGTACTTTTTCCACCACTGACAGTAGAAGAAGACTGCAATGAATATAGGATTGATGAAGATCCTCACATGCAGAAACCAGCGCTTGCGTGCGTGCGTGCCTGAGCGCGCGCGCGTGTGTGTCAGAGAGAGAGAGAGAGAGAGAGAGAGAGAGAGAGAGAGAGAGAGAGAGAGAGAGGGGGGGGAGAGAGGGGGGGAGAGAGGGGGGGAGAGAGAGAGAGAGAAAGAGAGAGAGAGAGAGAGAGAGAGAGAGAGAGAGAGAGAGAGAGAGAGAGAGAGAGAGAGAGAGAGAGAGAGAGAGAGACACTGGGTGTGGGCGGGAGGAGGTCAGAAGAGCTTGGCCGCTTGACGTTCAAGCTGTGCGTTTCATTCCGTTTGGAGAGGGCGAGGTATGGGGTGACATTTTACGCACCACCACAGGCAGTTATGGACATTGATTTAATTGACTATGACATTGAGCTTTGTTTAACACCATAGCAAATAGACATAGGTCTATATATATATATACAAAAGTTCTCTTCAACTTTCCTTATTGTTACAATAGGGATCCGTTGATTAAAATGTGGACAATACCCAAGCCGAGATACAATAGACGTGGTTTGGGCACCGATCATCAGGCTGAGGATGAGATCGCGGTGAACATCGGCGGGGTGAGAGTGGTGCTTTTCGGGGACGTTCTGAGCCGCTACCCGGAGAGCAGACTGGCGGAGCTGGCGAGCATCAGCTCGACTCAAAACTACGACGTTATCAACATCTCCTCCCTCTGCGACGACTTTGACCCGGGGCGGCGAGAGTTCTACTTTGACCGAGACCCCGACGCTTTTAAATGCATCATTGACGTTTACTACTTCGACGAGATCCACATCAGAAACGGCATCTGTCCCATTTGTTTCATGAAGGAGATGGAGTTTTGGAAGATAGACCAGAACGTTCTGGACGAATGCTGCAAGAGTTATTTGAGCGAGAAGGAAGAGGAGCTGCAGGAGATCGCCTGCAAGGTGAAGCAGATCCTGGAGGATCTGGAGGTTCCTCTGTGCGTCACGCGCTGGCAGCGGTGTCGGAGGTTCCTCCACCAGGTGATGGAGAAGCCCGAGTCCTCGAAGCTGGCGCGCGTCGTCGCCATCCTGTCCTTCGCCTTCGTTCTCGTCTCCTCGTTGGCGATGTGCATTGGCACGATCCCCGAACTCCAGGTGATTTTCGTTTCATTTTGTTTTCCATGTATTTATTATTTATTTCGAACATATTAAAAAATATAAATGAGAAAAGGGAAATCAAATGAAACCATTTTTTAAATAATCATCCTTAAATGATATTCCATGTTCGAAAAAGGAGTAGGAAGAAGTTTGTGAAAACTTATCAGGTCCTACTCCTACCCCTTCTTTGTGTATCTCAAATACCTCAAACCTGCAGATAAATATTTTTGTCTTCCTGCCCCAGTGTTTACACACTCATATTGAGACAATAAAAATAAAAAGACTCCTTTAAGCACAGGTAGGTAGCACATAGCCAGGTCAGGTAGGTTATTGTGGCCTCCTGGTGGCGCTATAATAGGCCAATGTGAAAATGGTGGCATTTCCTCCTCTGCCTTTCACGGCAATCGGATGCTGCATTCATGATTTGAGGCATTTTGAGGCACACAACAAAACTGTTTTGCAAAAATTGGCCTGCTGGTGGCGCTATACAAGGCCAATGTGAAAAGGGTGGCATTTCTTCCTTGGCCTAGTGGCAATGTATGTGCAAAATTCCTCTGCAATCGCACAATGTATTCATGATTTGAGGCATTTTGTTCAAAACAAGCCACTCATGCAAACTTTACATGGCAATCAGGATGGAATATGACAAATCGGACAGCTCCGTCTTGATCACATGACTATAGAGATACTGTGTACCGATGTGCGTGAAATTTGGATAAAATCTGAAGGAGTAATATATATATTTTTTTTTTACATAAGTTGGCCTCCTGGTGGCGCTATAAAAGGCAGATAGGTGCAATTATAGGTAAAAACGCGAATCGGCCTGTTATAGTGCCACCATGAAGCCTCAGCCTCAGCCTAGTAGGAATGCGCGTGCAAAGTTTCACGGAAACGCACGCTGCGTTCATTATTTGAGGCATTTTCTTTCAAAACGGAGCACTTCTGCAAACTTTGGAAGCCAATCTTAGCCAATCAGGATGGAATATGAGAAATCTGAAATACCCGTTTAGTTTAATGACTATAGAGATGTAGAAACGTACCGATTTGCCTGATGTTTGGACAAAATCTGTAGGAGTCATATTATAAAATGTGTTTTGCAAAATTCGACCTCATGGTGGCACTATAACAGGCCGATCTGAAAAATTCGGGGCAGAGGTTCTGCTGTGGCATCCAGGGACTGTGCGTGCACAGTTTCGCTGCGATCGGCACAACGGTGCCGGTAGATTAGCTGCTCACGGAAACACAGACACACAGACACACTCACGGACGGACAGACAGGGTGCAAAACATAGTCTCTGCCACGCCCTCGGCCTGGCGGAGACAACAATCAAGCATACAATACAGTCGAAATGATGCTCCACATCTAAACCTATCTGTTGTACCTAACTAGCTATTCTATCCTATATCTAGGTGATGGACTCAGAGGGGAAACTCGTGGAGCACCCGACGATGGAGGCCATCGAGACCACTTGCATGCTGTGGTTCACCATGGAGTACCTGCTGCGTCTCGCGTCCTCTCCGCACAAGCTGCGCTTCGTGCTCTCGTTCATGAACATCATAGACTTCATGGCCATCATGCCGTTCTACGTGGTCCTGAGCCTCACCTACCTTGGCAGCTCCGCAATGATGGAGCTGACCAATGTCCAGCAGGCGGTCCAAGCCCTCCGCATCTTGCGCATTGCGCGCATCTTCAAGCTGGCGCGCCACTCCTCCGGGCTGCAGACTCTGACATACGCGCTCAAGCAGAGCCTGAACGAGCTGGGGCTGCTGCTCTGCTACATGGGCGTCGGGATCTTCGTGTTCTCGGCGCTCGGCTACACTTTGGAGCAAGGCCACCCGGAGACCCTTTTCAACAGCATCCCGCAGTCTTTCTGGTGGGCCATCATCACCATGACCACGGTGGGCTACGGGGACATATATCCCAAGACCACGCTCGGCAAGTGCAACGCCGCCGTCAGCTTCCTGTGCGGCGTGATAGCCATCGCCTTGCCCATTCACCCCATCATCAACAATTTCGTGGTGGTCTACAACAAACAGAAGGCGCTCGATACGGCGGCGAAACACGAGGTGGAGCTGATGGAGCTGAAGTCCAGTGAGCCAAAGAAGGACTCCACCGAAGCGGACACTACTGTGGACACACCGGTGGATACTACGTCCACGTGTTTACCCCGCACTGATACTTCTGCACCTCTTCTTACGCAGACCAACTGAACATGCAGATGTTAAAATAACTACATGTGACTTGACTTGACAATGTCTCTTAACGACAGACTTTACGACACATGGATTACTGATTTCACATCCGATCATCAATATGTGTCATTGTATAGGCAGCTGTCACCCAATTAAAACCTTTGCATGCGCATGGAGATGTCTGCCTCATGTCTATAGCCTATATGGTTTCTTTTCAAAATATTGAGGTTTTCTAATGACAAATATTCCCAAAGGGGGCAGACACAGTCACATCTCATATGACATCATTCAAAACATAGATAAAAGGGTAATATTAATATACATATGCCTCATGTCTAATATTACATATAAGCCTTCTACAATCAATAATTAAATGGGAAAACAAGAAAATAAATGCACTCCTTAACAATGAACTTGTTTTCTAATTTGCGATTAAAGTGGAGAACTGTCGAGTGAACTGCATCTCCATCCAATATGTGATAAAACTTAAAGATGATGGGTGTCATATATGGTCAATATTTAATGGCCTGTACTGTCTGACTTCCTCATTGGTTCCCGTAATGATTATGTGTCAAGTAGACGAACTGATGGCCACGGGGCTAAAAATATACATTATGAAAGGTGCTGTGAGGAAAAACAAGAGGAAAAACAAACTCGCTATAATTGTGCTTTCTCAGAGAATAATAGGCTTCCTAAAATGTTCGTGTCAAATTGTCCACACAACCTCAAATTTAGCATACTGATAGGCCCACATATAAATGAAGCTAAATGCAAACTGACAATTTGGTCTTATTTAGCCTATAAAATTAGTTACATTGAGTATGATATATTAAAAACACACATTTTTGTGTGTGTGTGTGTGTGAGTGTGAGTGTGAGTGTGAGTGTGAGTGTGAGTGTGAGTGTGAGTGTGTGTGTGTGTGTGTGTGTGTGTGTGTGTGTGTGTGTGTGTGTGTGTGTGTCAGATCACTTCCATATCTTCAAGGCACCAGCCTGTATTCACAATCAAGACAGCACAAGGCATCCTTTTTTTAATTTTTTAAGTAGACTAGTTTAAACTAATTATTTTAACCTATAGAACTGGAAGTATAAGTCAGTGGTTCCCAAAGTGTGGTCTGGGGCCCCCAGGGGTCCTTAGAAAAATGTGTTAATATAGCATCAAAATAAGTTAAAGCACTTTAACCCCATTCAGTTATTTGAAAATAGCCGATCTACAAGCTCACAATCAATTGCGATATACATGTTGTGAGCTTGTAGATCTGCTGTTTTTGAAAATCTTTGAAAGATTGTAGAATGATTTCGATTTTTTTAAACACAAATCTTCTCTTCTTGGGTTCCCTGGCAGACCCCCATCTGAAACGGCCAAATACAAAACGTAGTGGTCTTTGACACGAAGATGTTTGAGATCCACATGCCATAAGAAATGCTTTAAATATTTCTCTTTAAAGGACCCCCAAATTGGTATTTAGCCACAACCCCCCATCTGAAAAAGTTTTGTGGCAGAAGAGATGTGTGTAAAAAGAAAAAAAGGAAAATTATTAAAAAATGTTAAAACACAGATATCAAAAAAATGCTAAAAAATAGCAGATGTACACAAAGTGACGTGCTGTGAGCTTGTATATCTGCTATTTTTGAATAGCCAACGTATAAAATATGGATGAAGGAGTTAAAACGATTGTGATGCTGTATTAACACATTTTGCCGGGGCACCCCCTGGAACCATCTCAAGGACCCCTGGGGGTCCCCGGACCCCACTTTGAGAACCACTGCCATAAGTAGCCTAATGCTTTAAATATTTAGAAGTCCCCTCAGGGCCCCTTGGGAAAACAGGTGAACCAGCGCAAAGTGCGGCGCGTGTCGGATGGGCCGTGACAACAGACTTTCTCTGCATTTCCCAGGGGAGAGGGGGTGGGGCGGTGGGCAGAAGGGTTGGATTAGGCTGAATATATGACCAATCAATGATCCCTTTCATTACCTTTAAGAGCACTGTGCTGTGTTCAGCAAAGCTCTGGTAACTTTCAGTGTCATGGGGGAAGGAGAAAGCCACTGAAAGAAGACTTCTCCCAAGAGCAGTGGTGGACATGCAAAGTACATTTACTCGAGTAATGCACTTAAGTAAAACATTTTGATTATCTGTCCTTGAGTATTTGTATTTTTGGATAGTTGTGACTTTCACTCCACTACATGTCAAAAGACAAATGGGCTACTTTTTACTCCACTACATTTCTAGAAAGGGAAAAAGTACATAAATTAACCACTTAAGCCCTATTTAAAACAAGCCGCTACGTGGCTGGCCAGTGCCATATTTGGTCACGAATATCAGCCCAAAGGTAGCGATTGTTCTAGAGCTCCATATACAAGCTCACAGTGCTACGTGTTGTGAGCTTGTAGATCTGCTATTTTCACTGTTATTGACATTTCAGTCAAGACAACTCATGAATGGATTAAAATATTTTTAATTAATTTATGAGCAATACATTTATTATGGTTTGGTGATGATTTGGATCTGCTTTTAGGTTTTTGATTGATTGATTGATTGATTGAATACTTATTTATTTAATACTATATTAACAGTTGCAGTGGTACCCAGGTGTAAGGATAGTTTGTTATCAGCGAGCCAGGTGCAGAATTTACAGAGCTCAGAGCTAAGGGTTATTTCAACCTGCAATTTGTCATTGCTCGAGACCAGGAGGGCAGAATCATCAGCAAACAAGAACAAATTGCAGTCACTGCTGATGTCATGTTGTTCGCATATATTAGGAACAGTAAAGGCCCTAGTATGCTTCCTTGAGGAACGCCACAGCTCACTGGGAGGGGCGAGGACAGGGTTCTGTTCACCTCCACCACCTGTTCTCTCCCCTCCAGATAGGATTTCATCCAGTTCACTTATGTGCTATCAAAACCAACTTCAACTTCAACTTATCAATCAGAATAGAGTGATTTACTGTGTCAATTGCCTTTTGGAGGTCCAGCATGACCATGCCGCAATATTTGCCAGAGTCCACCTCATGTTTGATGTGGTCGTCCAAATAGAGTAGGCACTGGGCAGGTGTCAGTGGAATGAGATGTTCTGAAGCCAGATTGGAATCCGTACATTAGTTTTTTTTCAGCAAGATACATTTCAACCTGTTCATATACTATCTTTTCCATAACTTTCAAGATAGAACTAAGAATAGAAATAGGGCAGTTGTTACCGGGTTCTAATTGAGGGTTACTCTCGCTGGTTTGGTTTGAAATCTTGCGGGACGTGCCCCTGGCTGATGGAGAGGTTTATTATGTGGGAAATGATTGGAGCAATAGAGGCGGCTGAGTCTCTGAGAAATTTGGAAGGGATATTGTCATGGCCAGTGGCCTTGTTTTGTTGAAGGGCGCTCAGTTTTTCAAACACATCATCAGTTGTCACCATGGTGAGTTTAAAATCATCTGTGCGAGTTTGCAGACACCTAGATTTTTGTAGAATGCTTGGATGTGCTTTACACCATAAAGCCCAGAATGAGAGGGCAGTATGTTAACCAGTTTTGTGGCTGTATATGGTTGAAAGTGGTTTTGAACTTTTGATCGAGTGATGTACCTTATTCCTTAGCTTATTGCTCAGTTTTTTGAGTTCCTCAGATCTGTTTTGAGATCCTCAGTGTAGCATTTGTCAAGCTCAGATTTACTTTTGCAAAGCTCAGAGAAACTTTTGTCTCAGACTTTCCTAACAATCTGGATGTCCGTGTTCATCCATGGCTCTGAGCGGGCTTTAACCCCGATAGTTTTCATGGGTGCCAAACTATTTTATGCTATTAAGAATTTAGTGATGTCAGACTTAGAGTTAATATTGGAGTACCAATATTCAGTGGGTAACTATGGCGACCTATCAAATACCCATATGATGTGAAAGTGAGTGAAAGCCTTCGTTACAAGCATGGAGCTGAGACCAACCAATGGTAGGCCTGCAGCAACTGCACTGAGTTCCTGTAATGCAGTGATTTTGATATTAAAAAGAAAAAAACATACTTTGTAAGTGATCATTTTTAAAAGCATATAATGTGGAATACTTAAGTGTTTTTGAAAGTACTCCAGTACTTTAACTCAATTAGAAATTTGACAGAGCGACATTCACATAAGTACAGTACTCAAGTACTGGGGTTGAGTACTTTGTCCACCACTTCCCAAGAGCAAACTGACGCGAATGGTTGTCCTTGTGCCGGAAGGAGATGCAGAGTCGTAAACAACAAATCTAAGGCACATCAAACAGACCGCCAAGAGCAGATGATGTCCAATTATCTTGGGAAGAAATAACAAATCGCCTCTGTCGGATGGAAACCTCATATGTCCAAAACTGTTTCAGGATTCAAGCTACAAAAACTGCGTTTCGAGCTTATAGATCAGCTACTTTTGATGCTTTCATGTGACGCTGTAGTATTATCAATTGGACGTTGATTTACGAAAAAACACAACAAGTCAAAATATGGAGACTAGAGGTTTCTGCCCAACAGCAATGGTATATAGGGCTTAATTGGTTATCACACAAAGCAAGAGAAAGGCATTCACACAATGTTTGTAAAACATTGAGATAGGCGGTTTCTGCCCAACAGTAACGAAATACTTGCTGTTAGTACTACTGGTACTGATCCTATGAGAAGCATTTCTCAGTGTAAAGCCATTTCATAAGCCCAACTCATAGTCACCAAACAAACTATGCTGACGCACGTTCACAGGATCCCCATGGACATATCGCAAACAGGCATTTAAACATTGTCACGTGTGAGTTAAGAACTTAGAACAGCCTACAGTAGGTGGGCCTAGGCCATGAGGTTATTGTAAGAGGGCCCCAAAATAATTGGAAAACTTTTTAATGATCTACGATTAGACACAGAACCAACAAAATGAAACCCAAACAGAAAATTAGTAAGTTCAAAATAAAGACATAGAGGTAGGGAGATTTGAGAGCAGGTTCAACAATTGTCGATAGGATATTGGAGCATTAATTCTTAGTTATACACGCTACATACAACATACATTTAATATAGTATATGTTGTCATTTCAATGAAACAGGTGAAGACTTTAATTATCTCCACCAGGCTGAAGGCATGCCAGAGATGATGTTTTTGCCCCTGTGTGTCAGTGTGTCTGTGGTTAATCTTGCAAATATTAGAGTCATCTAGTGCCTTTTCATACACGCTCACTCACAATGTCCTCCCATGCACCCAGTGGTGTAAAGTAACTAAGTATATTTACTCAAGTACTGTACTTAAGTACAATTTTGAGGTATTTTTATACTTCACTGGAGTATTTTCAGTTTTCAGTACTTTTACTTCTACTCCACTACACCTCAGAAGCAAATATTGTACTTTTACTCCACTACAATTCTTTGAAAAGTTCAGTTACTTGTTACTTTTTAGACTTTGATTATTACCGCAAAACACACTAACCACTTCAACCCTGTATACATTTCGGCCTTTTTCTTGTAACAGAGTATTTCTACATTGAAGTATTGATACTTTTACTTAAGTAAAACATGTGAGTACTTATTCCACCACTGCTTCCACCACACAGACAAAGAGGGAGGTAGGGGACGTGGCTCCTGGCAGAGTGCCACTTAGCTGCACCCTTTCTAGGTTAAAAAAAATGAGATGATGCATGTCCTCATCATGACAGGAAGTTGCCGGTTCAGATCCCATGAGCTGCTGAAATAATCTGGAAGGAGAGTGAAAGAGAAATGTGGTCTCCATGAGTAATCATCACTACGATGCCCCTGAACAAGGTACTGAAAAAAACAAAAACAAATGAAAGATTTATTTTTTGCCCTTTTTTCCCTATGTTTTATTTGTGCTTCTGTGTTTATCCATGCATGTGCATCGCGTGTCACACAGTCCCCCAGGCAGTGGACTGTGAGAAAACACTGTTTGTGCGGTGGGCAGTGTTGCCATGTCCGCTTGTTATAAGCGACTTTGGGCTTGTTTTTCTGTAAAGTCGCTTGTAAATATTGGTAGTTGTGGGTTGCGTTGTTTTTGGGCTTGTTTCTAACGTGTAGTTGCTTATTTGGGCTTCCTCCCTAATGCTGTTTAAACCTGTGGTTCTTAAACATTTTCATGCCAAGGACCCCCAAATTAATATGTATATTAATTTGAAATTATTTTGTGCCAGGGACCCCCGTACCAGATTTGTGTTGTTAAAATATTAAAAAAATATTCCACATTTGTCACTTTTTTTCCTAGATTTGTTTTGGAAATAGCAGATCTACAAGCTCAGTAGATGGGCTATTTTCAAACAGCCGACGCATATCGGTTTATAAAGTGCTCGTGTGTCGCTTCTTCTGGGCTTGTTTTCCATAGACCTGCCTGGTCGCTTATTTCTCGGGCAAAATCTGGCAACACTGGTGTCTGTCTGTACACGCCCACACACTCGACACTCAAAATATCCTCCTGTTCTCCCCCCCCTCCCTCCATCTGCACTGATGACCTGACAGGTTCACAGGGCTGACAGAACGGTGACTAGATGCAGTCACATGCAGTGATGCTGGGGACATTTTACATCTTTTTACAAACATTGTGTGAATGCCTTTCTCTTACTTTGTGTGATTTGATGTCGGGCAGAAACCTCTTGTCTCCGTATTTAAACGTTTTGTGTTTTTTCGTAAATCAACGTCCTACTTGATCATACTGCGGCGTCACGCGAAAGCGGCAAAAGTAACAGTTCCACAAGCTCGAAGCGCGGCGCGTTTTGAGCTTGTCGATTCGCTACTTTTGCTGTTTTTGAATTTGAATACTGAAGAGTAACAGTTCTGGTTTCCACCGGACAGAGACGATAATCAATTTCCTTTTTTCTTTTTTCTTTTAATTGA
>NC_139957.1:10369488-10764488 GCF_963454915.1 Gymnoscopelus microlampas
TGCTATTTCCCGAAACTCTTCACTTATATAATGACATGCCCAAAACAGGTTGAATAATCCAAGCCAAGGTTGAATAATGTTTGCTGAACTCAAAGAACACACTGACTTACTTTTGGTTCACAGTCATTAACATGCATGTAGGCTTGCAAGTTACTACAAGGCATGGCGTTGGAATTGAATTGCGTGATTTAAAGTTTACATAACGAGTTCTGACCTAGATTATGTTGGAGCTTGAGGTTCACACAGCTGGAGGTACTTGTAATCATAACTGTCTAACAGACAGTTTTACGTCTGTATGTCAGTTGTCATTCATCAAGTGTTTCTAGAACAGCAAC
The DNA here is from genome assembly GCF_963454915.1 of Gymnoscopelus microlampas. Taxonomy (NCBI): domain Eukaryota; kingdom Metazoa; phylum Chordata; class Actinopteri; order Myctophiformes; family Myctophidae; genus Gymnoscopelus; species Gymnoscopelus microlampas. Next base: position 10,369,824 of record NC_139957.1, read on the forward strand.
CTTGTCTGGCCTTCCATTGGAGAGTTACGTCAACTAGGGGGCAGAAACAGTGCCGGTCAAGTGATTCATGTGAACTCGAACTAGTGACAAACGCTCAGTGGTGGAAAGTAACTAAGTACATTTACTCAAGTACTGTACTTAAGTACAATTTTGAGGTACATTTACTTTACTGGAGTATTTCCAATTGTCTATACTTTTACTTCTACTCCACTACCGGTTCAGGGCTTTGTCACTATTCGCCAATAGAAGGCTCTGTAGAAGATGAAGGCGCGATGAAGTGACGCAACTCTCCTTATATGGCTCTGGCTCTGGTCAGAAGGGTGGGCCGCATGCATTTAAATTTATTTCAAATGATTAGTCGATTGTGTTGCATTGTGTTGCAACCAGTGGGCCCCCGGCCCACAGGTTGAGAATCGCTGTTCTATACAACATTGGTTCTCAAACTTTTGCCAAGGACCCCCAAATTGATATGTATTTGGCCATGGACCCCCCATCTGAAAATGTTTTGTGCCAGAGACCCCCAGAAGAGAAGATTCATGTAAAAAAGAATAAAAAAATATATAAAGTTTCTAGGCTATTTGAAAATAGCCGATCTACAAGCTCACAACGCGTTGCATCGCGTCCCGTTGTGAGCTTGTAGATCTGCTATTTTCAAATATTTTAGTACTTTTACTTTTGGTGCTTTAAGTACATTTTGATACCAATACTTTTGTACTTTTACTCAAGTACATTTTGAATTCCGGACTTTTACTTGTAACAGAGTACTTCTACAGTGCAGTATTGATACTTTTACTTAAGTCAAATATTTGAGTACTTTTTCCACCACTGGTCACAGTGCTGTGACTCGACACAATTACGTTTATGAGACGACCTTTGAACGAGCCCATGTTCATGTGTGTCACATAGGTCACGGAAGATGCTTGCACATTATAGGAATGTGTCCTTCTGTTGGATGTCTCTTTCCCTGATCGGGTTTGTTAAATCCACAAGACGACTACAAATCGTTGCTGTTCGTGTCCTTACTAATAACAAAAGAAAGTGGGTCATATGTATCACTGTAGTTCTTAGATCTTTATGATGGCTCACGGTCAAAGAATTGATTTCAAAATGATGCTACTACTGTTGGTTTATAAAGCATTGAATAGCTAGGGAGGTTTCCTGTTAGTAAACATGAGAGGAATATGACCGCGCAGCTGCGGGGGGAAGCCTATGGGTGCGTTTGGAAATTACGCACCGGAGCACACTCGCCTATTAGTTTGTATTGGCCAGTGCCAGTGCGCTCACTGCCGCTCAGGGCTGTATTTTCGAACGCGCCTTTCCCCCACTGACCCCCAGGCATGCGCAGATTGCGCATTCTGCTCTGTGATGACGTCGCGCGGAAATCCGTCTATAGCTTAGGGCCAACATGCATTTCTGAATGTTGTGCTACATCGTGAACCATCCAGATGTCTCAGGTCAGAGGCAGCATTCAGCTTTTATGCACCGCATATTGTGCTGTATACCATTGGTTCTCAAAGTGGGGTCCGGGGACCCCCAGGGGTACTTGAGGGGGTTCCAGGGGGTCCCCAGCTAAATGATGGATAGGAACCAAATGGACCCTTGTGGGTCTGTAACTCTGAGAGTGTACAAATGGAACCATTTGTACACTCTCAGAGTTAAATTAACATTGATTTTACAATATAAATTGGGGTCCCAGAGATAGAAATGTCATTACTTGGGGGTCCGTAGCCCTAATACATGTCAAACTGGGGGTCCTTGAAATTAAAATGGTTGAGCTGCTAGAGCCGTAAAGATCTTCTCTTATGGGGGTCCCTGGCATATCTTTTCAAATGGGGGTCCGCTGGCTAATAAGTGTCAGTTTGGGGGTCCTTGACATGAAAAAGTTTGAGAACCACTGCTGTATACTGTATGTGGAACAAAATCCCAGAAAACTGCAGGTCTGTTAAAACTCTCAGTTCTTTTAAATCAAAGCTAAAGGGCTTTTTGTATGCCGTTGTCGTTTTTTTAAAACCTTTTTTCTGTATTCAAATGTCCTTTTATAATGTGTTTCTTTTGCACTTTCTCAATGCTCTTAATATCTCAGTGCTTAATATTATGTAATTTGTAAAGCTTGCCTTGCAGTATACAAATAAACTTGCCTTGCATTGCCTCGCCTCAAGACATGTGGAAAAAGAAACAAAACACCAGCAGCAAATTAGCTGTCTTGATTGTTGTTGCAGTTTCCTTCCCGCCAAGTAGTGAGAAAAAAAACAACAACCTAAACATAAAACAATGGAACAGGGAAACGATTCTTCTGTCCTTTCACGGGGTCAACGCTCCATACACACCTACACAGGTTATAAATAGCCCATTTGCGAAAGGCAGGTGTGCAATATTACTTACAAAACAGGAAATGGATTGCGTAGATGTTTAACATTTCAGTGAATGAGACAGATAAATTGGACGTCTTTTCTGAATTGTCTCTAAGCTTCACTTACAGGTGTAAGTCTACAATAGCATGTGGTTTTTGCCCTTTGTTGGTACAGATTGACTCACTGAAACACAAGCTTTCTAAATAATAATTGTGAATGAGAGAAGTTTCGAGGCCCATACACATCTTTATCCTTATAACTTATAAAACGATTGTATTAAAGGAAGTCGCAAGGTATAATCACATGTCCAATCTATTAGCAGTGAACCCCTTTGCACTAATTTAACTCTGATTGAATACAAATTTTACTCACTCAAATTTGAATAAACACTGAGGATTTGTATGTGTTTACACAAGAGGTTTGGAGATGCCCCCTGACTATGAGGGCACAAGTTGAATTTGAACTGTTGAATGAAACGCAGCAAAAGCTGCTTTTCCCCCATAAGACAATTAAAATGTTATTTATCAACCCAAATGGATTTAAATACTCAGTTCCTTACTGTTCAATACAGTTCACCAGGGGCAGGAAAGAAAATAATTAAATTCTATCTAAACCCATTAAGACCTGAGGGCGAATCCACAAATGCCTTCTAAATCAGCAGTTCTCACACTTTCAAGATTTTAATTAATTTAATGACACATATGTGTCGATCTTTTCCAGTTTTAATGGGTTAAAGACAAAATGTGACGAGTAGCTGGCCAAAACAACTCCTGAAAAGTAGGTTACTAGTGGCACTTAAGGCGTTCTTGTTCATCCAGAGTTGTTTTGGCAGGTGATAATGAACTTTTGAGTGACTTCTAATGTAGGCCATTAACGCAGCTGTCGGCATGCGAGTGCATTTCTGTCCCATTTACACAGTTATTTGCATCTTTTCCGTTTAGCACTTGCAGGGTATTGAGCTGTACGTGTGAACTAAACAGATTGATCCAGAACAGGTTTTTCCACTGTGCGAAATGGGTCTGTCCGTGAATGTGAAAGTTAAGATGCCTCCACTCTCCTACAATGCTTGAGGACAAGAGAATGTCATGTGCATTATCCTGCTGCAGGAACAAGCTATGCTTGCAGAGATTGCAACATTTTGTACATAGTGTTCAGATTGAATCAAATGCTTAAATAGATTTTAGGCTATTGGAGTTTCATCAAATTTAAACCAAAACACACACTTTGGCTTACTAGTTAATAAGGAAGAAATGCAAAGCATGTTAATTGTGAACATGATGAGCTGTGTGCGTGCTTGTTGTACTTAAGTAAAAGTATCAATACTGCAATGTAGAAGTACTCTGTTACAAGTAAAAGTCCGGAATTCAAAATTTACTTGAAAAATGGTAAAAAAAATACCTAAAAATTGAACTTAAGTACAGTACTTGAGTAAAGGTACTTAGTTACTTTACACCACTGCGTGCGTGCGCGTGCATGAGTGTCTGATGTATTTTGCAGCTGCTCTTTTGAAATACATAAAAAATGATGATGAGAAATACCTCATGTTGTTTTCTGTACATTCTTTCCTTCCCGTAGATGGCGGTCTGGAAAAATGCAGCCACGGTAGCTAGGCTACTAAATGGACTATATCTACCTGCTTGAAGATAAAGTAATCAAATATTATGGCAACAACACCAAGAACACTTTGATAACCACTAATGACTTTCAGAAAGTGATACACCTTTTCTGGGAATTTCAAATCTTGCAATCATTGAGTGATTGTGATGTGTAATTTTACCTCTCTTACAGTAGTTTAAACCACCTGAAAGTAGGGTAAGTGATATATATTTTTGTTAAACGGTTAAAGCACTATATTCTGATAGAAATCATTGCTATAGAGTGTTTGTTCTCCAGCTCTTTAATAAACACAAAATACATTTTCAGGTGGGTTGCAAAAATGTCACCAAATCAGGGGAGAGTACTCCTTTTTTTTAAAACAAATTATTATGACATGCACAAAATAGAGGTTGAAACCGGGTTGACGCTTATATGCTTTCCAGGATGCCTGCACAGAAGCAGGCCCTTTCTGGGAATCTTTACCACCCAATCACCCATGCGTGTTAATGCATCCAAATTGGATATTGCCACTTTGTTATCTGATGCGTCTCTTCCGGCGGTCTTATCGGGCTGGCCCGGACCCTCTGGAAGTCCCCCTATGCCGTCCCTGGGGGCTTTTCCTTTTCAAGAGACCACCGTGGCTGCCTTCACTAGTTCTCTGTGCTTTCTCCCTGAACCTCTGCTGACATTTGACCTCCTGCCGCCTAATCCTGACAGCCTGTATAAATCACTGCGCGCTCTCTCTCTCTCTCTCTCTCTCTCTCTCTCTCTCTCTCTCTCTCTCTCTCTCTCTCTCTCTCTCTCTCTCTCTCTCTCTCTCACTTGTAAATGTGTCAACATCAGTGGCTTGGGTGGGTTACTGTGACAAATCAGAATCAGAACCCACTTTATTGTCACATCAAACGAATACATGTGCAAAACAGTGGGTGATTTTTTGTGTATTGTGCAAGCTCCCAACATTGGAGTTAGAGGAAGAGTCTGAATATGGGAACGAGAGAATAGAGAAGAAAAGAACCCTATACTCTGATGTCCGGAGTCCCAGGGCTCTATTATAGGCCCCCACTGTTTTTGCTATGCGCCGATCTACAAGCTTACAACACTTGTAGATTGGCTATTTTCACCCAAATGCTCACCCCCAGAATAGGGATGCTATAGGGTTCAAGTGGTTAAATTGGTCATACAGTGGATTGAAGGACTGCGTTAAACAATATTCTTATAAGCGAGCTTTTCATGCGTGTACTGTACATGTCCTTGGACTAGCTCAAATCACAGAACCTCCCCTCACCAGCACCATGCGATCAAATATGTTGAATAAGCAATGTCTTATCTTATCTTCTACTTAAAAACTAATCTCATTCAAATGCTGAAACGGGAGCATTTTTAAGTAAGAGTGTGTTTTCCCATGATACCACCCACACATCATTTTCCAGTAATGGTCTGTCTATTTATTTACTTATTTACTGTTACAAGAACAGGTGAGGAAAGTAATAATTGATTACATTTTACTCAAGTACTTTACTACAATTTTGAGGTATTTTTTACTTTACTGGAGTACTTCCAATTTTCAATAATTTTACTTCTACCCCACTTCATCTCAAAGGCAAATATTGTACTTTTACTCCACTATAATTATTTGAAAACTTTAGTTACAGCTACTTTGTAGATTTTTATTATTTTTACAAAACCACTTCAGACCTATATACTTTGGCAATTTGAAAATAGCCGATCTACAAGCTCACAATGTATGGCGACGCGTTGTGAGCTTGTATATATCTGCTATTTTCTGCTAAATTTGTGAAATGAGACATTCTGCATAATGAGTACTTTCACTTTTGGTGCTTTAAGTACATTTTGATGCCAATACTTTTGTACTTTTAGTCAAGTTAATTTTGAATACCGAACTTGTAAAAGAGTATTTCTATAATAGGGTATTGATACTTTAACTTAAGTAAAACATGTGAGTACTTCATCCATCACTGGCTATATGATGGCCCACCCGTTGGAGATCAGTCAGCTACATTTCTAGTCAGCATCCAACTGCAATTGTGGAGTTCGCAGTCAGCTACAGTATAACATCGATACGATACGATATATGGCATTTTTTTATTATTAAAATATATGGGGGTGAAAAAAGCTTATGAAAATATATGGGGGAGAATTAAGCCAAAAACGCCAAAACGATACATATCGTCACGAAAACGTATCGGGATATAGCACGGGACGATATATCGGCACACCCCTAATCCAAATACGTCAAAATATTGTACCTTTAACCCCGCTGTAGTTCTCTTTACATTATAGGATGACCCGGGCCAAGTAATTGCTCAGCCAGACCCATTTGGAATTCCCAAATTCCACAGTGTTCTCATCAAGATCTTGCGTTGCAGCCCACATTATACAGTAACTGCCCGCATTTCACTTCAAAAAGGTCAACTGTTTTTGCGCTGAGAGGGTTTTGTGTGCACTGACACCAAATGGGGGTAATGACTCGGCGCCGTTTGTTATGTAAGAATTATGTCAGGTCCTTATTTGACATGGTTCAGCTGCCTCGTCGTTCCTCTGTGATCACGGACACAGCACAGCAGCACAGCTCAGCCCTGCCTGCCTGTGTCTGTCGCAGGAGTAAAATGGCTGACTCAACTATTTCTCAAAAGCAATAATGCTCAGAGCCTGTTCCAGTTGGAACAGAAATCTGGGGCAAACTGTGACATACTTGGCAACTCTACCTTTAAAAAGAGAAAAACGTTCTTAAATACATTTTAGAGATGCAAGACTGTCTTGTTTTTACTTTACTAGGGAACCATTGTTAGCCCCTCTAGCAGCGCTGCTCTAAGAGTGACTATGGTGATTGGTCGGTCCACTCCGAAATATCTCAAAAACTGCTGGCTGGATTGCCAACGAATTTGCTTTGCAACTTTGTGCTCCCCGGAGGAGGTCCTCTACTGAGTTTGGTGACCCCATGGCCTTTCCTCTAGCGTCACTATTAGGCCAAGATGTCCTCTAATTTTCTGTTTCTGTTTTAAAGACACTTGTAGCTTTTTAATTACGTATGGTACTTTTTTATTTCACTTTAAAGCCACTAACTAACTTTTTTTATACATATATTTATCCCCACTGGTGAGATAGTGGCTCTAAGAACAATATTGGTCTTTGATTGGGGTGTGTAAGTAGAAGCACAGCCTCTTTTAGACTCTTTGTCTTGTTTCTTTTTTTATTATAATTACTTATTATTATTTTATTATTTTCAAACCAGAATCATTTTGATAATCAATTGGATTTCAAGGCACAGAACTCTTAAAATGTTCAATATAATCAATGGATGAAATTCTTCCGTTGTGAAAGTGAAAATAAATCCTGGGTCAAGGTATTATACCTGTTCGTTAGAAGCACCTTTTAATTGATCGTAACTGATGTAACTTGTTTTTCACCGTAGCTATCTGCTCAGATAATGATAAGCTCATGTTACAGTACCTTGCTTATCACCATCACTGAGTCACAATTGAGTTAGAAGTGAACATCATAAAAAAGCTAAGAAAAGCAGTACATTTGCAGATAGCAAAGAGAAGGAGCTAGATTATGATATGAGAAAAACGAATGTTCTATAAAAACACTTTCTCTGGCCATTCATACTGCAAATGCATTACAATCTGCTTATACCTCTGTATAAGTACAGTTATAAGCACTCACAAGTACTCACAATGCTTTATAACAATAATTATAACACATTATAAAGCATTTTATAATGACTTAACTTGTAAAAGTCAGAATCATGTCATGAGTCATAATGAATTATGTCAAGTATAATAACACTTCATAATTGATGAACACTCATTGACTTTGTTTTGTCCACGATAATAGTGTATCATAATTCTCACATTATAATGATTGTGTAATGCAGTATTAGTAGATACAGTAAGTCACTATAAGTGGTCATGGATGCTCAAGTCAAGTGAAAACTATATGTTTTTACCTAAGTAAAAGTATCAATACCACAATGTAGAAATACTAAAAGTCCGGAATTCTAAATGTACTCATTATGCAGAATGTCCCATTCACAAGTTTTCAAATGTATACAAATCTTTTGAAAATACCTGATCTACAAGCTCACAACGTGTCGCATTGTGACACATTGTGAGCTTGTAGATCAGCTATTTTCAAATGGCAGAAATGTATATAGGGCTGAAGTGGTTAATATATGTTTTGTAATAATACAAATCTACAAAGTAACTAGTAACTGAAGGATTTCAAATAATTGTAATTGTTTTTGGATTAAAAGTAAAATATTTGCCTAGTTGAGTAGAAGTAAAAGTACTGAAAAAGTAAAATACTGTAAGTACAGTACTTGAGTAAATGTACTTAGTTGCTTGTCATGTCATGTCATGTCATGTCATGTCATGTATTTATGTTCAGTGCCAGTACAAATAGTGGTGACCTATATTTGACTATATTCGACCTATATTTGACTATATTTCACTTTTTCTTTTACTATATTTGACCTATATTTGTGAAACTGAAAATGACTTACCACTGTTGTCTTTTGTGTGTAGTGAATTATGTTCCATGCACATCAATCTGAAACAAGAATCAGAAGATGTTTTGTTATGGATTTTAGAATGACAGTGTAAAATAATGAATACAAATAAATGTATGTCTGGGGTTGGGACAGTTTAACTTAAGAAAGATTAAAAATAGTATTCACACAGTTTACAAAATTAATAAAACTAAAATAAAATACAAATACTGTACCAAAATGCAAGACTCAGTAGACCATTATTTTAGTTACATTTATGTATAATAAATCTACCATAATCATATCATTAATTCATATTGAATAATAATTGACTTATACAACTCACTTCATTTACTTTTTGTTGACAACAAAACACACACACAAACACACATGCTCACACACCTCACAGGCTCATGCACACACGCTCACTCCAACACACACGTGCGCACGCATGCACGCACGCACGGCACACACCCAGGCACGCACAGTCAGGGAAAGGTTTTGCCCCCAAGAGGAGACCAGAGCACATAGCAACCCAGAGATCATGATGCAATATCCAGCATACCATGAATTGCGCCAATTGAACCCGTTTCTACAGGCAGGGTGTAGAGTGGAAGATTCCGTTTACTAGACGTCTAATCCATGCAGTCCATTACGACTCAGTGTCACACACTGACTTGAAAGAAGCACCAATTCATTCCTTATAGAGGATATTGGCTAGTTTGTTGTTAGGGCCAACTGGCCAGTCAGTCAGTGTAGGTGCAAATGCAGAGGCAGCTCATCATTAGGCCTGTCACAGTTATTACATAATCGTCTAATCGCAATTATTTGAGATAATTGCAATTATTTTTGCATAATCGTCATAATCGTTTCCATGTTGAAAAATGTTCACACATTTAAAAAAAAAAAAAAAAGAAGCAGAAATAGCAGATCTACAAGCTTACAACGCAGCTATTTCTGCTTTTCTTTTACATGTATAAAATCATTAAATATGTCATAAAAGTCTATGTATATTTCTGTTATTTGTGAAATCTGCCCTGTGCAAATTTTGATTACGAAGCCTAAAAGGCTTCATATGTTCCAATGTTCAATGGCCAAACACACAATTAAAGGTAGGGTAAGTGATTTGCTTTGGTTAAAATAAGTGTTAAATAGCTCTATATTCTGATAGTACTCATTGCTATAGAGTGTTTGTTCAGTATTAGAGTGTTTGTTCAGTATTAGGAGTCTCCTTGTCTCTCCACCTCTTTATTAAACAGAAAATGCATTTTCGTTTCAGTTTCAGTTTCATTTCCAATTTTATCCAACCAGGACAGAGAACTCAATCAGGATACAGATTAAACAAGTGAAATTGGAAGTGATGACACAAGAAATGAGCAGACAAAATTGGAACTGGAACACTTTACAAATTAAGCTTAAAAATTGGTACTTTCTCCTGATTGGCTGAGATGTTGACACCTACCGAAAAATGTATTTTCTGTTTATTAAAGAGCTGGAGAGACAGGGAGACATCTGTTACTGAAAAAGCACTCTATAGCAATGATTACTATCAGAATATAGTATTTTAACCTTTTAACAAAATACTTTTTGTTTTAACCAAAAAATATCACCTACCCTACCTTTAAATCATCAATCGCAATTATTTGAATGACAATTAATCGTCAACTTAAATTTGTAATCGTGACTGCCCTATTCATCATTACAGAATTTGGGAGGTTCTGCAAAGCTGCAAACTTGATCTTGGGACAACCAGGGCTAACTGATCAGTGGATATGAGTGACCTTGATGGGATGTGGCTGTAAAAAGTCAGAAAGAGAGGTTAGAGCTAGCCCATTTAATGATTTTTAGGCAAACAATAAAATCTTAAAAAACAATACAATGTACAGGAAGCCAGTGAAGGGAGGTTGTGACTTACTGACGTCAGTATGAGTTTTCCTATTAATGGTAGCATTCTGAACCATGAGAGGGAGGCCTGGCTCACACCAACAGGGCATTACAAAGGGCAAAGGGCATTACAGTAGTCAAGTTGGGTCGAGATAAAAGCATGTATAACCCTTTCAAAATCACTAAATGATAAAAAGAACTTGACCCCAGATAAGAGTTTCAGCTGGAAAAGGTTAGATTTGATCTCTGAGTTTATCTCTTTGTTCATTTTAAAATCACTGTCCATTATCGAACCCAGATTCTTTTTTAGAGTTGGTTTTACATAATTGTTCCAGGGAAGCCATGTCCATATGAGGCATAGGAATAGGCTTTTGTGCATTTTTTATAGGGTGTCTCTGCTGCAGTCACCTACTGTATAAGAGGTCTGTGTGTCTCACTGTCTGTCTGTCCAGAGCTAATCTCGCAAACTTCTGGACTGATCTGCGGCAAGTATGCAAAACTAAAAAGCTACATGACAAAATGTAATAAATGTAACTATTAAAATGCAGGAAGCTACCAGTTGAGCATGAAGTCAACATCAGTTAAACAATATGAATTATCATATGAATGCATAACATTAATGCCACTCATTTTGAGTCCAGAGAGAGAAGACACTTACTTTCATGTAAAGGTTTGCTTCACTGGTAAAGGTGCGCCTTTACCAGTGAAGTGTGTGAAGTGTACCAGTGAACGAGTGCCAAGTTTAACTTTATGCGTGCCAGAGCTCATGAATAGAAACATTTCTATGCTGGCCATGCAGGCCAACTGGAAACCAAAACCGAAAGACTTCCTCGATTCACTATTTGTATGCTGGATTTAGCCAAATTAATATCAATCATACAAAACACCAGGGGCGATTCTAGATCAGACATTTAGGGGGGCTTGAGCCCTCCCAAAAAAGGGTCTAAAGTCACCCCTGCAAAACAAACATATGTGGGCATACCCACAGTTGGGTCCCCTCAGCCCTGTCAGTTCCCTGACTTCCCTCAGCATCAGAGCCAGCCCTTCCCAGCGTCACTATCGTGACGCCAGGGCAGCCTTTTGCAGACACACCGAAGGAATGTGGACCTGTGGACCATGATGACGACTCAATACCCTTTGAGTACCATGATGACGCTGAAGGAATCAATGCAGACCTGCGGACCATGTCAACTCAACCAAAAATATCGGCATTGAAAGTAACTGTGTCCAAGATGCATATTGATACGGTGGGAATCAATTACAATCTATTTGGAAATTGCAATGGCTAGTTGCCACATGGATTCGACGTGGTCCAGATTCCATCATCATGATGATTCTACTTTGAAATGACACCTAAACCATAAGGGAACATAGGGCTGAGGGAGCATAGGGATGAGGGAACATACTGTAGGCTTGAGGGAACATAGGGCTGAGGGAACCAAGGGATGAGGGAACGTAGGGCTGAGGGAACTCCCAAAATTTGATTCAACAACTGAACCGAGACTGCTGTACATAATTATTGGATGTCTAATAGTCTCACAAATCTCTTTAGGCGAGGGGGGGGGGACACACCAAAATATCTGTGGGACAAGCTGAAGATTTCAAATGATCAATAATTTCCTTTAGAAAAGAAAGTGACAGGTCCAAACTGGTTAATGGCCACTGGTTAAAAAGTGACAGTGTGGATGGGTCATAAGATGTGTCCTCTAATGATTGCCATCTCGTCAATAAAAAAAAGTGTAGAAATCTTTCACAGGTTTCTGAGGAAACGTCAAAATATTGGGTTTTAAATACTAAAAAGAATATGAAGTTTGTGGCAATTATTTAAAATAAAATCAGTCATAATTTGTCTTTTCAGCTTTGACAATTTTCTGATATCTGGATTGTCCTTAAAACAGTGGTTCTCAAAGTGGGGTCCGAGGACTCCCAGGGGTCCTTGAGGCGGATCGAGGGGGTCCTGAGCAAAATGAGGAACAGTTAAAGAATGACTATTCAGATTTCATCCTCTTCACTGGCTCTCCGCCTACAGTAGGCGAATATGTAAATGTAATCTAACGTCAAAGATCTGTCGGGGGTCACTGGCATTTTTTTCCCTCAAATGTCTGTGTCTGTGGCCTACAGTATATACATTTTGGGATCCTTGATATGAACATGTTTGAGAACCACTGCATTAAATGCTCAAAATACACAACTTGACTTTTTTTCCACTTGCTAATCCCAATTAAAACAGGCATGTGATCAGACAAAACTTCATTGCATGTTCAAAACTGGTAGACCACACCATTAACCCAGAACTTAGTGTGTGTCCATGCTCTTGTGTAAGACCAACAGACAAGATTGGAGGATCTAGAAAGTGTGTAGGCATCTAGCGGATTACAGCAGACATGAATCTCTGACTATGAATGTGCAGTCCCCGTCATTTCCAGCCAAGATCAGAAAGTTCATTGATAAAGTCCTTGTTATATTTAGATGGTCGGTCAGCACACTAGACTACTGATAGTTCCTCTATCAACATGACTGCTCAAAACAGACATTCTGACGGTAACTAAAAACAAACAAACAAAACAGGCTACCAGGGAAGCCGCTATCAGAGAAGCCAATCAAATGCTGTAGTTATAACAATTAGCCATGTAAACAACAACATCCATGCTGGCAATTCACGGTGGGATCGATCCATCTTGATCATATCACTTTTATTTGAGCCATTGTTACTTGCTCAAATAAAAGTGCACTATACTGCATCAGTGCTGAAGATGTAGAACAGTGGTTCTCAAAATGGGGTCCGGGGACCCCCAGGGGTCCTTGCCCCTCAAGGACTCTACTGATAGTTCCTCTATCAACATACATATGACTACTCCAAACAGACATTCTGAGCGTAACTACAAACAAAACAGGCAGGTTCCAGGGGGTCCTAAGCAAAATGAGTTAACATCGTATCAAAATCAGATTAACCGCTTTAACCCTATATACATTGTATATTTGAAAATAGCTAATCTACAAGCTCACTTGTACGCTATTTTCTAAAAAATCTTGATTTTTTTTTTTAAAAGTGTGAAATATCTTTTTCAAACATTTTAACAACACATCTTGTATGGGGGTCCCTGGCACACATTTGTCAGATGGGGTTCCGCGACCAAATTCATATCAACACCCCACCTGAGCATGTTTGCGTGTGTTTGTATGGGTTTTGGGGCAGGATAAACAACACACATATAGGCCTAAACGTACACATACAAACTGGAAAAACTGGAACACTTCAGATGGTACTTCCACCACATTCCTATTAATCTTTGTGTTTCTTTGCTTGCTTTTTAATCAGAACGTTCATATCTATGACCATTTGAGATAGCATTTCTTGCCACTCGTTGACATTATGATTACATGTTCCTGGGCTTCCTGGCATCAGAGAGATGACAGTAAGCTAGATGTCTGTTGCCAAGTGTCAAAGTGAAAGAAAAAGAACATTAAAATGGAGAAATTGCAATGATGTGTTGCCTAGGCAGTGTGTAGGAGAGGACACTGCAACATGTGATATACAACATATGAATATCTCCCTCAGATACTGCAGATCTTGTCTGTTTGGGATATGAGTACAAGTAGTAAAATCCTGAGTGTCGAATTTTGAATTTATATATATATATATATATTTTTTTTTAAGGATCCATTAAATCAATTAGATTACTAGAACACGCAGGGTTTCAGAAGAGTTAATACAAATACAAAGCCAGTTTCAGTGAGTAACTAAGTAACTAAGTACATTTACTCAAGTACTGTACTTAAGTACAATTTTTAGGTATTTTTTACTTTACTGGAGTATTTCCAGTTTTCTGTACTTTTACTTCTACTCCACTACATCTCAGAGACAAATTATGTACTTTTTACTCCAATACAATTATTTGAAAACTTGAATTACTTTGTAGATTTAGATTATTATAACAAACATACATCACCCACTTCAGCCCTATGTACATTTAGGCCACTTGAAAATAGCCGATCTACAAGCTCACAATGCATCGCGATGCGACGCGTTCTGAGCTTGTATATCTGCTATTTTCTGCTAAATTTGTGAAATGAGACATTCTGCATAATGAGTACTTTCTACTGTTGGTACTTTAAGTACATTTTGATACCAATACTTTTGTACTTTTACTCAAGTAAATTTCGAATTCCGTACTTATACAGAGTATTTAGTAGCCTACTTTTTCCACCTCTGAATAAAAAACAAAGCCAATGTACCTGTGGAAATAGAACTTTGGTTCTCAAAGTGGGGTCCGGGGACCCCCAGGGGTACTTGAGGGGGTTCCAGGGGGTCCCCAGCTAAATGATGGATAGTTAGGAACCAAATGGACCCTTATGGGTCTGTAACTCTGAGAGTGTAGGGTCCATTTGGTTCCATTTGTACACTCTCAGAGTTAAATTAACATTGATTTTACAATATGAATTGGGGTCCCAGAGATAGAGATGCCATTAAATGGGGTCCGTAGCCAAATGCATGTCAAACTGGGGGCCCTTGAAATTAAAATGGTTGAGAATTCACTGCTAGCCGTAAAAAATCTTCTCTTATGGGGGTCCCTGGCTTATCTTTTCAAATGGGGGTCCGCGGGCGAATCAGTGTCAATTTGGGGGTCCTTGACATGAAAAAGTTTGAAAACCACTGCAATATAGAAGAACCACAGCCTGCAGTCAGAGGAGGCCATGGTTAGTGTTTCATGGGCGGATCTTCACACTGTTCTCCACTCCCCTACTATGACTCTGGACTACTTATTGTAGGAGCGCTTCTCCCACTGCCAGTAGCTACGTTTACGCACGTGGAGAGCAAACAACTTACTGGACTTTTTTAACGTCAACACAAGACGGCAAATCCAAGTAGATGATCAGCAGCACTTTCCTTGCATTGACCGCCGGCAGCTCTCCAGCCAATGCCGCTGTGATCAGTGTTAAATCTGACCGTGTCTTCAGAAGACGTTGTGTTGTTGTGCGGAGGAAAAACTTTTGCAAGTCTTTCAAACAGAGACCTGTTGTTGAGCATGAGCGTTAAGGATCTGACCTGGGGGATCTGATTTTTGGATCTGATCTGGGGGATCTGATTTGGATCTGATCCCGGGGCCCCTCGATCTGCTCTGATCGCGTTCTTTTAAAGTTGAGATATTGGGCATAAGTATGGTAGATAAAGGTCCCCTGTTGACCTCTGCGATCATCTTTTATCTGTCCATCGGGGCAGCGATCTTCCAGGTCCTCGAGGAGCCTAATTGGAAGCGTGCTGTAGATAAATACAGTTTCGACAAGAAACAGATCCTTCGCGACTATCCCTGTCTGAAAGAGGATGATCTGGACAGAATATTGGAGGTAAATGGCCCAAATACAAACACACACATTTGCACTTTAATCAGTGGTGGAAAGTAATTAAGTACATTTACTCAAGTACCGCACTTTTTTTTTTAGTATTTCCAGTTTTCAGTACTTTTACTTCTACTCCAATCTCGAGGCAAATATTATACTTTTACTCCACTACAATGATTTGCAAACTTTAGTTACTAGTATATATGTATATATATACATACATAGGCAATTAGAAAATAAAAATGTTTTAATACTATTTTGTTAACATAAAACACATGTAGCCTAAGTCAGAATGTCTCAGAATGACAGTTGATCACTTTTTTTTGTATTGTCAGTAGTGTTTCAGTATTATATTATGTAGCATCACATACATGAACAATAGTGACATTGCATTAGTATAAAAAAAAAGATTTTGAAACCAAAACAAATGAGTTGCAACACAAACTGTGTTTTGAAGTAAACTAGTTAGTTGCTTATCAGTTGCTTTAGACTAATAGCCATAATAAATGATGATGGATTTCATCAAAGGGCTGATCTTCACTGCTGATCTCCTGCAGTAGTCTTAATCAGTTATTGGGAAGCATGCACAATAACTGAATATTGGAGGTAATGGCCAATACAAACACACACATTTGTAAAGTAACTAAGTGCATTTACTCAAATACTGTACTTAAGTAAAACTTTTAGGTATTTTGTTTACTTTACTGGAGTATTTCCAATTTTCAGTACTTTTACTTCTACTCTACTTCCTCTCAGAGGCAAATATTATACTATACCTCCACTATAATTATTTGCAATCTGTTGTTACTATTTTGTAGATTTAGATTATAACAAAACATAAATTTTTCTTTATGTATTCACATTTTGGCCATTTGTAAATAGCCGATCTACAAGCTCACAATGTGTCGCATTGTGAGCTAGCTAGATCTGATAGTTTCAAAATATTTTTCTACATTTTTTATACACTTATTGGGCAGCATGCCCAATAGCAGATACATGGATTTAGGTGCAGACGCCCTGACTTCAAGGAAGGAAGGCCTTATCATTTACATGACAAGATTCCATAACAGGTCCAAACACATCATACAATCCTGTAAGCATGAGGCAGCACTTACTGTAAAGCCCAATCAAATTTGATATGCTGTGTGTGTGTGTGTGTATGTGTGTGTGTGTGTGTGTGTGTGTGTGTGTGTGTGTGTGTGTGTGTGTGGGGGTGGGGGTGTGGGTGTGTGTGTGTGTGTGACTGTGAGACACTGTGTGTGTGTGTGTGTGTGCACAGGTGAATTGCCAGCAGGGATGTTGTTGTTTACATGGCTAATTGTTATAACTACAGCATTTAGATTGGCTTCTCTGATAGCGGCTTCCCTGGGAGCCTGTTTTGTTTGTTTTTTTTATTTACGGTCAGAATGTCTGTTTGGAGCAGTGATATGTTGATAGAGGAACTATCAGTAGGCTAGCCGTAGTCCTTTTATAAAAATGCATTTTGTCAGTGCATTCCAAATACTGTACTTGTAGAGGTAACATTGCACTCTACAGTAGAAGATGGTGTCATTGACCTGGTTGGCAACAAGTGAATGTAACAACAACACTATGGTTACACAGGTGTTCTGACTCGTTAGCAATCACATGACATTATTTATCTTTCAAGTTCCTTTAAAAATGTCTGCGGTTGGATACTCTTTGTTTTTTATTGTTATGTTTAGCCTTGATATGTCTTATAAACAACTGTCAACTTGACTCTTCTACCCTAAAGGCTTCATTCAGTGTTTTGTCTACTAAATGGTAGTTTATCGTCGCTGTTGGGTGGAAACCTTGTATGGCTAAAACCTATCTTTTTTTTACTTTTACTACTTATGTGCGACACTCTTGCATGATGAAGTAGGGCATTAATTTGCGGGAACAAACATACAAAGTAGAAATATGGACATAGGAGGTTTTTACCCGACAGAAACAATATGATACACTTCAAGTTCAGTGCAGCTATTCTTGCAAAGCCCCTGCAGACATAAGAGAACATGCCTCAACCTGTCCACCAAGTTGGGGCCACATCAGTATTAGGGAGATTTATTAGCCCCCCCCCCCCCCCCCTCACACACACACACACACACCCCTGTTTCCCTTTTTTGTGTTTGGTAGTGAAAGGGATACTGTCAATCCACGCAACTCCTGAAACCTATGCTAATGCCCTAATCACTTAATAGCATGTACTAATGAAGGAATGAATGACAAGTGGAGAAATAAGTTCCATCTAGTGGCATTGGCACCGTACAGCAACTGACATGTTCCTAGAGGCATCAGAGAGGTCAAAATTGTGATCTTGGTACAATTTCTAGAGGCCAGTCAAATCTGGGGTCTGACTAAAACTCTTGACGTTTTCTCTCCCATAAACTCTCCAGATTTCATAATGCCTTTTCTACCTTGAAAAGGTTGACTGTTTTCCTTCAGTTTGAGTGAGTGGCTGAGCACCTGTTGCGGAGGCCGTGGACTTGAACATTACACACTCGATACTGGAAAAAATGAAAATATGGGCAGATATTACTCATAGTATGCCCCTTATGTCCTTTAATCTCCCATTTGTACTACGAGTAGAAGCTAAATCTGCAGAACGCCTGTTACATTTCCATTATGGAAACTCGGCTTAGCTCGTTAACAATAAAAACAATATAGCAGAGTTAATGAGGGAACGCGACACTCATGAAAAAGTAGTTTCTTCTCAGCTTTATTACGGGGACTTTATTGCTAACTTGTAAGAGCCTTGAAGTGGTCACAGTTTTACAGATTTTGATTTTATGGCCCATCAATGTTCGCTCTTGAGACTTTTGTAAAAGTTCAACTAGGAAGGTGGTGGCTCCACGTTATCTCTTGTGCAAATAGGAATTTAACAAACTGGTGGGCTGGTCCTGGACAAAAACTCCTTCCTGTGTGTGTGTGTGTGTGTGTGTGTGTGTGTGTGTGTGTGTGTGTGTGTGTGTGTGTGTGTGTGTGTGTGTGTGTGTGTGTGTGTGTGTGTGTGTGTGTGTGTGTGTGTGTGTGTGTGTGTGTGTGTGTGTGTGTGTGTGTGTGTGTTGCCCAGAAGCAGTGTGGACATAAGCAAGGGGACAGCATCATAAACTTAAGAAGCTGCCATCCCAACCTGTTCTTAAAAGATTGAGGTAGATAATGTGTTCATATAGTCTGTGTGTGACTCATAGAGGTACATGTAGGCCCACAGCTTGACTTCATATCTCATCACGATAACCATTCTGGCGGTTCCACTGACTCTGCACATCCTCACAGTCTTTTCTCATAATTTTGCTGTTGTTAGAAATGCCATGGTGCCACGAGTCACAACTTTGTAGCCCTTTAACAACATTAAGCTTGGCGTCCGTCCCTATTTTGGGATACATTGTTTGGCAAACATTTTGCCAAACAATTTCTCAAAAGATCTCCCAAATGTATTTTATTTTATTTTTAATTGTGAAAACAGCAGATCAACAAGCTCTAAACGTGTTGCATTGCGACGTGTTGTGAGCTTGTGGTTCAACTGTTTTAGCTATTCGTCGTACAATGACATATATAGGGCTTGCGTGGTTAAGCCCAGAAGACATTCTAATGTGTGCTGTTTAGTTTTTTCTACTTCTGAACAGATTATAGATTAACCAGTAGTGGTTAAGGGATAATGAAATTACCACTCTGAAGTTCTGTGACTTCAGGTGACCTTTGTGAAGGACCATTCTTAGTTGAATTAGTGACTGCATTTTTATTACATTTTTTATTGTCTATTACTAGTTGTACCATTAGTTGGCTCACTATACATTTGATATTGTTGGCACAAACCACATCCACAGGCAATTGCATTTGCCATTATTTGCTTTGAAACATCCCAAATAGTTCTGATTTCCAGTTATGGGAGAACCATAACTTCTGCATTTTGTCTCCTATACCTTTTGTAGAGTGCTGCAGCTAAATACACAGATGTTTAAAATGCTAATGGTATGCACTTTGATCTCATGCAGAAACATGTGACTTAATTGCACATGCTTATTTAATTGTAGATAGGTAATTAATAATGGTCATTGATTGTGAAGTAAGACATGATTGATTACATTGTGATATAAGACATTTCCTGAGCTGGGATTTCACAAAGGCATGGTTCCGGGAAACCTTTGGTATTGATTTCTTGAAGTTCCCTTTTCCCCCCCAGATGAAGATTCTCAAGTAGCCACACTGCAGCTGAGTCAAGGATGACTAATCATGTTTGCAAGAGGAATAGCAGGGACAGTTTCTGAGCACAAAATGCTGTCGACAAACACTTCCTTATCACACAACTGAAAGTAAACAAAAAAAGTGTCTTCTACCAGGAATGCGTGCACAAGGCGAGAGTAGCACTCTTTGAGTGGCATGTAGTGTTGCCATGTCCGCTTATTATAAGCGACTTTGGGCTTGTCTTTCTGTGAAGTTGCGTGTAAATATTGGGAGTTGCAGGTAGCGTTTTTTGGTCTTGTTTCTAAACTTATTTGGGCCTTCTTCCTAATGTTGTTTAAAACAGTGGTTCTCAAACACAAGGACCCCCAAATGTATTTGTCTGCGGACCCCCACAGGGACCTCCATACAAGATGTATGTATTTAAATGTTTCAAAAAATATTACAAATTTGTAAAAGTCCTTCTAGAGAGGAAAATAGCAGATCTATAAGCTGTATGAGCTTGTAGATAGCTATTTTCGTGTGTGTGTGTGTGTGTGTGTGTGTGTGTGTGTGTGTGTGTGTGTGTGTGTGTGTGTGTGTGTGTGTGTGTGTGTGTGTGTGTGTGTGTGTGTGTTCACTTCTCTTATGGCCCGTAGTTGCTTCTCTTGGGCTGGTTTTCATAGACCTGGTTGCTTGTTTCTCTCACAAAATCTGGCAACACTGGTGGCATGCCCAGTTGCCCACCGGCTGTGTCATGTGCTTGGACTTCTCTGTCTGGACATTGTTGGTTTGAAATAGTCAAGTCTTTCATTTCCCCCGCAGAGAAAAGAAAAGGAACCTTTAACTGTTCATTATGTAATTCTGAGGTCATGGAAGACAGCCAGAGATCTTGGTTGCTGTGAATTTAGATGTAGGCTACTAATTAACCAGGAACAACTTATCGTTATTGGACTGAACCATTTAGGCTGCTGCAAATAGGAGCATTTTAGTGTGTGCATTTACATGTTGATGTAAGAATTGGAGCGTGACCTTTGCTAGATTTTCATGTCTGATCACAATTTTTTTGGGTCCTAGACCATCGATAACCAATGTTTTGACCGATATTTTGACAAAAAAATGCAATCAATTCTAATCTATTTGAAAAACAGATATTTGATTTAAAGATATTTAAAAAAATAAGACAATAAAAAAATCTACAAGCTCACAACACATTGCAGTGTGATGCGTTGTGTTGTGAGCTTGTAGATCGTTTATTTTTTTTAACTCGCCTACATAATGACATGCCCAAATAGGGATTCCAGGTTGTGGAAGTGGTAAAAGAAATCGCGTCACATCGCCTGCATAATTGCCGATGTTCTCAAAAAAGTCCAACGATGGTCGCTGACATCGGCTCTAGTGAGAATGTCACCTTTTTAAAGTTGCGCATGGGTGGCTTGTTCAGGCTGTTCTAATCTCAAGGTTAGTCAAGTCATCAAGTGCGTTCTAAAACAAGTGGTTTCTAATTAATGCTCAATTTATTTCTACTGCAGTTTACTGAGAAAGTTAATGAACACACCATGAGAATAAAAAAAAGAAAAGAAACGCCATGTGTGCACTTGTTGAAAGCAGCCTCTCTCAAATCTCTGTACTGGTATCATATGTGCTGCTTAACAGATGTGAGCTGTAAAAGACGCCCCAAACATAAAGAATCCTTTCACTGTCTGGGAATTTTACTGCGTGGCCCCTTTTATATTTTTGACCAAATCAAGAAGCACTTGTGAAATAGACCTATAAGAATTGACGTACCATGCACTGTTATATGTATATATACTCAACATCAGTTGGTTGAATTGCTGTTCTTGTCTAAGAGCTAATTGGTTGATGCTTGGAAATATCAAAGAGCTCAACAGATTTACACTCTGTCAACCTATCAGTTTTTTTATCATATACCCATATACTGTTATGTGATAATAATTGATCTGTGTAAACAGTAAAACCACAACAGTGTTGCCAGGAGGCATTGTTTTCAGGTCTCCTTCATATCTGTAATCACCATGGTGTGCTGACAGGCAGAGTTTATAAGTGACTTCATTGTTTGCGACGTATTCAATCTGGCCTACGCGCAGCTGTCCGCAAGACTCCAGCACAGCCGTGCGCATTCATACGCCCTAAGAAATGTAGCAAAGAGCGTCCAAGTGGTACCCTGGGACAGCCGCTGTGCAGATAACAGTTGGAGTTTTGTCATTGTGGTTTTGCTATTCTCTGGTTATCAGAGTGCTGCAGTGTCGGGACTCCCAAGTTTGCAGTTTGTCAACGTTTGTCGGGGCAGACGAGCTAAGAAGTCCGTACTTTGAACAGAGTGGCTTTAAGTCAACATAATGATGCATCAAGGTTTTTATTTATTTAATACAAATTAAAAAAGTCTATATGGACAATGACAAATGTACATGTATATTGCAATCTGTGATCTTAGCCATCTGCGCTTGAAGAGCGTGTACCTGACTGTACAGCTGAGGTGAACTCGAGGACAGTTCACCGAACGAACATTACAGTCACTTGGACATTAATCCCACCATTATGACTGTTCATAGTCCAACGGTGGCTATAGAAAATGTGTACATTCTATATGATTATGATGATACCTACAGTTAATACAGTGTAAGCATACAGTATATTGCAGTATGTATTGACAAGGTCTACCAAGAATTCTAAAAGAGTCAAGACCCAGTTCAACATTGCTGCAGTTGATTTTCTTGCTTTCCCTGCTGATAGTATATTATTCATATTTGCTGAAATCAACCATATTTGTTGAAATCAATCATTTTGGGAGTATAAGGAAAGCAGAGGGCGGATTTAGATGTCAGCTGCGGTACTGACCCCAAACCCAAGTTATGAATTACTTGATGCACGGCTTGCGTCAATCAACCACTGATTGTTATACGACTTGCGTCAATCAACCACTGATTGTTATTTATCGTGTGTGCTTTTCTTGACAGATTTTTCCATTTTGCTAAATGAGGCATTCGATGTAATATGCAGGGTTTATGCATCTTGGAACAACTGTGGTAACTTGGAATTTCCATGAGCAAGCTTTTGTTTGTCAAAAACCATGCTCCGATATTTTTACTGAACGCATAACCACCATGGTGTACATTTCTTCATCTTTTGGTTTTGATCATAGTCTTGTTAAGTACACAGCAAAATCCAGAGTGGTAATTTAACTCTTGAGTGCATAAGAATTGACCATTTTTGCACTCGAGTTAAATTAACACTGTGGATTTTGCTATTTATTAATGTTGCCAGATAGCACAGAGTAACGTTGTGTCTCACAAAAGCCAACATTGAGAAATTAAATTCTCCCTCCTTGGTTAAAAACCAAAACAAGTCTAATAGCGGCGTGCCTTCCATGTGGAACTTCATGTGGCCGGTCTATGATGTCAGTCATCTATGACATATCTATATGACGTATGACTCTACATTTGGGCAAGGTTTCAGGCTGTTTCAATCACTGTTGACTTCAGAGTATAACATTTAAATTCAGTATTTTAAAAAAAATATTAAACACAAAAACAAATACAGTTACTTGGCCTACTGGCAGCGGTGCACAGACTAATAGACAGATGAGACGGACCCATTTCTTGACAGCTCGCCTTCTACAGAGCCATGCTGCAAAATAAAAGTGAAATCAAATTTTGTATGCAAGTCTGTGCTGATTACGGAATGGTGAGAAGGGAATGGCTTCAAGGTCATTCACCATGGATCACCAAAGATAATGTGGGGTTCTTGTAATGTTTCTGTCACCTGACATACCATGTCCTCATTGAGTTTCTGTAACTTCCTTGTTTGGTTTGTCATAATGCAATAGATCGAGGGCAGGCCAAATGGTATTTTGACGTCATGTGAAATGAACCCATGAACTTTTGTACACCATAGATGACTGACATCAAGGCTGGCCACATGAAGTCAGAGATCCACACTGGAGCCACGCCGTTCCTATGTGGATCCAGAGATCTAAATACTTTGTTAGAAATAAAGTCTTATTTTATCAAATTCTGACATGTTTGTTTGAATTTGAACTGGACTGTTGTGTGCTCAGCAGGCCATACAATTTGTCTTTTTTTTCTTTCTCTCACATTTCTTATTGCCTCGTTCTCAGGGTCATTTGTGACCTTAGATGACCATGATTTGACCAGTGACTGACCTTTTCAACCCTTTAGGAAGCTCATGGCATTGCAATGCCAGGTTTTCAAGGGTCATTGCCTATTGAACAGCTTGTCATTGGCTTGTACTCTGTGAACTCTTGAAGGCTATACTGACAAGTTTGTCATTAGTTTGTAAATAAAGTCATCTATTCAGTATGTCTGTCATCAGGATGTCCGGAGAATGCTTGTGTTTTTGTGCACAACACATCCTGCTTTGTTTTTAAAAGATCTGTTGTATTGGATTAGTACAGTGCATTTGTACACTCGAGTTGCAAAGGTACACACTCCTGTGATTTAGTTGCTACCACACTCTGCTCTCATCTGATCTCATCTTGTATTTTGGTGACTCAGCATTTTTTAAGTCTCTTAACTTCAGCACATTTTTATCCAGCAAGACAGGGTGCCGTGTGCAAAATCGACCTTGTGACAGTAAGGTGCAGAGAGCTAACCACAGGCATGATACACAAAAACATAACATTTGTAAATTTCACTTCATTCTGACTCCTATAGTTAACAAACCCTTGACAGCATGTGCTAATTGGAGTCATATATAGTGGCCGCACCGCTTTTCGAGCTTGTTGATCTGCTATTTAGTAGTAGTAAATACAGTAGTAGAACAAAAAAACACCAAAAGTTTGAATATGGAGATAAGGGGTTTCTGTCAGCAACAATATATTTCAGTTTGATCTGAATTTTGGGATTGTAAATCCAGTCTGTCGCCTGTCCCCTTCATTCCACAAGACTCCTGCAGCTGTGTTATTATTTCAAACCGATTATCTCTTGCAGGTTTACCAGCCCCAGGCCTCAGAGTGGGTAACTCTGCTGTATGTAGGCGTGCTTTCCTTTGGCAGGGAACAATTTCACATGAAAATCTTTCAATCCTGCAGTAGTAGCATTATTATGTGAGAAAAATTGGTGAGGTAAAATAGTATAAACTATGACGTCAGCTTGGTTTCCTTCCTTGAGTTAACTTCTCATGATGCTTACCACTTTTTTTCCTAGACGGTATCCTGTTTAGAGTGCAATCCCTGCAGCTCAAAATATTTGACTTTTTGTGTTTGTGTATACTTTTCCGTTGGTGTGCGCAGGTGTTTCGTTTCTCACTGGCTGGTCTGGTGACCCAGCAGACACTATCCCCTCCCCCGCTTGCAGAAGAACAACAGAAAAAACTACATTCCATGTCACGGCCTCTCCCCCCCTTCCTGACTGTTGGCCTCGGATAATAATATCACTCAAGATGCAATTAGCTGAGGCAGCAGTCGAACGTAAAATTTTGCCCAATGGTTATTTGTCCACTTGAATTATTTTTTCCCCAAAATTATTAGATTTAGATTAACTTTATTGTCCCCAAAGGAAATGGTTTCTTTGGTCTCCGCAGACAGACAATAAATACATATATTAAGTGGGTAAACACCACAGTAAAAACAGGAGGTAACTATAATTCGAAAAGATACAGGTCTAGATGTATTTATAATTTTTTTACAACTTAAAGGAGTAGTTCACCCAAAAAAATACTTTTTTTCTATATGAATTCAAGGCTTCATGGGGTGTGTAATTGATAGAAAATTTGTATTTTTTTCAGTGAACTCCTTTTAAACCCTATATACGTCATTAACCAGAGTACTCTAGGCCCCCTGCTTTTTTCCCACTACGCCAAATATCTTTGCCAAAAATAGCCGATCTTTGCTCTCACAATACATTGCAACGCAATGCTTGTAGATCTGCCATTTTCTTCAAATGTTTTCTCCAGATCATGTGGTTAAAGGATTTTTTTAAGAAAAGCAATGCCCTCCACACACTGTGACTATGTGTGTGTGTGGGGGTTTGTTAATGAGCCTATGGCATAGGGCAGGAAACTGGCACTGGCATTTTTCTTCTCGAATCAAGGGGCAGCATATCTCCTTGAGTCAAGAAGAACATGGCGATGCCAGTTATGTTTCCAGTCATGGTTGGACAAAATGTGTCCATCACGGACATTATGACAGAGCTCAACAGAGTCAACTGTTGATTCAGCAGACAAAAGAATGGCCTCCCCTTTTGCTGGTTAATTACAGAGCTGAGCTATAAGAAGCCTGTTATTATTAAAGAACTGAACGTCTTCTGGTACTTAAGAGCTCAAGTTTGTTTTGCCAACCCCTGCACATTTTAACTCTCAAAGCACATTTGGAGAAATAGGAACTTTGGTGTGGGGGGAATGCATTGTCCCAGCGCATATTGCAGCGGGTTTGTGAATACCCAAGAGAGGGAGCCCCGTTTCTGCTGTCGCTGTTCAGGCACACACATCCTTGAGGATGATTGATTAACCATATTGTCTCTTGCAAATTATTTTTCTTTCCACTCTGGATTACAGTGGCAGTCTTGCTATTCCAAGGTTGAACTCGTATGCTTCACATTGACCGCCAGAGGTTAATCTCATAGTGTACTCACCAGTGCCAACGTTTTATTGTTGTTTTTTGTTTATTTCACGTCGCCATAGACCTTGTTAAAATCCGTAAGATTGAGCTGTGCACTGTTTGTTTACATCGCGGACATCTGCCTGGTTCGAGCAGTGAAGACCACGTGTCAAACGGTGCCTCCATGTTGTAGTTAGAACGGTTTATGTTAAACAGTGATCACCGAGGAGAAAAAACTACCAAGGAGAAAATAGGGTTTCAGTCGTGTCGAAAATTGAAAAAAGTTTGTTTTTTTTGGAAAAAAAGGAAAAAGCACCACAGCCCGTAGGCTACGGGATCGGCGCTTTACGGTTGGATTTATCGGCCCGTAGGCTACGGGCCCGGCGGTCAGAGTGTTAAGGTGGATAAACAGTATTAAGATTACTTGCAGATTGCTTGGACTACTAAAAGTACAATTTTTTTCTGCTTCCAAGATTTTATAGATTGTGGTGATAGAGAAACCTCTGAGGAAAAGCTGATGTGGAGACTTTTAGTGCTATCGTCTAAATTTGTGTGGGGTGGCTTAATGGCGATTAAAGCACAATAAACTCTTATGACACAGGGTGGAAAACTACTTTGTATGCAAACGAAAACGTTTCATGACATCACATTTTTCTTGTTTGAAAGAGTTCTGCATCGTTTACTGCATTACAGATGACACAATCTGAAGAAACACTGCTGGCAACCCATTGTTTCAGTGTCAACTTTACAGTATCAGAAGACGTAGGGTCAAACCTGATGTGAAGTTTAATTTAAGGTTCCCTGGATATGAA
This sequence comes from Gymnoscopelus microlampas, assembly GCF_963454915.1. Taxonomy (NCBI): domain Eukaryota; kingdom Metazoa; phylum Chordata; class Actinopteri; order Myctophiformes; family Myctophidae; genus Gymnoscopelus; species Gymnoscopelus microlampas. Next base: position 10,397,055 of record NC_139957.1, read on the forward strand.
ACACTCCAAATACTAAACCCCTTTACAGGACATATCTAGGATTTTGGCAAACATTCTTTGTTTGTTTATCATAGAGTAATTCCAAAATGGTTATTTAGGGATACTTGTACTGGTCGTCCTGTTCAGTCCTCAATCAGTGTAAGCAACAGTGGAAACTGTAAACCCTGCGGGTTAGATTGGATCCTCGGGGGTCCCTGCATGCAGTTGCTGGCAGTAGGCAGTCGTTATCAGGCACATCAGTGTCTGTGTGGAGATACTATCGGAGTCTCTCAGGAAGGATGTGGTGGGGAAACATGGATCTTGGATGCAACAAAGTTCTGTTACTGACATTTTCTTAACTGGATTTAGCTATGATGATTTGGTGTTTTTTATATATCTATCTATATCTATATCTATCTATATATATATTTTTTTTTACAGCACATTAAAATTCTGGAGGGCCCCTCATGAAATGCATAAGCCTTAGACGGTAATCACTTTGTCAGTCTGTCCATCCATCACAAATGTGGTTATTAGTTGAGCCACGGAGGCAGATATTGTGAATCGAATGAGGTTGTGTGTGTCTGTGTTTGTATATATCACGGTCTGCAATAAGTCAGTACACTGTATCATCGTCAAATCACAACCTAAGGCAATACTGTCCGTCGTTGTCAAGAAGCTATTGATACACAGATTGTCATACGTAACTTCATTGCCGATTCAATGAACACTTTGATGTTGATGTCTGGCATTTCATGGCTCATCTATGCACACCTTTATTGCCCTTGTTCTATTTGTGACCTCTATGGTGGGGCCTTTTGTAGTTGTAGCGAGTTGTTCTGGCTTATAGATGTATTATACTCCATACTCATGCTCCATACTCAGTCCTGTTATGTCATCTTTTTGTCTATAGATTGTGTCTGATGCTGGAGGACAAGGAGTCACTATAACTGGCAGCCAGCCCTTCAACAATTGGAACTGGCCCAATGCAGTCATCTTCGCTGCAACTGTAATCACAACTATCGGTATGTATTGTTTGGGAGGCTGCACCACCCGGTCCAATACTAATAATTGCCTTAAGTTAGTTTTTTAATGTCAATAGCAGTAGAAGTATACAGGGGGGGGGGGTCAGGCAAAGTCAAAGTTGATAATCATCGCTTGTTTGACCTGTTTAACTTTGTTCCTTTGGGACAACCTCTCTATCATGGTGGATTGCTTGCCCTTTTGCCTGTGCCTGTATTATCCAAATGTACAGAACAACAACACAGATAAGATAGGATCAGGAAAAGAAAACCTTGACTAGTTGAGTGCTCTTCATTGTTGGCTTAGTTTATGTCCGCAGAGTAATTTTCCAACCATGCCACATCTCCATATCTTAAATGTCTGCAGGCTTTTCCATTGGGTGATGTAACGTTTCTTTTTTTTTCTTTTTTATATGGTGTGGTATTAATGTTGTAAAAAAATACATATTTTACTGTTTTAACCGATGTGACCTTTTTTTTTACAGGATATGGAAACATTGCACCCAAAACCTCAGCAGGTCGTGTGTTTTGCATCTTCTATGGGCTGTTCGGAGTGCCGCTATGTCTCACCTGGATCAGTGAGCTCGGAAAGTTCTTTGGCGGCAGGGCCAAGCACCTGGGTCAATATCTAACCAAGAAAGGGTTTTCGCTGGTAAGCTGACAAGCTTTTTCCATCTCTAACCCTGTAATTTAAAACCTACAGTACCTAACCCTCTGGTATTTGCATCGATATTTATACTGATGTAATTAAATTTGTTTCCATTTCTTTTTGTTTCTTTTTATTTCCCAGAGAAAGGCTCAGTTTACCTGTACGGCCATATTCCTGCTTTGGGGTGTACTAGTGCATCTAGTCCTACCTCCGCTTGTGTTTATGTCCCAAGAGAGCTGGACGTACATTGAAGGCTTGTACTTCTCATTTGTGACTTTGACCACAATTGGCTTTGGAGACCTAGTGGCAGGTAAGAGACATATTTATATACCTCTTGCTTTATCCGTTTGAGCATACAGCAACTTGTACAGTGTGTTTATCCAAATCGTATTTGTTTTTTTACCGCTGACTGGAATGACTGAGTCATCGGGTGTTCTTTTGGTACTAATAATAAGTTAACTGCATTATTATGCACTGATAAAAATGCCATTACGGTTAATCATGGTGCTGTTCAAACAAGTCTGTTTATAGAAGCAAAGTCATTCGGGTGCTCTGGTCTGATTTGATTGAACCGCAACGCCATTGGACATTTGCCAAACTGAATACCTTTTTTTTCTTTTTCTTTTTTTTCTCCAGGTGTTAACCCCGATGTGGATTACCCCACACTGTATCGCTACTTCGTGGAGGTGTGGATTTACCTGGGCTTGGCTTGGCTCTCGCTGTTCTTCAACTGGAAAGTGCGGATGGTGATTGAAGCCCACAAGGCGCTGAAGAAGCGCCGCAAGCGGCGCAAGCTGTCCATCGACGAGCTCCGCCACTATAAGGAGGCCCACAAGGCGGCGCTCCGCCTGCCGCCGACCCCCAACGACGTCAACATCTTCAGCTTCCTGTCCAAGAAGCAGGAGGGCTACAATGACCTCATCAAGCAGATTGGCACCAAGAAGGACGCCAACGGCACCAAAGCGGCCAAGGAGATGGCCCGCTCCAAGAGCTGCAACGACGCCCCTGCGTCACCCAACGGCCACACCATCCTCAGCTTGGACCGCTCGCCGCGCCAGAAGAGACGCTATAGCTTCAGCGACCGCGTCACCGTTGCCTTCTCAAAGTCCAAGAACTACCTCCTTGGCTCCGATAACGGCTTGCTGCTGACGGAGGACAATGGAGACGGCGAGCTGGAAGGGGACCCGGGCAGGATGTATGAGAACCAGCTGGACAAGGAGGTGGACCTTGAAAATGGAGGAGGCCAGGGGGGAGGGGTGGGTTGCGGCCACGGAGGCCGGAGGACGTGGGACTCTAAAGAATACCAGCCGCTCACGTTCCAGAACGCCAACATCACGTTTATCGACGAGGAGAACTTCATGAACACTAACCTCGAGGGAGAGGACGACGACGACACAAAGGCAAAACTGTCCGTCACCACGTGTGATGACAACGTCGAGTCGGAAACGGACTCCAAAGAGGAGCCGGGCTCTGAATCGGAAGGGTCCGTGTTCACCAGCGACGGTTCAGAGCACGGGCATTCCTACGAGAAACTTGTAGAAGAATACGCTAAGGAAGATAACACGGAATCCTGAGGAACCGCTCTCTGTTTTGTTTTAAAACATTTTAGGACAAAACATTAAAAACATGAATGTTCATAGGAATGGTCTGTTCTCACCTGAACAGTAAGAAAGACTACATCACTTGGACTGTCCTTAAGAGTTGTTGGGTTTCATGTTGAAGTCTGAACAAATGGACATGACACAACGTGATATACTGTACACTTAATGAAGACCTGCTCTATTTATTTCATTTATACGGTTTGATGGAGTGAATAGATTCCAAGTGTTTGTTGGAATATGTCCATACCAGACACACACAAGCTTTTCCATTGATTCCTCTTCTTCCTTGCTCAAAGGCTAATAGGAGATGACAAGAAAATGGCAATGTATTTATTCGATTGCCCCTTTATGCATATTCACCATATTGGTGCTTTTATCGTATTTATTAAATGAAGGAAGGAGTGGACTTATATCCATGGTCTACATGTCTTATGTGTCTGTCATTGCACAATTCCACCAGCTGATGACAATGGGCAGGGTTAAAGTCCATTTCAATGCAGATTACCTTTTTAAAACCTGAGCCAGACATTTGTCCATAAAGAGGATGAAGGTGTTAGGGGCCATAGCTTGTGTTCTTTTAATATTCATTCATCTTTGTTTAATCCGTGTGTGCTTGCGTCTGTGATTGCTGTTTTGGTTTGACTGCAAGATTTGGAATGTTGTTATGTCTTCACCAGAGGTGAAGGTCAGTAAACATCTGCAATGTCAAGAGCCAATCAGAGCAAATTTGAAAATTAAAACTATTCAAGTGTTTTTAGAGCAGAGCTACACCCATGGCAGTGACTCTACATTTGGAGAGATTGAAGCTAAAATGTGAATATCCTGTCCAACACTCATGCGTTTCATGTTTCCTGTGTGTTCATTATAGAGGTTTTGTGAATGCTATAAGGTTTTATCATGACATCTCCCTTATTTTATATACATGTACTGGCTTCAAGCCACAACAACTGCTTTTATATCTTTGATAATGTCCCCCAGAGGAATTCTTGTGACGTAGGATCCTCTCTCTCTCAGACACAAACTGGTTTTGTGGACATAATCTTCACCCATTGTGGTTTGTGGCCGACAGCAAGTTGGGTCTCGGTAGACCTGCTTTCTGTTTCTTGGCCTTCTTGACATGGCACTACATAACAAGGTAAACCCCTACTCACTTTCCGTTTCTTCTTAGCACCCTCTCTCTTTGTATTTGCCATGTCAATATTGGCTGAAAACCGTCGGTAGCCACAAACTCGGCTTTGACTCGGAACATGGCCTTGCTGTCTGTGTTTGCGTTTGGGGGCTTGTGCTGGCAAGAATGAATGACTGAAATGCAACATATGTTAGCCAGCCAAGGTCAACTTGTGACCAATCAATTCACCCTTCATATACAGTACGCTGCGGTCATGAAACATGAGGTCAGCCGTATCGGTGTGTTTAATTGATTTGAATGGAATTTTCTTTTTCCCCTCATGTTTGCACGAGAACACAACTCCAGTGATTACTCCATTTGTAAAATGAAGTGACCAACAATATCCTGTCCATTGCTTTTCACTGTTTGACCTCGATAGATTCCTTGTTCCCCCTCTTAACCCGTTGCCTTTTGCACACACAAACTTGCGCACAAAAAGAAACTTGAAACAGTGTTAACTCAGCGGCAGTGCGGTGCAATGTCACGCAGGGCTCCTTTTAAGTTAAAATCCAGTCTCTTCATTTACCTCGAATTTGGTAACTTCCCCAATATTTAATGGTATACTGTAAATAAGCAGCTTAATCTTTTTTTTGTAGTTCCTTTTTCTAGTGATGTTGAAACTTGGACCAAATCTTCAAAGCCCCAAACTCACTGCACCACACATGCCTGCTGATACGTGAAAGTGCCCAAAATTGTCCCACTGCAAAGCAGAGGATACACAATTTAAACACCTTGGAGGGATTCTCCATAACTGACCTTTCATTCTCAGAAATGGTCACGTTAGATGTTTGTTTTTTTGTTTGTTTTTTCTTTTCGTTATATCGTTGATGTCGGGCAGAAACCTCATATTTTAACTTTTCATAAATTAACGCCTTACTTGATCATACTGCAGCGTCACTCAAAAGCATCAAATAGTAGATCTGCAAGCCCGAAACGTGGCACGAAGGGATGCGTTTTGAGCTTGTAGATCTGCTACTCTTGCTGTTTTTGAATTTGAATCCTGAAAAGTAACAGTTTTTGGACATTTGAGATTTCCACCCGACAAACGATATCATCTTTGTTGAAAGACTCTGTGAGACATTCCTCCTCCCTAACAATGGGCTTTTATGGGCCTGTGAGAGCAGCATTGTTATGCCTGATTTATCCTCGATACTCGATAAGTATAAATCAGGCTTTATGCAGCTACTGTATGGTACTTTTCTCCATTCTAACTCGATGAATTTCAAGTGTTCCAACATTATCAACAACAAACAAGTTATGTTTTAAGTTTTACTCCTGACATTGCTCCATTGTGTAAAACTTACTCCAGCATATTGTCTTTTTTATGGATTAAATTATTCACATTTGTAAGAGATTGTACATAAAATCCAAGCAAACTGTATATTATTTCATTGTAAATAAACAATTGTAATAAAATACTTGTGCATTTCTTGCCAGATGCCATATTGAGACATACATTATATGTACATAGTACATACATTATATGTGTATATACATTGTATTTCTGTGGTTCCCTCACCGTTAAGTAGATATACAGTAGACCTTTATTGATCCCCATTGGGAAATTCAATTCAGGTGTCATAGCAGCACCTCAGTAGATAAGAGCAGAATGATACAACTTATGATTAAAATTGGATTAAAAGAAAATAGGTAGACTTAGTTTGACCCAACGATACTTAAACCGACTTTTGCCGTAATGTAACTATTAATATTTAATGTAACTATTAATATTTAAATGTAAGTGTGAGTACAGTATAATTACAATATATCACCAGTAATATGAACTGTCTTCAGTAAATGTATCGATATACAGTATATTCTTTCGAAAATGAATGCCCTCCTTCATACAAGAGTGTATCAATAAAGGCATAAAAGCCCAAAAATAAATCTTAAAATAAAAAAGGAACGATTTTGGACATACAAGGTTTCCACCTGACAGCGGCGATACGTACTGTATGCACATACTGTTGACAGTGGATATGAGTGCTGACATACACTGTCAGCCAGCCTAAAGTGTGTACCTGGATTGTGTATAACAGTCAAACAATGGTGAGTGTAGTGAGCAGTGGTGGGACAAGTACATTTCTTACTTAAGTAAAAGTATCAATACTGCAATGTAGAAAGGTTAATGTATGTTTTGTAATAATAATCAAAATCTACAAAGTAACTATAACAAAAGTTTTCAAATAATTGTAGTGGAGTAAAAGTACAATATTTGCCTCTGAGATGTACAGGAGTACAAGTAAAAGTACTGAATATTGGAAATACTCCAGTAAAGTAAAAATACCTCAAAATTGAACTTAAGTACAGTACTTGAGTAAATGTTCTTAGTTACTTTACACCAATGGTAGTGAGCAATATAATCTATCAACAGTGAAATATTTACCGTAGTAAATGTAATGTTTAGTGTTGCTACACCAAACACTACATTGGAACATTACATGTTCAAATATTACTGTATTTGAACATGTGACCATCCTGTCACACACTTGCACCACTGATACATTAAGCTATGTCCTTTGTAATGTTCTTAAAAAGGACAATTCGCACCCTGAAATATGGGGAAAATACCCTGTTTGTAGTAAAATGACATTTGAAATTAAAGTAACTAAAAACAAAATGTATTTTCACATGGAAGATTGGTAAAGACAAAAAAAGTATTATACAATTATATATAAAAATGATGCTTTTTCTGCTTGCTAAAACAACTAAAATGCTCAATGGACTGACACTTAATTTGAATCAATAGCTGAAGGAATGTGGATCTAATACCCCAATACTACATAATAGAAGAAGGATATTGTAGAATTAAGTCTAGCTATCGACCTATAGTATAATAATACTTCCCATGCTGGTAAAATATGTTTTATCTCCACTTTTCTGGTCTCTGAAACCTGCCACACACAAGCAGAAAATGAACATGAAATTGAATGTCAAGAAAATGATCTGGTAATTAAATGTTGCATTGGTGGTCCATTTAGGTACCAAGCTAATTCCTACATGCCTGTTCAAAGTTACCACAACAGTTTATTGAAGTTTGCTCATTGGTTAATGACTGGAATGCGGGTGAATTTTAAAAAGCGTAGAGTCAATAGGGCTTGCTTGCATGTTTACATTTCACGATCTGCTGAAAAGACACGAGATTAAGGGTATGCATACCAGTAGTTGCTGGCACAGACTGCACATGAACATCAGCATCTGAATGTATTCAGCAGAATAACTTATTCCTAGGTCCTCCCCAAGCTAAAAATACACTTCATAGTCCCGTCGACATTATGTTTTTACATACGTCAAGAGTTGTCTTTTGCCAGGAATGCACATGGATTTGTCTGTGTGCATTACAGTCCTTACTGAAACAACTAACTCTCATAGTAGGGCCGGCTATCCATTATAATCTTTGTTCAAATATCAAATTGTCTATTGGTTTACAACAGATAGACGTGTATTGATTTATTAGTTCAGTTCACAATAGAATAAATCATACTGTGTTTCCTTGTGACAGATTATGCTTCATGTTTTTTCAGTCTAATGTAATTGTTCAGCTGATAATGGTTACTGACACTGAACCAAAGCTGAGAATGTTCACGTTGGCAATGTGCTGAGAGGAATGGAAAACAGAACAGGTGTCAAGTTACTATGGGATTTGCTGCACGACATAAACTAACCCATTTTATGCTTGCACTGCATACAATTCCAAGACTGTTTTAGGTAGGGGTCAATCAGAAACTTCCTGTATACAGTAGGCGAGGATTCCTAAATCCCTCAAAACAAAATAGAAAACAATGCACATCAACTCTGAATCAAAACCCAATAGCGCAAATGTAAATCACAATGACTGATAACACTGAAAGACCTCAAGATAATTGACTCATGGTATTATTGCATAGTTTTACTGTAATTGCACTTTGAACAGGGGATGTTTGAAATTCTCATGAAACGTTGCCAAAGACGTGGTCTATCAACTGCGACAATCGTCTAGGGCGGCTGACTGCTTCATAATAGAAGTTAAATCAAGTCATAAATGTGGGTATTTATATTGCTGCAGCTGCTACATTGTATTCTAACCTTTGAACTAATCAAAAAAATTGCAACACATTTCAGATTTTCTTTTCTACCTTCCCACCAAGGGGATCATGTCATTATTTTTTGGGGGAGGGGAAAGGCAGGGGAAGTCATCAGGATTTTTATAATGATTACAATGGTGTCCAATATAATCTCACAAATATTTCACTCTAAACCCTAATTTATGCTCTGTCGCACCACTGTGTGGCACAGCAAAAATTGCAGACCAACAAGCTCACAACGTGTCGCGGATGCGACTCAATGTGAGCTTATAGGTCGCAGATCCTTGTGAACTTGTAGGTCAGCTATTTTCGACGCGTGACACAGTAGAGCAACCAAGCATAAATTAGGCTGAGCTCATAAGGGACGTTTTGTTTTTCCTTAATTACATGCAAATGTCCTACTTCATAATGTGTGTCTTTTGCACACCTTAATGTCTTAATGGTTGATGTTTTACGTAACGCAGTTTGAATTGCCTTGTTTGAAATGCCATATACAAACAAACATGCCTTGCCTTGCCTTAACATTAGTAACATTAAAGCTACAACAATCTAGAACTTTTGTTTTTTTTATGAATAAAATGTTATCTGTATGGTAGCAGAGTATGTTGACACAATGTAACAAGTACATGTGCAGTGGTTGGAGGTGGGCTCTGTCATATATTGATTACTGATTACCATTATTGACACCTGTGGTGCTGTGATCACCATAATTGATACCTGTGGTTCAAATGCTAGCAAAGGCATCTCAGCCAGTACAGACCTGACCTGAGGTGAATAAAGACCATTACATTGGGAACAACGCTCCGTCTTATTTGTTGTATAGAGTATTGGATGTACTAAGGAGATACAACAGGCTCCCTTCTCTTCCATTGAGAAATGTTTGTAGACCCTGTGGTGCCCGGTACGACACCTGCATGGTTGACAAGTAAGTAGCCCTGCCTGAAGCTCATCATAAGCTCATAAACAATATCTCCTGTGTGCAAGCAGGCATTCCCTCTGTCATGAGTGGTGGATGTTTGGTTTCCCACGAGACCAGGGTTTGAATCCCAGTTGTTGCAGTTGCAGTTACCTCTCTCTGTCGGGAAAGGTGTAGCTTTTAACCTGTACACCTGGTGGACAATCTTCACCAGTTAGAAGGTTTGCAGATGTCAGAATGCAAAACTCTTCTCATGAAGCAGATTAAAAGTAGGTCATGCACCAAATTCAGGTCATCTGCTAGTGCAATTGTGTACTTTTTTTGCTGAGGATATCATGTTTGGAAAATCACTTTAAGACCTTGATTTTTAATAATATTTTATTTCATTTTATATGTAGGCTATATGAGAGAGAGAAAATGGAAATGTTTTATATCCACATTTCCAAATTGCACTGTTGAGTACCTACGTATGTATTATCTCTGTCTTGAAAAAGCCTGTGTATAATATTCCTCTCTCTAATCTGGAAGGAATTGATGAGGGCTTACAGTATAAAAGAATGTTTCTTCTTTCTTGGACCGCAGGATAAATCAATCCCTTTTCATCTAAGGATTCACAAGACGCTACGACCTCCTCCCCTGGGCGTAAAGCGCAGAGCGGAAAAATGAACCCTTGGTGTGATCAGTGACACTGACATGTTGAATGGCATAATGCAGGCCAAGGTCAGTGGCAAAAGCTAACATATTATCTTTGCCATTTGCTGTGAGAAGAGTAAAAAAACCTTGTCGACATTTCTCACTTGCTTCCACGGGTTTGTGGGAAGAGGCCTAATGTGCACCACTAAAGTACAGTCTGAGACTTCTGTGTATTTCCTGTCCGTATAGTGTGCGTGCGTGCGTGCGTGTGTGCGTGTGTTCCTTGCTTAGGCCATATTTGGGGCCAAAATTGTCCCCAGATGTGGCCTTTGTTAGGAATATTGGCAAATTGCGAACACAATTGGTGTTCCCAATTGGATTTTACTTTGGTTTCATAAGGTTACTAGGTTATGGTTGGGGTCAGGGTTAGGGTTGTGTGTGTGCGTGCGTGCGTGAGAGTGTCATATATACTGTACATGGGGAGACCACAGGTTATGTAAGTCCCCGCTGAGTCCAGCCAGCAGACCGGCCTTCCTCTTTCACACCGTAGCACTTCCTCCAGAATGAATGCTTCCCACATGCACAGTCCACTTGTGAAGTGATTATGAGGAGCCTGTGTTGAGCGCTGCACATTAACATCCTCAGTCTTACTTAAACTCAGTTTAAGTACAAATGTTTAAAGTGTACAAATGTGTTTCAATAAAGGAGAGATCAAGTTGATTCAAATAAAATGTATTGAATAAAAGATCAAACATTTCGCCGATTTAGACTACGTACACAATTAATAGTAAGAGCTTTTCAGAGAACCCGGCCTGGAGTCAAGACGCTGGTGGTGGCAGTGCAGATGAACCTCCTTCCATCTCAACAATTCAGACTTTTAGGCGCTGGGGCCGTGTTCTCTCCTCCGCGTCATCAGTGCTCGTACCTTAGGTGGGGTTGGCGAAAGGGCCTCTCTGTGTGGAGTTTGCATGTTCTCCCCGTGTCCCCTGGGGTAGGTACCCTCACAAAAAACATGCAGTAATCCTAGTCTCTATACTGCCTCCCCCTGGTCAGCCGGGGCGCTTGATGGAGGGGAAAGGAACTGGTTGGAATAACATGTTCCTTCCACGTGCTATGTCCTACCGGGGAAACTCCCCTGTCAGGTGATAAGCGGCCTGCTAACTCCTCATGCATTGAAGGAGGCATGAGCTCAGTTCGGGCCTTTCTGGCAGAGGCAGAGTAGCGCCCAGGATTACATGCTTAGGCAATTGGCACTGGGTGAAAAAATGGGTTACAAAATCGTGGGATACAAATTTAAGGAAAATAAAAATAAAAATCAGAGGTGGAGCTGGGGATGGAGGTGGAATGCTCGACACTTGCTGAAAAGAGAATGACAGGATCAGAGGCAGTCATATTTAAAGATAGAGCCCAATCGCCTGATTGGCTGACTGCAGATTCCAATTGGCTATAGAGCTCATGCTTCAAGCAGTGAATGAAAGGATATTTCAGGAGAATTCCCAATAAACTAAAGTGCAAATATTACAGAGTGAGAGAAGAGATCTTCCTTATTGAACATACGCTTAGAGCTACATGAGCTTGTAGAACAGCTATTTTCACTAATTTTGAAGTAGGCCTTAAGTGGACAATAAATCAACTGCCGCATTGTAGAGAAATGATTATACAGTGCCTGTATGCGCAACAGAATTGGTACTGTGGACCTTATAGGTCCATTTGGTTACATTTGTACAAAAGTAACATTAGGGACACTTGATCAGACCATACGGCAGCCAGATCACCACAGTGTACAGTACGTTAAGTCATCAATTTGTCTTGCATCCCACTGCTAAATAAAATAAATACTGATCTATGGAATAAACAATGCACTAGTACATAAAAAGATTATAAAAATGTTAGTATAAACATTCATGAAACAGGCAATGGACTGTGTGCAGACCTGCCACTTGTTATTCTGTGTATTTTATGGCCACTCAACCCAGTTGGCCCCACTCCAAAAATACAAAATGAGTTTAATTAATCAACTGCCACATTATAAAGTCATTATTATACAGTTCCTGTGTGTGCAACATAATTGGAACTGTGGCCATGTTTCTTTTTTTTTTTACAAAGATTTTCAGCAAAAGCAAAAATAGTGTCTTGTAATAAATCAACTGCTGCATTATAAAGCAATTAATACAGTGCCAGTATGTGCAACATGGGGCCGTGGTCCATGTTTTAATTCTATAAACATCCCAAATGCAATCACGTGGGATTTTGCATGTCATTAATTCTCTTTGACGTCTCTGAAGGGATCAAAATAGACCATCTTTGTCTGAAAACAATTCTCAGCATGTCCAAGGTGGGCCAACATTTCCATTGACACACAGCAAGAGTGTGTATTAATAAAGCCATGCGTACACCCTTTGTTTATCGCCAACTCGTCCACCTTGGGGGCAGAGCGATGCCAGCTTACTTCCTTGTGGACAAAGGAAATGGGGGAACCAGATGGAGAGTTGTTCCAAGGGCCCATAAAACACTTTGACACAACAACAGTCCAATATGCAGCGGCTTGGGGAGAGCCAGACCTTTGAGTGGACAGGCCCAAGGCCTTCCCTGACACCCAATTGTTTCCTGAAGTTCTGTGTCTGGCCTTCAGAAACGGAAACTTTTGGACAACCCCAGAGGTGCATGAATTTGTGTGTGTGTGTGTGTGTGTGTGTGTGTGTGTGTGTGTGTGTGTGTGTGTGTGTGTGTGTGTGTGTGTGTGTGTGTGTGTGTGTGTGTGTGTGTGTGTGTGTGTGTGTGTGTGTGTGTGTGTGTGTGTGTGTGTGTGTGTGTGTGTGTGTGTGTGTGTGTGTGTGTGTGTGTGTGTGTGTGTGTGTGTGTGCATGCGCGCACCAGGTATTACTATCCATGAGGGGACTGAATGTTTCCACAAGGCGGGTTGGGTTTGGTTAGAAATGGTGAAAACATTGTAAGAAATAATACAACTTTTACGGAAATTTGCTTTTGAAGTCCACAAAAAGATAGCACACATTGATTGTGTATCAATGCATGTGTGTATGTGTACATACTGTAGCCTGCAGTTTTTGTGGGTGCAGTAGGGGGTCATAGGTGGGATTGTTGGTAAAGCTGAGGGAATTGGACTGGCAGTATGCCAGAGAAGTGTGTAAGAAAACAAAAAGGATGGGAAAGAAGCCTGTGTGAGAAGAGGGTGGGTTAAACAATGCTACGGACAGCTGTTGTTGTTGGGTAGGCGGACAGTGAAGGCAAGTAACTAAGTACATTTACTCAAGTTCTGTACTTATATAAGTACAATTTTGAGTTTTTTTGTTTACTGGAGTATTTCCAATTTTCAATCATTTTACTTCTACACAAATGTTGTACTTTTTATTCCACTACAATTATTTGAAAAATGTAGTTACAAGTTACTTTGTAGAATTAGATTGTTTTACTTTATATTCGAAAATAGCTGATCTACAAGCTCACAAAATGTGATGTTGTACTTTGACTCAAGTCAAATTTTGATACAGAACTTTTACTGTGTAACAGAGTGCTTTTATGTACAGTACTTAGTACTTCTTCCACCACTGTAGGCGGATTGAGCGCATGGAAGGGAGAGCGGGGGCTTGACACACTTGACCTTTGACCTCCCAAAACTCCAAGTGTTTACATCTGTGATGTGAAAGACGTGTCCCCTTACGGGTCCATTTGGTTACATTTGTGCTGGAGTTTATAATGTATTAACACTGATGACTTTAATGTGCACCAAAAAAAGGGAAAAAAAGATGCCGACTACATGACTGGAAGTTCATACCCAGGTTACGTACAACGTAACCTCTCTCTGAAACCACATAGCTAACCTAGGGCAGTGGTTCTCAAACTTTGTGGCCTTTATGTCCAGGACTCCCTTAATTTGGCCGCAGACCCCCATCTGAAAATATTTTGTGCCAGGGACCTCCAACATTTGTGTTGTTAAAATATGTTTTGGAAAATAGCAGCTCTACAAGCTCACAGTGCAACACATTGCGACGCGTTGTGAGCTTGTAGCCGATATATATAGGAGCCGATATATATATATAGGGTTAAAGTGCTTAAATTGATTTTGACACTGTATTCACTAATGTTGCTGCGGAACCCATGGAACCCCCTCAAGGACCCCTGGCGGTCCCCGGACCCCACTTTGAGAACCACTGACCTAGGGTACTTCCCTGCATACTAGGGAAGTTTGACAGGACCCTACTTAAAGGTGCAGAAAGTATTCTTTGTTGTTGTTGCTACTTGCTACGTATTAAAAATGATCAGAGTCAGTTTTATAACCCGCTACAGGATAAACAAGTGAAATTGGAAGTGATGATAAAAAAGGTCTGGAGAGACAGTGAGACCCTTAATTGTTACAGAACAAAGACTATATAGCAATAGATTACTATCAGAATAAAGAGCTTGAACTTTATAACAAAATCAAACCGATTTGTTTTAACCAAGAAAATATCACTTACAGAACAGAACCGTTCATTTTCAGTACACCGCTTAAAAACAGTCCTTGTACTGAATGAGGCAGGGGTAGCTTCAAATGGTTGAATTTTGTATAACTTGATACCCTTCTATATAGCAATAGCCCACCAAGAAACACAAGATTTTTGACATTCCTAATCACCTGTCAAACAAGATGTGGGTTGCATGAGTTTTTTGAGGAAGTGTAACTTTCGCCTCATTTCTGGTAAGAGCACACACACACGCCATCAAGTCTTCCTGCAGGAAACATGTGACAAGATATTTTTATCTAATATGTTGGCAGATTAATGTTTCACGGCGATCCATATCCAGTTATAAGAGTTTCCTAACAAACTGTGTTGTGACCTTTACATTTTGATGTAGGAAATCAAGCTTTTGTGTGCAGTCTAAAGGCAAGCTGCTTGCTGGCAGGTACAATTTAAACAGATCCTACTGTAACTCAATCATTTCTTTACTCTACTGTACTTCTACTGCCTCCTGTGGGCTACAATATGAAAGTACATTTTTATTTAAATTGTCCATGAGAAATAGTCCTCGTGGTGATATTGAAACATATTGTTTGAATAATCACTCATACTTTTTCATTTTGTATTGAATGATTTCAAGTAAATTGAACGGGGACCCTGGAACCTCATCAAGGATCGCTGGGGATCACCAAGTCAATTTATGAGCAGTCTGTATGAATATGCTTGGTGATATGCTTGGTCTGTAAGTCATGAAAATATTTAATGTTCAGACTCAACATGCAGATCTTACATGCAATCTACAGTACATTTCTTTATTCTTGGTTAAAATTGCCTTAATATTAAACATGTGTAGTGATTCGCGCCGAGCTGGGATCGAAGCCCAGTCTCCCACTCGGCAAACCGATGCGCAACGTATAGTACCGTGCCAATAGAGCTGAGCCCGATTGGCAGAGTCGTTGTGGCCGGATCTTGTCTGGGGAGATGGTGTCAACGGCTGAGACTGCTACCAGGGCATCTGGACGTGACCTTGTGGAGTTGGCAAGACCCACCACTTCTTGAAAGACCCTCTGCCTCGGTAGAGGGCCCACCAGGATGTAGAGCTCACTGTTCTCTTCCTCCTCGTCTGCATCCCCCGGACTGTTAGACCTCTCTGGTGGAGAAACGACATTGTCACATGGTACTGACTTCAGCATGGGGCGGTGTACATGGCGTACCTGAGACGAGTCCTCTTGTGGCACACCCGTGTAGATACAGCCTCCTGACTTAGGACATCAGGGGGCCTGATGACCTGATGGAGGGTACGGGCCCTCTACCGAGGCAGAGGGTCTTTCAAGAAGCTACATCGTTGGCACAGCTGGCACCAGCGTTGGATCGTACAGTATGCCCCATGCCTGGCCAGTAACACTTCTGCCGGATCAGTTTAGTGGTTCGCTCGGTACCCTTGCGTCCATGGTTGTGTTGTAGCTGGTGGAAAACCTCCTCCCTCAGACAGTCTGGTAGTAGCAGTTGATAGACTTTACCCCCTCCATCTGGCCTTCTACACACCCTGTGCAGAAGCCATACCTCAGATTGTAGCAGCTACATAGTCTGTCTGTCTGTCTGTCTGTCTGTCTGTCTGTCTGTCTGTCTGTCTGTCTGTCTGTCTGTTACAGACATGCTATACTGACAGTTTGTTCACCCAGTGCATTGAGCTTTTTTCCCCCCTTGCCAATGTCTATCACAATGTTATGCCTTTGGCTGATACAACTTAAAATACGGTCTCATAAAAGGTGTGTGAAGGTGGCGGGTTTCATCCATGCTGATAAATGAATAACTTTGAAAACAGGCTATACTGTATATTTAGTCACATATAAATAACAAACAAGTACCTAATACTGTGAGTTGATACATTTAAATTGATATATTAGTGTATTAAAGGGATATTTCACTTTCAAAAAAACTTTTGGTGATTGTATCGTCTACTCAGGCTTTTGTGAGCCCCCCAGACAGTTTTTAAGTTGCTTGATTCAATATTTAGATATTTGATATTAATTTTATCAGACACGCCCCCTTCCTATACAAACCCATTGTAACTTCAAGCTCTATTTTTAACATGTTAGATTCATCAAAAACACCCGTCCTTGGTTCACCCGTCTCCTACCGCTCCCCTAATACGCGAGGGGGCCGTGTTTTTTCAATTACTTTTTTCATTTATTTTTAATATTTTTTTGGGAAAACGAAAAAAATAAAATACAATTAAAAAAATAAAATAAAATAAATGAAAAAAAATCCCGGAAAAACACGGCCCCCTCACGCATTAGGAGGGCAGGGTGAGTCACCAGAACCAAGGACGGGTGTTTTGATGAATCTAACATGGTTAAAATGGAGTTTGAAGTTACAATGGGTTTGTAGCATGGGGGCGTGTCTGATAAAATGAAAATCAAATATCTAAATACTGAATCGAGCAACTTAAAAACTGTTTGGGGGGTTCACAAAGCTTGAATAGATGATAAAATCAAAAGTTTTTCTGAAAGTGAAATATCCCTTTAATACATTACTAATGTATTCTTATGACATGCATTGCCAGGCCACAGACTTTTTTTTATATCTGAAATCTAGAGTTGTAATACCAATCTTTGACAGCCCATTCATCCAAATAGAAAAGTCCTATCTGATTGTATTAAACAACGTTAATTCACCAAGAGTGCAGCTGTACGGAAAGCTTGAATTATTACTCTTTCTATTTACCAAGTGTTTGTTTCATAAAAGTCCACCATAGACATGTTATGAGTTACTTTCTGTCAATAAATTCCGTGCAGGTGATTATTTTTGTGTTGGCGTTTTGAAGGCTCGTTGGAAATCACTCAACGGTCCTCCGTAGGCCTACTACCACCTGTTTCGAAATTGCACATCATGCAGTTTTTTAAAACAAGCTCTTCCGAACTCCACTTGTGGGATCTATAGATTTAATTTGGTTTCAGGCTAATTCTTTATGTGTTTAAATATGCTGTTGCTGCTGTGATTATTAATATAATTAGAGTACTTTTGTTTTGATAATAGTTTGCATCTTTGATTGAGCCGAACTCAAAATAATGACAATTGCAGTGTTGAATGTAAGCCTGATCCGGACCTGCTCTGACCCGGTGCAGTGGGCGCACGTACTGTGCGCACTATGTCACAATTTTGCACAAGAGCTCACGCTTAAAAAGAACAGATCTATAATGTATAGCTATGTGTCACATTGGAACAAGTTACAGTATCTTGTAGATCTCTTCGTTTTTCACATTTTCACAACGTCATACTAGAAAGTACTAGTGACAGGCATTATTTTCACATAATTTTATTGAAGAAATGTCACAGTTTTACAGGAGGATAAACAATGATAGAGAACTCTTCAGGTTTTTTGTGAAACAAACAAACGCACAAGACAAACACACCCCCCCCCCCCACCCAACCCTCTCAAAATAGTACATTGACAGTGAATTAAAAAGTACAGGAAAGAGGGCAAAAAGTGAGAAAAGAAAAAGGACAAAAATAATAATAAACCTGAGAAAAATAAATAAATAATAATAACTAGTGACAGGCATAGCCAAGCCTATCTAGGTCAAAAACAAAGTCATACTAATACGTACGTTACTGCACAACACTTAAGCTCATAATTATCAATACATCCATAGCTACCTATCAATCAATCAATCAATCATTCAATCAATCAATCAATCAACCCACACACCGACCACCCATCCACCCACCCATCAATCCATCCATCCATATATCCATATTATGGTAAATGACATGTTTAAAAGTGTCAACCAAGGTTTAAGTCTCTATTTACAGACACTGGTGCCATCTAAAGGAGAGGGAAAAGCATTGGTCATCATGTGTCAGTGAAACCCAAAAGGCCTTGACCTGTTCAGTGGACAGATAAGTGGAGATTTAGGATCATAACATATAGAGGAACATCTTAATCTTTGGCTTGAAGAGGAACATTCCTGCTTTCAATCTTTCTATGCATGAAAGTCCCTTATAAGGTATTCTCATTTCTGTGTGTGTGGATGGATGAAAAACTAACAAGAATGACTTGTATACATTAAGCTCTGCTACAGATACATGATATTGTGCTCAGGATGATACAATATGCCATTTGATGTTTTTTTGAAGAAAAAACTATCAACAATCAGCAATCAACATTGCCCATGATCAATGATGAATTTGAGTTTTCTGAATCTGAATTAATAATACATTTAACCAACTTAATAGTAAAACACTTGTCCATGATACCTGAGAGGGTTGCCTGTAAATCTTTGATGTCATTTTACATGATCTATGTTATGCAGAAAAAATATTATTGCCTCTTGCAGGACTTTAATCACTAAAGTAGGTCAACAAGGCTTGTTGAACTAGTCAGCTAAAACTAGTCTGTTTCATTTATCTTCAAAAGCCCTGCTGTTGGGTGGAAGACAACTAGTGAACACTATAAACTAATAGCATTTTATCAACAATAATCACATCAGACATGTTTCAATATTCAATATAGTTGCACAACTAGCACTAATATCATGACGCTTGAATTTAGATACATTTTAGATAAAAAATAATTTTGCGGTGAGCGCCCTCTTGTGGATATAATGGTAACCTGTTTTTGCAATAACAAGTCATTTTCTATGGAGAAAAACATATAATAATAATAATATTAATAATAATATTCAAATAGGCTATATTCAATATTTGGCCAATTTTTAAGACCAATATTCAAATGTAATTCCTGAGTAATGTTAACAGTCCTAATGCTGCTGCATGTCTGTAGATTATATCCCCATAATCCAAAACAGACAGGAACACTGCCTCAACAACTCTCTTCCTGCTAGTAAGAGAGCTGGCTCTATTTCTAAACGCTCTAGACTACTGTTCTAAATGAGAGTGACATAGATCTTCCCTGGTAACACCTTCAGAGATGTATTATTGTCATCATCACCATTAAGAAGGAATGGAAACAGTCTCTCAGTGAAAGTGTGTGCGAAGGTGTATAGGATTGTGTCAAGATCAGGATCAGAGAAGGACAGCTCTCCTCTGTCCCAGTCCAGCTGGACTCTGATCCTCCGAGGTTCCTGGTATACTGGGAGATCAGTGACAAGCCTTGACGAGGAGAATGCTCCAAATTCTCCATTATAGAACTGTATCATCCAGTATTCACCTGCTATGTCTCCCTTCCTCTGGTAAGACTCTGCACACACACCCAGTGCCCAGTATCTAATGTCGCCAACTGCAACATCCCAGCTGTGAAACCCTGAGTTAAAGCCCTCAGACCCTAAGACCCTTGCATAAGTATCAAACCTCTCTGGGTTGTCAGGAAGCTGCTGTTCCTCTCCATACCTCACTCTGGTCAGATCATCAGACAATATGAGGCCTGGATGAGCCGTGTTAGGGTCCAGGATCACAGGAGTGTAGGAGACAATCTCCTTCATCTTGTCCCAGACTCTGAAGGCCAGGTTGCTCAGGTGTTTGGCCTTGTCTATCAGTGCTCCTGAGACTGGCTGTGGGTCCTGCAGGGTGATCTGGACTCTTTCTATCGTGGTCTTGTAGTTCTGCAGGAACGAGACGTGGTCGTCGGCTCTCAGCTGGTCCTCAGTGGCTTGGATTGCATCAGAGAGGGTCGCCATGTCTCCGATCAGCTTCTCAATCCTCTCCTTTATCTCCTGACTCTTCTGTGCCTCTTCAACCCACAGAATGGAAATCATAGCCTCCTCTTCTTCTTGTAGGAACTGATGAAGGTTTTTAAATTGTTCCTTAATCTGCGTCTCTGTGTTCTGGGTCTGAACCTTAATGTGATTTTCTGTCAGGTCATAATTTGTTTTAACTTTATCAAAGACCCCCAGTTTCTCCTTTAAAGGTTTCAGTAATTCCTGGACTTTCTGTTTGCAACACCTCGACGCTTCGCCCACAGGTAAGAACTTGTGTCTGGCGTGTTTTTCTGCATCACGACACACGACACATGCCGGCTGTTCATCATGCAGACAGAAGAGCCTAAGCTTTTCTCCGTGTTCGGCACAGTGGTCCTCTGAGCTCACCAACGAGGCTCTCTGGAGTTTCTCCTCCAAAAAGTTCTCACACAAGTTCTTCAACACCAAGTTTGTAGGAGGATGGTCACTGGAGGATATTGTTCTACAAACAGGACATTCATGTGTTGGTCTTCCTGTCCAGCATCGCTGCAGACAGTCTTTGCAGAAGCTGTGGGTGCATGACAACAGAACAGGATGTTTAAAGATGTCACGGCACACAGGACATGTGAGCTCCTCTTCCTGACGAGCCAGACTTGAAGCCATTGTGTCTGCAGTCACACTCTTCTGATCTGGAATGTTCACTGAGTCTGTTACAGCTGGAAGAGAATTCAACAAAGATAACATTATGAGTAGCAGTAGTAGGCTATACTTCTTTGAGTTATATAGCCCTACTAAGTGATAGTAGTGTAGTCACAACAACAACAACTACTACTAGTATTAGCACTTAGCAGTAGCAATACCACAGCAGTATTTTTTTGGTTGTGGTGATGCCATTATGATTTGGTCTATAGCCTGTGAAAATATTTAACACCTGTTACAGTATGTGAATTATTAAGCATCTGATGGGCAGCTGCATCACCAATCATATTTGTATAATTAGGAAATCATTCAATCATGCTATTTACCACACCAAATTCAGGTATGCAATGAGACTACTTTAATTTCCTATAGTCATCTTGATGAGCTCAAACAGGTTTGGTTGAACTCAAATACTGAAGTTTATAGTGATACAAAACTTGTTTGTTTACTATGTAACTTAAAAAAAACTAAAGTTAAATTGTACATCTTTTGTGCAGGAATAAACAAAAGACCTGCAGAGGTTGCTAAAATCGTTATTTGTGGACCTGCCTTGTATTACTTTAATGTTTAAATCAGGCAATCTCTGCATTTGGCCTATTATGAAACATACAGTAAACATGTCGACGC
The DNA here is from genome assembly GCF_963454915.1 of Gymnoscopelus microlampas. Taxonomy (NCBI): domain Eukaryota; kingdom Metazoa; phylum Chordata; class Actinopteri; order Myctophiformes; family Myctophidae; genus Gymnoscopelus; species Gymnoscopelus microlampas. The sequence continues at coordinate 10,418,509 of NC_139957.1, forward strand.
TGAGTGAACATGTTGAAGATTGCTGGCCTGCTACCGACCCCTCCATCCTTATTAATAGAGTTTAGCATGAATTATTTCTCTAGTAAGTATAGTAAGAATGTTCTCCTGTACAGCTAACTTCATGATGGCACAGAAAAACACACACCCATGATTCATTCTTGAATTTCAAACTTACCTGATGGAATAACTTGATCCCTTCTTAAGTTGAATCCGTTGTCAATGGTGAAAATATTTAGTTCACTTTATATCTAGCAAAACTTACTTAATGTATCTTAACATAAAATCACAAGAGTGAGAGCAAGACGTGATGAGAGCAATCCCTAGAGAAGCACCATTCTTCTAGCATACAAGATTATCTAGTGTCTCGAAGCATCTTGGCACAAGATATTTACAACACAAAAAGGGGAGGTGTTAGAGCTGTGATGTTACGTAAACAATATCCTCTCTATGTTAAAGCACACTGATTGAATCATTTGCAGTCATTTGACAAGGCAGCCATGATCAAAGTCCCTTTTCTAATGATTCAACATACAGTTCTTAAACAAAAAGCTTGAGTAAATGATTTTCAGTCGATTCAATCTGGCTGTTGGTGAAACAGATATATAGGCAGGATGCAGAAATAAGTCTTATTTATTATTTATTTATTATTATTTATAATTGTGTCGCTTTAAAGGCTTGGTGTGCTCAAGTAATTATAAAAGATGAACTGGTCTTTACAATTTACAATTGAATCAGGCATTTAGCAGATGATCTTAATTCAGAGCGATTTACAAGGTAAATACAGTAGGCCTACAAGGTAATACATCAAATGTATAGCGACAGTGTAGTGCCTCAATAATCTAGGATAATAAGGTAAGGCCAAGAACCTATCATCAGTCTAAACATTATAATATCAATAATTATTGATAGATGCTATATGTCAACAAATTAACCTATAGCATCTGTCTAAATAACATGCTATCTTTGACCTTTGTTGGGTGCAGATTCCAAGGGTGACTGGAACAGAGGGCGCCTGATCACTGCACACCTTAGTAAGTGCTAGGACAATAGTCAAAACTGTTCTCCTTTCTTAAATGTTTTATACAGGTAGGCCTATCGTTTACCATTATTATTATTATTATTATTATTATTATTATTACATTAAATACTGCTGCAATCTGAGAAACAAGATTTTTTTCTCATACTGTATGTACCAATACACAAGACGCAACAATAAAGAACACATTGAAACTTGCATTTGTAGTGGTTTTAGTATTCATAGCAGTAACAGTAGTATTTGTACTGATGGTAATGACTTTGATACTGTTGATACCAGTGTCACAACAACTACTAGCAATACTAGTATTTAGTGAGTTGGGGCGTGCAAGTGACAACATAGAGCTGCCAGAGCAGCCAACGACATGCACAATACTGTCAGCACAGCACGTAAGTCACATTTCTTTGGTATAAGACTTTCAGAGGTCTTTTAACTCCAGTTGGTTGCCTAGCTCAATGCAAATTCATTCATATTAATTTGTCTAATAGTTTTGTTTTCAATTTGGCTTTTGTACTTTTGTACGATATCCTAGTTAATTGTATTTGTGAAATAGCCTTATTTAGGCTATATTATTATTAATAAGTAATGGGCTATTTTGGGGCACTTAGTTGAAGCAGTAGCTTTAGAAAATGTACTAAACAGGGTTACACGGACAGCAGCAGGACTATTATTTGCAGTAGATGCATTAGTTTTTCTATTTAGTAGTATAGTAGTAGTAGTAGTAGTAGTAGTAGTAGTAGTAGTAGTAGTAGTAGTAGTAGCTAGTAGTATATCTGTGTTCTTACCTCAGTTATAGGACTATAGGAGTGTTAGACCCAGCCTAGGGGTGACTACACACAGGGTTAACATCCTAAGAGTTCAGGATTTATTTTACAGTTAAGAAAACATATGGACAGTACCTCAGGGTAGGAACCATAACTTCCAAAATACAAAACATAAATCCTATTCTTGACTAACAAAGTAAACCAAAAATACAAATATCTAACTAAACAAAACTAACAAAAACAGAGGACAAACTAAATGACAGAAAGAGAGGTCACCCACCCCTACCTACCCAAGGCCATTGCACAGTGGTGGGAAGTAACTAAGTAGATTTACTTAAGTACTGTGCTTAAGTACAATATTGAGGTATTTGTACTTTACTTTAGTATTTCCAATTTTCAATACTTTTACTTCTACTCCATTATATCTCAGAGGCAAATGTTGTACTTTTACTCTACTACAATTATTTGACAGCTTAGTTACTAGTTACTTTGTAGATTTTGATTATGAATACAAAACATACATTAACCACTTCAGCCCTATACAGTACTTCAGCTATTTGAAAATAGCAGATCTACAAGCTCACAATGCGTCTTGAATGATGTGACACATTGGGGGTCCTTTGTACTCAATTAATCAAAAATGGAAATAATTTAATACATTATTTCATAATAATAATACATTTTTGGGTTATCCTTTAGCACCCTTTTTGATAAATCTGTACCTTTGTGCTTTTTTTTTTTTTGCAAACTGTTAATAAAGTATTCAATCAATAAAATAAAAATAAAAAAGATATGCTTTTATTTCGAAAGAGCCCCGAAAGTTCCTAACCCGGAAACGCTTGATTGTTATGCTAACGATGAGCTCCGTTCCGTGAGCAGAAATTGGACTTCCGGTTTTCAAGCTAGCAGAAATAAGGTTTCCGGTTGCCTTCAAAATAAGATCACGATTCTGTAATGTTTTTTAAAAGACACAAATCTATTTTAAAAATACATTTATGATGTATGCCTTTTAAATGGCTCATACTAAAACACTTCCAAGTGGCAAGTTTGCCAGGTTGTTCCAGATTGAGGCTATTGACCCCCATCAAATGTGCACTTCACACCTAAATATGGGCCATTTGTAACAGGAATGTATTCAAAGGTTTGAAAACCACTGCATTATAGGTTAGAAATACTTTGAAATTCAAGAATGCATGCTTAACCATTCAAAGTTTGAATGTCAGGCTGCATTCTCTAATTAATGTTTGTTCTGCAAGTGTAAAGTGTAACCTGAAAACCATATATTATTTCTTTTGTTTTTCCCTGCTAAATGTCTCAGGAACTTCCTGAGACATTTAGCAGGGAAAAACGGACAGGAAGTGAACCCTCTCCTTCCATTCTGCTGTAGTTAGGTAATAATTATATGTTATCAGTCCAAACCTGATTAAAGCAGACGCCTAGAATTACATAATTACCTTTTATATACCCATATTTATATTCATTGCTTCCTGCAATTATTCAGCATAGATAAGTTAACCCCTTAAGCCTGATTTATACTTATGCTGTTCAGAAATAGCCAATCTACATGCTCACAACTACAAAAACATTGTTTTGTTGTTGCCTACATAATAGGTTTCTTTTACATAGCCATGTTGTTCTTTGCTATTTTACTTCAAGTATGAAGTATCAAGTATGTCAAAATTGTATGAATGTACCTATGTAAACTCAGTTTACACATCATTTGCACTCAAAGGACCACAATGGGAATAACCCCTTGAAGCTTTTTTGTTTTATCCTTTTGACAGATTATGTACAAAATACAAATATATGGTCATGCATTTTCTGACCCCTGACCTCACTGGACGGCCCGCCATTTTTCCAAATACACCTGTCTGGCTTAGCGGAGAGTGTGGCGTTGTAGAGGGGGTCTCCTTGAACGCGTGCGTATGTCACAAGTGCCGCCACAAATAGCTGTCTCGTGTCCAGCGCCCAATTTGTGAAGTCTATGCACTAAAAATGGCTGTTTTCTGACCCCTGACCTCACTGGACGGCCCGCCATTTTTCCAAATACACCTGTCTGGCTTAGCGGAGAGTGTGGCGTTGTAGAGGGGGTCTCCCTGAACGCGTGCGTATGTCACACGTGCCGCCGCAAATAGCTGTCTCGTGTCCAGCGCCCAATTTGTGAAGTCTATGCACTGAAAATGGCTGTTTTCTGACCCCTGACCTCACTGGACGGCCCGCCATTTTTCCAAATACACCTGTCTGGCTTAGCGGAGAGTGTGGCGTTGTAGAGGGGGTCTCCCTGAACGCGTGCGTATGTCACACGTGCCGCCGCAAATAGCTGTCTCGTGTCCAGCGCCCAATTTGTGAAGTCTATGCACTGAAAATGGCTGTTTTCTGACCCCTGACCTCACTGGACGGCCCGCCATTTTTCCAAATACACCTGTCTGGCTTAGCGGAGAGTGTGGCGTTGTAGAGGGGGTCTCCCTGAACGCGTGCGTATGTCACAAGTGCCGCCACAAATAGCTATCTCGTGTCCAGCGCCCAATTTGTGAAGTCTATGCACTCCAGTGAACAGCATTTATCCATTTAGATACATTTTTTATGTTATTAAAACAGTTAAACACTTTTTTTATTACAAATATACATAATATGTGTTTTCTAGCTTCGTTTAAATGCTTAATTTATAGTTTTAATGTGCAAATGAACCGTTTTTCAATGGTTTTCAATGGTTTCTTTTTACTCTAGAGGGTACTCTTATTCTGAAGACATCGTCAACCGGAAGTCTTATTTTTGCTCCGTTATTTCTGCTCACGGAACACAGCTCTAACGATGATGATGAGCTGTCATCAACAAAACAGCAGCACCCTGGTAGGACGAGGCTGGGAAGTGCAGATATCACACAAAATAAGAAGGATAGCCTCTTGCTAATACGTTCCTTTGGCGTCGTCTTGCGAATGGTTTCATAGGGACTTCTGGACGGTGACTGTCATATCGTAACGCCATAACAACCTGCAGCGTCGCATTTAGACTGCTGCTGGTTGTTGTTGTTGTTGGCTAACGGGCTAACAGGCTAATAAGCAGCCGAGCAAGTGAGAGCTGACTCCCCGTCCACTATAGTGTCAGTAGGACGGGATAGAGTCCACTATAGTGTCAGTAGGACGGGATAGAGTCCACTATAGTGCCTGTAGGACGGGATAGAGTCCACTATTGCCTGTAGGACGGGATAGAGTCCACTATAGTGTCAGTAGGACGGGATAGAGTCCACTATAGTGCTTTTAGGACGGGATAGAGTCCACTACAGTGCCTGTAGGACGGGATATAGTCCACTATAGTGTCAGTAGGACGGGATAGAGTCCACTATAGTGCTTTTAGGACGGGCTAGAGTCCACTATAGTGCCTGTAGGACGGGATAGAGTCCACTATAGTATCATTAGGACGGGAGAGAGAGAGGCAGAGATGTCCTGCTGCCTGGTGGACTTCTGTCGGGTCCAAGAACTCCGAACCGTCCGAGAGTTCTTGTTCCAGAATGACAAGACGGAGCCAGCTGAGGAGAATAAGGACCACACGGCAGGTAACGGGATGAGATCACCAGGTAGAGCATGAACTTAGCCTTAGATCAATTATCTACAAGTAAAAGTCAAGACTCGATAAAAGACATCTACGATAGTCTTGATCTAAGGCTAGCATGAACTGATGTCTGCTGTCTAGTCCTCTGGTTTTCAAACTTTTTCATGTCAAGGACCCCCCATAAGAGAAGATTTCAAGGACCTCCCCCCCAGTTTGATATGCATGAGGCCATGGACCCCCATGGGGGAACATGTATCTGTAGGAGCCTACTCTACACTGTAAAATCAGTGTTAATTTAACTCTGAGGGTGTACAAATGGAACCAAATGGACCATTTGGTTCCATTTCTACACCCTCTGAGTTACAGACACATAAGGTTGGTTCACATTGGTTCCTAACTATCCATCATTTAGCTAGGGACCCCCTGGAACCCGCTCAAGGACCCCTGGGGGTCCCCGGATTTTGAGAACCACTTCACAGAACACAGTCTACTTTAACTCGGAGAGGCTTCAAATGTAGTTTGTAGACTCTCAGACTTTACAAAATGCATAGACAGATGCCTTAACACCGGCTGTTACTTGTGTTAACTTGTGAGCGCGGTTAAACCAGTTAAAGTGGGCACTCTGTCAGTGTCAACTGTCAAGCTTCAAGATGAGCACATGCTTGTTATAAACAATAACATGCAGAAATGTTCAACATGTCATGAACCTCCTAGACATCTAAAACGGTGGTACTTGGACATTTTTATTTCAAGGACTCCCAATTTGATATGTATTTGGCCATATTTGAACCAGGGAACCCCACAACAGAAGATTGGTGGTGTTAAACATTTTCAAGATTTGTCTTTTTCACTTTTTTTTTGTTTCTCAAAAATAGCAGATCTACAAGCTCACAACGCATTGCAGTGTGATGCGTTGTGAGCTTCTAGATTGGCTATTTTCAAGTAGCCAAACTATTATAATAGGGTTGAACTGGTTTTGATGCTGTATTAACTAATATTGCCCCCACTTTGAGAACCCACTGATCTAAAGCATTCAGGTTACACCTCAATCAGTTCTACAGCTGCTGCATGACTGTATGAATTGTGTCACTGCATGTCTAAAGGCATGTCAGATGGGGGATTAGATTCACACGGGCAAGGTGAGTCACGCCTCAGCAATACGCTGCATTTAAACAGTAGGGGAGGGGGTCTGGATGGATAGGGAGGGAGGGTTATGGATGGGGAGAGAAAAGAGTAGGCGAGGGGCGGAGTGGGAGGAGAGATTTGATCTTTGTGTGCGGCGTGTGAGTCATCTCACTGGAGGTGACCTGAAGCAGATAGCTGCACCACCATGCTCAACAGAGAACGGACACACTTACAGAAAAATGCACATGCTGCTGTCACACTAGCACACACATACATACACACTGCTGCAACTTATAGTGCATAATACGAAAAAATGGCAAGGCAACATGTAGACTTTCAGTTTGGTCATTTTCTCTTCCGCCAAAATGGTATTTTGTTTATCCTCCATGCCTTTAGTTCAGCGTTCCGCATCACCTGTGCTCTTTTCCTTTGCATTTGGTATGAGGCAGTTTGTTTATATTTTTTGATGGTTTCATCACCTTTCTTTCACCTGTTTGCTATTTGTTTCACATTAGGTTCTTTCTCCCATCATCACTTACTAAAAGGGTAGTAAACAAGTCATTTTGGTCTCAGCTTGGGAGCCAGGTTGAGTGGACCCACTGTAAATGTGGGGCTGGAAAGTGGAAACATATTTTAGATATTTTTAGATATCGACATTGTGTTGAACTGTCACAGGAAATCTTTGGCCGTAGTAAATGCAATGGTGGGATCAATCAACATGACCTTTTAGAGAGTTACCATTATACAATTTGGATTAGATTGCAGTATATTTTCTTCCCTCATTTACCCAGCAGAGAATGAGCTGTCTTGGGACACTTCTGACTGGGAATCATCGTGGGATAATCCCGAAGACAAAGATGACACCACCGCTACCACCAACAGCACGGTCCGTTTTTTTTTATTTGAATTTAATTATTTTATTTTATTAGATTCCTTCTTCATTCAGTATCGTACACTCTTTGCTATATTGCCCCCCAATTAGTCCATATGATGATATCTACTGTAAATTCCATGTTCCTCCAACCATGATTTAACCAAAACGATCCACTCACCTCATGGAATTGGAAAGACACTGTAGCCTACCCCCCCCCCCCCTCTCTCTGTCTCCACCTCCTTATTGATCTGTCCATTTTTCTCTCTCTAGTGATTAAATCATTAAAAAACTTGTGGCGGCAGCAGGGCAAGCAGGAAATTATCTATTTTGTCTGCAGCACCCTCTGCAGCAGATGAACTCTGACATAGCGTCCTCAACCATGTTTTAGTGCATTGCAAAGTGCTGAGTACGCTCTCTGTGTTACAGATCCATGTCCATTTGGTTCTCAAGTATCAATCATTTAGCTGGGTACCCACTGTAACCCCTTCAGGGACCCCTGAGGTTCCCCCAGACCCCATGTTGAGAACTGCTGTCCTAGTTGTCAACCTCTCTGCTCTCTCTCTCCAGGTGGAGGAGGACGGCGCAGGGCAGAGCGCCCCCTGGATGCAAGACTGTGTGGTCTCCCTGTCGCCCTGTTCTGACATGCTGGTGGTGGCGCGAGAACACAGGGCTGTCTTCCTCTCAGGTATGGACACGCACACCCACTCATGTGTAATTAAGACGTTGTATGACTGCGTCAAAATCGCAAAAAAAAACAACACAAATAAATGTGTCATACAGTGCTGTTTATTTTACCTTACAGCCAAGTGGCGCACAGATGACAGTGGCAGAGAGCAGATGACCCTGGCTGTGTCCTGGAGTGGAACGCTCCCCACCGAGGAGGGGTAAGAGAAACCACGAGAAGAGGCAGAGAGGAGAGGAGTGATGCGGGCAAGAGGATGAAAATTAACAAAAAATGATAAAAGAGAAAGGGCCATATTTTCGCCAGTGACTTACCCATTATCCCTAAACTTCTTTGGCATTTTTTTTTTACTATTTTTACAAACATTTTCAAATGGTTCAAAAAGCCAATCTACAAGCTCACAACTTGTCGATGTAGATCGGCTAGTTGGAACTATTTGAAAACGTGTTTTAAAATAGTAAAAAAAAAAGGCAAAGAAGTTTAGGGATAATGGGTAAGGCACAGGCGAAAATAGGGCTCAAAGAATCTTCTCTGGGGTACCAGGGTGGAATGGTTCAGTAAATGAAATATGAGAATGACGGAGAGAGCGGCTGAGGTTTAGTGTCCTTGAGACACCCGATTGAGCTCTGAACTTAACACCAACATCACTTCTTGTTGCGTTTGTGTGTGTGTGTGTGTGTGTGTGTGTGTGTGTGTGTGTGTGTGTGTGTGTGTGTGTGTGTTCTCATCAGAGAGTGTGTGAGCAGTGTCATCTGTATACCTCTGGCGAGCCAGAAGAGGTAAGCTACAGTATTTGTCATTTACTTTTTTTAATTATGTATTCTTATGACATCAGATGTTGACAGATGTGTGTGTGTGTGTGTGTAGGAGTTCAACAGGGCGGCCAGACTGGACATGCGTTGTTGTGGGTTTCTCTTCTGGCTATGTGCGTTTCTATACAGAGGTCAGTTTACAGTACAGTCAATTTCTTAAAACTTTCTGTGGCAAAATGATTTCCTCTGTTCTGTATATTGTTCATGACTAAGGAAAATGTGCCACTTAAACATGAGCAGGTTATACATCCGATTTAAAATTTCAATCAAAATGATGGTTAGTAATTTATTTAAAATAGTCTGAATTGTGAGTGCATATCCTTGACATTTTAAACATGCACATGAAACTGGGATTTATTTTATATACTGCTGATATTTGTTATGCATTTTTATGTGTTCCTTCTCTCTATTCTTTTTCTCTCTTTGCTATATTCCTTTTACGGTAATGTTGAGATCTCACAGACTTCAGATTTCAACCTGCTCTTTTACTTTTGTAACTGTCTGATGTGACAATACACAAAATATGATTTTGATTGATTGGTTGATTGGTTTGTTGCATCTTGTCATCTTTAGAACGGGGTTCTGCTATTGGCCCAGCTGTTGAATGAAGACCCTGTGTTGCGTCTCAAGTGTCGCACGTACGAAATCCCCCGCCATCCTGGAGTCACTGAGCAGGTAAAACGCACAGACATGCACGCACGCACGCACGCACGCGCGCGCGTATGGACACACAGAGAAATGCATTAAGAGGTGCACTACATGCGTTGGTTTCATTATTAGTGTGTTCATTTGTTCTCTTCCTCTTTGTTCTTCAGCATGAGGAGCTGAGTATCCTCTACCCTGCTGCTTTGGTCACCGTCGACGGCTTTAGCCTCTTTCAGTCGCTACGGGCCTGCCGGAACCAGGTGGCGAGAGGTACGACTGCAACTGTGTGTGCAGTCTGTGCACACATCAGCATGTGTTTGCAGATGTGCTATTTTTAGCATTTTTGAAAAATTGTGAAAAGAGAAGAAAATGACCTATTCTTCCAGGAGTTTTCTCTCAGCATTCAGTAATCAGTATTGGACAAACAAATGGGCGAGCGGCATGCTGTGTCAGTCGTTGTTGCAGTTAATTGATCGTGCCGCTGCTTGCCACATGACTTCATGTATTTCATGGCGGTTAGCCAACAATGATCCATTAGTGTGATATAATCTGTGACCTACTTGTGAAAAGGGATAAATATTGTCTCTCTCAATTCCTATTGATCAACACTAACTTTCAATTTCCACCTTCATCTTTCCCTCCCTTCCACCTCTCCCATCTATCCACCTCCTCCTCCTCCTGCCGTTCTCTCTTATCCACCCAGCGGCCGCGGCGGGCAGCGATGTGATCCAACCCCCTCCCCTGGCCTATAAGAAGTGGGGTCTGCAAGACATGGACACCATTGTAGACCACAGCAGCGTGGGTGAGAGGGACACGCATGTCCGCTGGACATTCACTCTACTGTAAACCACATTTTGAAACCAAGACTTTTCAATTATCTTTCAAAGATCGCAGGTCCACAAGCTCACAACCTGTTGCATTGCATTTTGTAACGTGTTGTGAGCCTGTAGAGCAGCTATTTTCCAATATCCAGAGTATAAATTAGGGCTTAAGTGGTTAAACCACAGCAGGGTGTTTAAAGACAGACAGGTAGACAAATGGGGGGATGAATAGATCATTCCACCTTTAGTATGGTAAGAAGTAAGAAAGGTGGGATGTTGTTGAGCAGAGGACATGGGTGGATGTCCTGGTAGTCTGGGTGTAACAAAGTGAAAGACAAAGTAATAAAGCCTTGCCGAGCCATGTGGCCCATGCCGCAGGAGCCTATCTCCTCTTTCTGTAACGTGAGGCGACGTGTACAAGTGCACCCCCCTGCCATGATGTACACCCCCTGGATGTGACGCTAGTATGTTGCAAAAATCCAACCCTTGATGCTGAGGGTAATCGAACCCCGACCTCCCAATCTCAGGGCGGACACTCTAACCTCAAGGCCACTGAGCCATGTTAAAAGAAATGAAGCAATCAGAAGCACAGCTATTGAGCAGTGGTCACTGGTCAGAACAAATCGACTAGGCGTCACTCATGTCTAACTTGTGGTTTCCCGCTTACCTTGCCTCTCTGTAAACCTTCCACTCTTTCTTTTACCCTCCATTCTTCCTGTCTCTCATTTCTCCACCTCCTCCCTCCTCTCTCTTTCCGGCCCCATGCTACTAGGCATCATGACACTGTGTGTATTTGACCAGATGAAGAATGCCTCTATCCTGGGGGGGTTCCACGCCTCGGTCAAGGGCAGCCCCCCCGCCATGAGCCAGTACATCACAGTGGGAGGAGGACCTTACACAGGCTTCTATTACGCCATTGAGGTAGCTACTGTGTGTGTGTGTGTGTGTGTGTGTGTGTGTGTGTGTGTGTGTGTGTGTGTGTGTGTGTGTGTGTGTGTGTGTGTGTGTGTGTGTGTGTGTGTGTGTGTGTGTGTGTGTGTGTGTGTGTGTGTGTGTGTGTGTGTGTGAGAGAGAGATTTTCTGATTACCACATAATGGTATTTATAAGACTTTGACTTGACTGGTGGCATTGTTTTCCCTGTTTACAGTATGTTATCTCACATGGTACATGGGTCACGGTGTGTCAGAGATAGGCTAAGATATGTGAAAATGTTGATCTCTTTAATTATGAGGGAGTTGCACATGTTGTATGTTTATACATGCAACATGTGCCACATGGCCACAGAGAATACTCAGTATTTATTGGCTGGAGGGTGTGCATTATATTTGGTGTAGAGGGAATTACTAGTGGATCTAGTATAGAGCCATGGGAGAACCCGTTCGGCGGAATATATAGGGTTTAAGTGGTTGAGCTGACAGGCATAGCTGCATCAACAAAAAGCTAGCAAAGCAGTTATGTGTTGATAATTGTGATAGAAGACCCGGCTATAGTCAGCTGACTGACTGATTTCTAGGTTGTTGCTATGGCTTCTTCCAGTTACTGGAATAATAAAGTAACGTTTATTCCGAAGTTGATGAAGGTAGATGCCAACACAACGTTTCATTTAAAGGCACATTGCCCCCCATAATGTTAATAAAAATGCCGTATTAAATTGTTGGTAAGTGGACTTGGTATATAAGCAGGATCATCCACTGTTTACATGGGGAAAGTATTCATAATGGAGTGCATTATGTTTTCATAACTGCACGGCTTGTCATTTACATTTATATACATACATGTTAATATAATGTGTATAAATGTTATTTACATTTATATATATATAAATAAGACATTATACAAGATATTGTCTCTGTCCTGTGGAAACCTCATATGTCCAAAAATGTTACTCTTCAGGATTCAAATTCAAAAATAGCAAAAGTAGCAGATCTACAAGCTCAAAACACGTCGCATATTACAGTATATTAGCTGCCTCAACTGTTGCTAAGTAAACAATTATCAAAAACTGGTTTGAACCGACTATTCATTTGAAGATAAACTGGCTTATTTTGTTTACTTGAGCGTTCTACTGCCAGAATGAACGGTGCCAGAGCTGACACTGGATAACTGGTCCAAAGCTTTGGATGTACATGTAGTTCAGTTACTTAATTCATTTTCATTTTTACTAGGTTGTGACCTCCTTCGTAGCGTTAATCTAGGAAAAAACACAAAAACATAGAGAATGGAGATGAGAGTTTTCGCCCAACCGCAACGATATAATGCATTATAATACTAAATCCATTGCATATGTATTATCTCTTTCTCTCCCCAGGGAAGTTCCCAACCCCTGCTGTCCCATGTTGCTCTTGCTGTGGCCAGCAAACTCACGTCAGCCCTGTTTAGTGCTGCCAGGTCTGTATTTGTGTGTCTATGTGCTCTATTCCTGTGAGTTCACAGTACATCGTCGCTGTCGGGCAGAAACCTCTTATCTCCATATTCTGACCTTTTCTGTTTTTCCTTAATTTAATGCTCATACTACAGCGTCACACAAAAGTAACAGATCCACAAGCTCAAAATGTAGATCTGCTACTATTGAATTTGAATCCTGAAAAGTAACAGTTTTGGACATATGAGGTTCCCAACCGACAGAGACAATATACTCAAGTAAATACACAAGTATTCAAAACTACAAATTATGAAGTACATTTTCAGAAATTGAAGTACGCTATGACGTGTTGTGGTCTTTTAGATAGACTATATTTGAAATGGAGTATAAGTGGATAATTCATAATATATTTTTGTAAGGCTGGCTCCCAAGAGAGTCCCTTCCAAGAAATGTAGTGTAGTCAATATTTCTGTTTGAAATGTAGTAGAGTGAAAGTCAGCAGCTTACAAGAAAAGTACAGTATTCAAGTAAATTCTACTTTGTTACTCTCCACCACTGCATTATTGCTGCTACGGCACCAGCCAACAAAACGGTTAAATCAATACTGAATTAGAGCCTCTTGTCCCCTGGCAGTGTCTCCATCCATACCAGTGTATAGTGATTCCTCTCTCCACTGTTTCCTTTTTATATCTCACTTTTCATTTCATTACCACTCTGACATAGTGTATTTTCATTTCTCTGCTTTTTATATTGATGTCTCGCTCTCTGTTTCCCTCTCCCTGTCTCTCAGATTATTTAAAGCTAGATTAATTAAGGGTTTAGCAGCATTAAAGTGATTTCGGCAACAATTTACACATTCGGCAAATGTGTCACCGTTCAACAGAAGGGGGGGGGGGGGGGGGGGTTAGTCTTACTCAAAGTGAAAGTGATGCGTGCCCACAGAGAGTGAATGGGTCATGTCTACTTGGTACCCACAATGAAAGAGCATGAGGATGTGTGCCTTGAGGAGTCTGTCCTCTCTTGGTAGAAGGCAGCTGGCTAGTGGCTACACTGTGTCATTGTGGCATCATAGACTTTCTTCCTGTGCCTATTACTCAAAGTGAAAGAGTGATGCGTGTTTGTATGCACACAAATCGACTGTCAACATTGTGGGTCTATCTTTTCCATGCCTACGCACCATTCTTACCATTTTCACCCCTAACACGCTTGCATCATGGCTGGTATACAGTAAAAGGAAGAAAGGAAAAAGAATAATTCTTCACCCACATGTCAAAAACAGACAATGGTGTATTTTATTTTCCTTTAATTTGCATTGAACTCTCACACTTGTATGTTTGTGTCTCAGTGGGTGGTTAGGTTGGAAGCACAAGAGTGAAGAGGAACCAGCTCAGAAACAGAAGCCCAAAGTGGAGCCAGCTACACCCCTAGGAGTCAGGTAACCAATCACTTTACCTTATAAACATACTTTATGTTGTTCTTAACACATCGGGTGCCAGAGGTTTATTAAAATATTATACGTTCAGTGCCTGCATTTCTTCCATCCACTTACGTTATACGTTTCGTGCTGTAGAAACCCCGACGCGGAAGTGCATGTAAACAGAGCGTGCGTGCGAGACGGCAGAGGGTCCCGACTAACGCCTGGAACAATAATATTTCCAACACGATCCTCCATTGCAGAGTGATCGCCGATCGAAAACGGCTCGCTTCCACCACGTTAAAAAGAAATGGAGCAATGAATAAAGCACCTTTTGGAACATGCTTAGACCTCTATGTCAAAACCCACTTGTTCAGAAAGCAGGACGGTTGGTAATCAAGAGAATGTTGTGGTTTCTTGCGACAAAGTCTTCATTTAACGATTCTCTTCGGCAGGTTTGGTCTCCCGGACTCTCGTCGCCACGGGGAGTCCATCTGTCTGTCCCCCTGCAACACGCTGGCCGGTGTGACAGATGACTTTGGCCGAGTCACACTGCTGGACGTGGCCAGAGGCATCGCCATCCGCATGTGGAAGGGTGAGGGGAAAGGAACATGTTACGATATCCAGTAGGGGAGAAACTATCAGTCAAAATGCACTACTTACAACTTCACCAATATGAGAATGCTTTATTGTTCTATATTATAAAATTAAAAGTTATGTTTTGTTTGCTGGGTAATCATATTAAGCATTTCAAGAGATGTACCATCATTATTTTAATAATGTATTATAATTGTTTACAATTTTACAGTTTGTCATAATTGCAGATTAAAGGTAGGGTAAGTGATATTTTTTGGTTAAAACAAAAAGTATTTTGTTAAAAGGTTAAAGCACTATATTCTGAGTGTTTGTTCAGTAACAGGAGTCAAAATCTCAGCCAATCAGGAGAAAGTACCAATTTTAAGCTTCATTTTTATAGTGTTCCAGTTCCAATTTTGCCTGCTCATTTCTTAGTGTCATCACTTCCAATTTCACTTGTTTAATCTGTATCCTGATTGAGTTCTCTATCCTGATTGGATAAAATTGGAAATGAAACTGAAACTGAAACGAAAATGCATTTTCTGTTTTATAAAGAGCTGGAGAGACAAGGAGACTCCTTTTACCGAACAAACACTCTATAGCAATGAGTACTATCAGAATATAGAGCTATTTAACACTTATTTTAACCAAAGAAAATCACTTACCCTACCTTTAATTGAAAAATGAATCAACAGAATCATCTTTTGAGAACATAATCATTAGTTGCAGCCCTAAATATTCAGTACATGACATTTCTAGTATTTGAGGTGCGTCCAATGAGGAGGTCATAAACATATTTGCCTTCTCTAGGTTACCGTGATGCCCAGCTGGGCTGGGTGCAGGTGTCTGAAAGGCGAGGCGAGCGGGAGTCGTCCCCCTCAGCACCCCTCCCCCGACGCCATGCCCAGTTCCTTGTTATCTACGCGCCCCGCAGGGGGATCCTGGAGGTGTGGGGCACGCAGCAGGGTCCCCGGGTGGGGGCTTTCACCGTGGGCAAACACTGCAGGTGTGCACTCATTCTCAAGTCTCGGGTTCAAACTGAGTTATAGATTTTAATGAGTGATAGGAAAACTGAGTTTCAAGTTTGAAAATATTATTATCAATCATATTATCTTATATTATTAATTCTATTGTTTTATATAGAAAATAATTAACTTCCATCATTATCTTCCATTTCTCTGTTACTTCCCATTTTAAATAAAACATGGAGGTTTTCTAGAGCAGTGGTTCCCAAACCTTTTAGCTCAAGACCCAAAAAAAGATATTAGACGTTTGCCCGGGACACAAACTAGAGAAAATAACAGATCTACAAGCTCACAACGCGTTGCTTCGTGCCGCGTTGTCAGCTTGTAGATCTGCTATTTTCACTACTTCTTAAACTTTTTTATTTTATTTTTTTAATTTGATTTATGCAATACTTTTGAAAAATGTTGAAATTGTTTTCAATTGATGAATTTCTTTGATCTTTAAACTTTTGAAAATCTTTTGAAAACAGTGTTCTAGAGACAAATCAAATTTCAAAAACTGGCCCATAAATATTGAGATAAAACTTTTAGGTCGTATCTCCCAGCTCTGGTTCAAACAACAAAGAACTTCCCGTTTTTTTTCTTCTAGAATGTACACCAAAATAGCAACAGCATATCCTTTATCACTTTGTTCTTCCAGATTGCTGTATGCCGGCTACCGTCTGATGGGGGTGAACAGTGTGACCAGTCAGGGCTGGCAGCTCCATACCCAGCAGGTGTGTCTGCTGGACCCCACCACCGGAGCTCTGAGGACCATCACCGTGCCCTTCCACCTGGCCCTCAGGTTGACACTTCTACTTGTTTAACCACATTAACCCTGGTGTTCCTATTTTGGGAACAATTTTACTTTTTTATTGCAAAAATATCAGATCTACAAGCTCACAAGGCATCGCAATGTGTTGTGAGCTTGTAGATCGTACGACGAGATATATAATATAGTTAACATAAGTGATTAACTAGGGCAGCTGTTTGACATACAGTTATCTGCCTCCTCAGCCTCGTATCTTTTTTTGTCCTGCCTTTGCTGAGCATGTCCTAGCTCTTTCTTTCAAACAGTTACTTACACTGGTACCTTACATTCAGTTGCAACTGAATGTAAGGTACCAATGTAAGTAAGTTGATGAAGAGCCTTGCTCAGTGGCACAATGACAGCATCACATCATTTAACTTCAGTACCCAGATTTTCTCAGCCTATGGATTTGATTTGTGAACCTTTGTCACAAGCCCACTGCACTTGATGAGAACGATGAAACCGCTGGATGGGGGGCGGGGCAATGGGCTCACATAATGCATTCTCTGGCTGCGCATCAATGAGGAATGAGGAAATCTTATAAATTATTTTGTAGGATTTTTTTGTCCCTTTAAATATATGTATGGCATGCATGCATCTATGCACAGAATAGGCAAACCTAATGTTTGACCTATCTGATCTAGTGACAAGAAGAGTGAGCGAGCCAAAGACATGCACCTTCTGAAGAGACTGGCCACCTTACTGAGGAGCAGAGAGGTGGAGCCCGGTAAGACATGGAGTCAGGGATGAGGCTAGATGGAGGTATTAGAAATGTCTCACTGAACTGACTGTCTTTGCTCCTCCTCTCTTCAGACATTTTGGAGAGTGAAGCCAAGAGTGTGCTGCTAGAAATCAAACACCCTGCCATTAAGAAGCAGGTGAGGAGGACACACACACACACACACACACACAGACACAGACACAGACACACACACACACACACACACACACACACACACACACACACACACACACACACACACACACACACACACACACTAGGGCATTCACGAATAGTGATTTTTAGTATTCGAATTATTCGACCTATAAGTATTCGAATATTCGATTAATCGATTTGATTATAAAAAATAAAATAATAAAAAAATAAAAAATAAAAAAAATAAAACGTTTTTTTTAATTTATTTTTTTTAATGACATTGATGACTGGACTCAAGGAATGCGAGTTGACGTCACACCAGAGCTCACAGCTGCGTGTCTGCTGCAGAAAAGCCACTAAAAAAAAAAAAATCTAAAAAAAAACAAAAAAAAAAACGTTTTTTTCTTTTTTTTATCGAATAATCGAATAGTGGTTTGATAGTCGAATAGTCGGTTTGATAGTCGAATATTCGAATATTCGATTATTCTGTTAATGCCCTAACACACACACACACACACACACACACACACACACACACACACACACACACACACACACACACACACACACACACGACCAGGAGAATGACATGTACATGCTTCAATATGTTTCATTTTGTTTACCTTTAGGCATTGGAGTCTCTGCTGTCCAATAAGAATGCTCCCATCTCCTGCCTGACCAGTGTCACGCGCGCCTTAAACAACAGTCTCAAGGAACGAGGTGAAGTGTAGTAGCTCTCTTGTGTGTACACTTTTTGCAACCAGCTCAGTGGCTCTGTGGTTGGAGTGTCCTCTCTGAGATTGGGACAACAGGGGTTCAATCCCCAGCCATATAAAAGACTATAAATTCCTGCGACATATTAGCGTCATGTCCAGGAGATGTAGTTGTACATCAAGCTGCCTCACACTAAGAAAACATGAGCTAGACTCCTGACCTATGGGCCACATGGCTCAGGAACCGTTGGTTCCCGAGCCTGGTCTTATTTACTTAGATGTTTGCAGTGACAGTTACTGAAAGGTGGGGTGAATCATGGATGTATTTCAATACATTGTATGTATTGAGAGGACTTTCTTAGCATCAAGAAAGTATCAAAGTAACAAAGTATAAAGTTGCAATGCTCTCTGCCTTCCCAAGGTTTCAGTCAAATGAAGAGCTCACAATCATGTTTACTACAGTATATCTGTGTACAGCTCTGGTCTGAAATTTTCATATGCTTGCTAATGTTTGTCTGTACTGTGTGTTGGTTTTCTGTCCATTGTAGATCCTGAAGCTGTGGATGAAGCATTGCTTCAACTCTGCTCCTCTCAACTCAAATTGCTTCAGCTTTATTCAGACATCCAACAGCTGCAATCTGCCACAGACAAAGAGCCATGCCCTGACACTGTGAGGCCACACACACACACACACGCGCACACACACACGCACATTTGTGTGACGTGGTTATTCGTTGTACACTGGCTGGAGCACACAGAGGCATCCTCTTCTTTGGTGCAAGGACAGATAGATCGAAAGAGGGAGAGAGAGGGAGTTGTTGTTGATCCTCTTGGATTAAGCTGTTAGTGAAGTCTTCCACACTGTTTAATTCTTATCTAATATCTCTCCTGTTTTTTGGCTTCTTTAAATTATTAGACCTGATCAAGAGCCTTATCATCGTCACATACTGACCATTCTTTGTCTTGGTTCCACGCTAGGTGGAGTCCTTGGAGGGCCTCGAGGTGGAGTTGTCTCGCTTGGCTCCCACCCTGGAGCGCTATGCCCAGCTCACCATGCGGCCCAGTGTCTCCTTTGCTCAGGATTCCCCCGACCTTCCGCTGCCCGCTCGCACCTTCCTCTCTCAGCTGGAGTGCACCGAGGCGGGGGAGGTGAACGTTGTCCGGGGGTCTGACACAGACTGGAACCAGCTAGGTACATACGCACACATACACAGTACGCTAATAGTATTAGTACTTTAAGCTAATTTTGTCAACATGATGCTAATACAAAATGTGCCTTAACTCATTGAGTGCCACAATCCGTCAAATCCGTCACGTGGCCTGACGCCCAGAGCGCCACGATCCGTCAAATCCGTCATAAAAAAAATTTCAAAAAAAAAAAAAAAATCAAAATAAAAGTTTTTTTTTTTTTTTTTTTTTTTTTTGGGAAAAACATGTTCAGAACCCAAGATATGATGATTTGAAGATTTGCTGCTCCATCCACTCCTTGTTTAACCTATAACTTAAAAAGGCTGTATCTCGCTTCCTAAGCACTTTTTTTTTACAATGAATTTTGGCTGTGGCACTCAGAACCAAAATTCCATTAACATGAATAAATAAGTTTGGCACTGAATGAGTTAATAAAAAAAATGTGTTCATATGTGCAACCTATGATTCATGCTTTTTTTCATCCACAAACCCAACTAATTCTGGGAAATATAAATATTTGTATCGCTCTTGACTTTACAATCATACATCCTCCGTCACACTTATACTGTTGAGCGTATACGTGGCTGAGAATGTGTACTTGTGTCCTGTGCAGGGAGCTTCCTTTTATGGGGATGTCTGTGTGGAGAGAGCCCGATCCACAGGGTGTGTGACACACTACAGCAGGCAGGAATCAGTCCACAGCAGCTACTGGTAAGTCAAAGAGAGATGGAAGGGATACATCAGTGGTTCTCAAACTTGTTAATTTCATGGACCTGGTACCATGACCTGGTACCACCCAAATTTAGAACAAACATGGGAAAGTTCTCATTCTGCTGCTATGCCACCTAAATGTGGAATGCCCTGACACCATCCATTAAATGGTGTGTAGTACTGGTTTCTTTCAAAATTGGCCTGAAAAACATCTATCAGGAGACCAAAAGGGGAGGTAAATGTAAATCTCCCATCTCTTTTGTACATATAGTGTTTGTAGTTGTTGATGACGTGTATTATTTATATTTCTGACTAACTTATTCGATCAATCAGAAAAAAAGAAACATGCATGTTTAACTCTTTGAAGGCCGCTGACTCGATAACGCGTCAATTGCTAGTTTGTTCAGTGTGCCGTCGATGCGTTAGACGCGTTGGATGCGCGTTCATTGTTTAATCTCTGATCGCGCTATAATGTTTATTTTTCACCATCATTTTGGCTTCCTGCTTCCTTGAGACTCACCCGGAACCGGATCCAGAACGGAGATTTCACTTCCGGTTCAACTTTTTTTCCCTCGGTCATTTTCGGCCAGAATAGGGAAAAACTAACGGATACCCCCCCATCTATTTTCTTTGGTCCGGGTGACGATCAGTCATCGTATTAGTGTATCACATCGTTTTAACGGCGATCATGGATCGTCGAAGACGTCACATCCGGTTCATGACGTAATGACTGTTTGTGTCATAGAGGGGGGGGCTGTCATCTACTGCTCTCTACTGGTAGAATTGTGCTATGAGTTTGAAATTGCAGTTAGAGAATTTATTTGAATGGAAAATGACAAAATACAAAAATTAAAAAACACGCAAATCGCTGGCACTGGGGGAGTACTTTATGAAAATACTCTGGCAGTCAAAGAGTTAATATGAATTGGGCCATGGACACCAATAACTCTTGAGAGTGCACAATGGGAATTATAGAACCATAATAATAAGGGTCCATTTGGTTCTTAACTATCAGTAAATTAGCTGGGGAGTGGGGACCCCCTGGAACCGCCTCAAGGACCCCTAGATGGATGAATAGATGGAGGGGAGAAGTGATGAGCCTGGGTTGAGAGGAGTGACCGTGATAATGTGGCCAGTACAGAGAGTTGGAGACTGAAGAATAGAATGTATAAATGAAGTGGTTAACCCTGATATTTTATGTGTATAAATTCACCCGTTGTCAAGTCCCGGCTGTGGTCCCGCGGCTCCGCCCCTCTTGCACAACGATTAGTTGCTGTTGCTAGGTTCATTCTCTCTCCATCCACTACCCTTGAAATACTTTTTTTTGTGTCTTTTTTGTGCTTTTGTTTTTTATTTTAGTATTGATATTTTATTTATTCAATTCTTATTTTAAATTTAGAACAAGGAACATCTCGGGTGCAGTATAGTGACTGATCTAAGTATTTTCTCTTATGTTTAGCTCGGAAAGAGCCTGTTGGTTGGTCGGTCCAATCAGAAAGTTGTGACAATGGGTGAATTAATGAATCAGTTGTTCAGTCCAGGACAATAAGAGGCCTCCGTGTTTGTTGTCTTCTCTCCTTGTGTGAAGTCTCTGTTGCTGAGCGTGTGGCTACACAGGGAGAGAGATGTACTAAAGAAGCCAGAGATGGCTGCTAGAAACCTGCATGCTCTGCTCACCGCCCTTAGCAACATGAAAGGTGAGTGTGGAAATGTCTTACAATGCTTGTTTCTGGCTCCCCTCATTGATCCAGTTGAGTGTCGTTTTCCTCTTCTTACAATCTCAGGTGATAACTGTTGGAGAGAATTTGTTTATCCTTTTCTGTTCGTCTCAAAGTTCACTGTCGAAGGCAAGTCAGCATGTCCGCACTTGAAAATGTAACTAATGCATCTGTTCGGGTGAGACATAGATAGATAGATAGATAGATAGATAGGTAGATAGATAGATAGATAGATAGATAGATAGATAGATAGATAGATAGATAGATAGATAGATTGATTGATTTTTATTATGTCCTGCACCACAGGATGCCCAGCCCGCACAGGCTTATAAGACACTCACACAATGTACATACACCAAGATACACCACAAACAGAATACATAAACATTTTGATTGTCCATGCTGTGGGTTACGGGTACATCGTCCTCCACCGCAACTGCCATGAAACTGCCAATAAACTTCCTTATTGAACAGCCAATTTAACATAACATTCAGACATCCAAAACAAATCTGGATTCTTATCCTGCATTTTTTCAAATAAAGAATTTCGTACATCATTGTACAGTGGACAGTGAAAAACAAAATGACCCTCATCCTCCACAACTCCCAGATCACAAAGAACACACAATCACTTGTCCTCAGGAATGCCAGTATATCTACCCACCTCAACTGCCAGAGGTAATGCACCAGATCTTAACTGGGCACAGAGAGACCTCTGCCCTCTCTTTAGATTGAATGCAACATAAGGTTCAGTGATATAATTCTCTTTATATTGAACATAATTTCTTAACTTTGTTTTTTTCCAAATGTCCACCCTCCATTGCTCCTGATGTAACATTGATAATTTATGTTTGACCGTATTTGTGTTACAATGAAGGTTGTTCATAAAATATAAATTTAAATCAGAAAGTGAAAATATTGAAGAGACCTCTCTTATCCATGGATTATTACATCTTCTATTCCAATTGAATATACTTTTCATAAGCCTCTCTTCTGGCAGTTGGGTAAGGCGGTTCCACAGTATAATCATTTCACATCTCTGCCTTGTGAGGCAGCTTTCCCAACCTGTGTCACCTTCAATGGCCAACTTAGTGGTATACTTGTGCACCCCGAGAAAACACCTTAAAGCTCTACTCTGAATATTTTTACATTCGGTGGCCTCCTCAAAGCCCCATACACCTGTTGCATAAAATAAAATGGAAGAAACCATAGAGTCAAAAAGCTTGGTAAATGTAGCAAAACCTAAATCAGGGCACAGTTTCACTTATGTAATATGGCACCTAATGCTCTACCTGCTGAGTCAGCCAATAATTTCCTGAGACCAGAGACAGTAATTGAGCTGAGGTTTTGTCAAAATGTTATGACTCCCACAACATTGAAACCAACTGTTAAACTGTGATCTTATCTATAGTGTCTGTGTTTATTCATTCATCTTAGTAGCTGGAGTGCCAATATGCTTTTATGTTTGTAGTTACAAAGTAACGGTGCTGGTTTTTGATGTTTCTTTGTGCATGGAAAACATACCCCAAACCTTCAATTCAGTGAGCTCTGCATTTCATATCCATATTTCTGTATGGGAAATGGCTAGTTGTCAGAGCACAAAAAAACAACAAGAAAACAAAGTCATTACATTTGAGCCTGTACTGAATCCAAACCTGCCTCTTCCTCTTATTCTTCTGCTGTCCACAGGTGCGGTAGAGGCTTCGTGGGACCCCCAGTCTCTCTCTCCCTGGTGGCAGCAGGTGCGCTGTGCCTGTGTTCAATCCCACAGCGCGGCCGCCGCGTTGCTAGCTGCACTGGTGGCTCACCGCGCTGCTAAAACTAACATCACCAGCCTGGGAGACAGCAAGGTAGACAAGGGGGACACATACACAGTACACACAGTCAAATTATCTTTGTTAATGTATCCGTTAGTAACTCAAAGAACGTACAAATGTAACCAGATGGACCCGTATTTGTACACTCTGAGTTATATTAACACTCAATATTATATTTTTACAGACTGGCATGTTGTGGTCTGTATCATCCCAAGGCACTACATACACCAGACACATATTAGTACGGTCCGCTGTATAATACACTTGACCACCTGTTTCTTTATGGGGGGGTTTCACTGTGTTTGTGTGTGTACTTGTATCACTATAATTTTTGAGGGCCACAACTATAGTAGAATTTGGGAAGTAAACATTGTGAGGAAAATGTTCCTAGTCCCCACAAAAGAATGGTTGTTTTATGGTTAAAAAGAGATTAGGAAAATATTCAGTTTGGGGTTAGGATTAGACATTTAGAGGTTAGGTTTAGGGTTAGAGTTGTCCCTATTTTATACATAAATTGTGCGCCGATGTCCTCATGTCCTCTCAAGAATAGTAATACGTTTGTGCGTGTGTGTGTGTGTGTGCAGCTGCAAGCAGAGTGGGAGGCTGTGTCTCTGGAACTGGAGCAGTGGGCTGTGTGTGTTCGTCAGCTGGAGGACATGCTGGCTCTGCAGACCCTGCTGTGGGTGCCTCCTCCACATGGAACGGCATCGGGCAGCACACCGCCTCAGTACTCTGTGAAAACCCTGCTGGAGGGAGGACGTGGTAACACTTGCTTTGTACTTCATTCAGTCCGTGCAACGTGTTGGGAGCTAGGAAAGCTGCTGTTTTTGGGGAACGACGTTGTTACGACGACACACGCTTTATTTTTCTTTCTTTCTTGTCCTTGGCTTTCCTCTATGATTCCGCCCCCGCCCTTTCCATTTTGCATTTAACCCATTAAGACCTGAGGCCGATTCTACAAATGCTTTCAAAATCAGTAGTTCTCAAACTTTTTCGTGCCATGGACCCCCGAAATGATATGTATTTGGCCCATCTAAAAGTGCATTGTGCCAGGGAACCCCAGAAGAGAAGATTTGAGAAAAATGATTTAAAGATGTATTATTTTAGCACTTTCAAGATAAAAGAATAGCAGATATACAAGCTCGCAGCGCGGCACAACGTTTTTTAATAGCCAACGCTAAAATCTAAAATAACACCGATGCTTGTTAAACTCTTTCAAACATTCTGTCAGGCTTCTGTTCCTCGGAAGACATCGCCCTGTTTTTATAATGTGTCCGTGTGTGTGTGTGTGTGTGTGTGTGTGTGTGTGTGTGTGTGTGTGTGTGTGTGTGTGTGTGTGTGTGTTTGTGTGATGCAGGCGGCATAGCGGACAGCGTGTCAAAGTGGGTGTTCAGGCAGGACTTGGCCCCGGCGCGGCTGGGGGGCATCCTCCAGAGGAGAGGAGAGAAGCAAGGAGACCACAGCTCAGGGCAGACGGAAGGAGGAGAGGAGGCCAAAGACACAGAGTCCAACAGGACAGCAGGTCTGTGCTTGATTAGATCAATCACATACATACAGAACATCACACAGGCTGTTGTGTTTTTTTTAATGTATATGATTCAATGTTTATTACGTTTTCAATTTAACACAAAAAAGTAGAAGATAAACAAAAGGCAGTTGTGTTTTTAATCGCTTAAACCCTATATCGTT
Source organism: Gymnoscopelus microlampas (assembly GCF_963454915.1). Classification (NCBI taxonomy): domain Eukaryota; kingdom Metazoa; phylum Chordata; class Actinopteri; order Myctophiformes; family Myctophidae; genus Gymnoscopelus; species Gymnoscopelus microlampas. The sequence goes on from NC_139957.1 coordinate 10,443,698, forward strand.
GTTGTCGGGCAGAAACCTCCTATCTCCATATTTTAATATATTAATATTTTTCGTAAATGAATACCGCTTGGGATGTTGACTGTATACTGTATGGCTTCTCATTACTTTTAAATGCAATGACACAAGCATTGTACTACCGGTAGGCAGCGGTTCCGGTTGGAGATACAAAGGAGAATCTTTGTGTCTCCTACCAGAACCGCTGCCGGTCATCACATTATTGGCTGTAATGCGACAAAAAAAAACAAATACCCATGAATTCAAGTCTCCATGGGGTGATTCATCGATAGAAAAAATAGTCATTTTGGAGGTAAACTATCCCTTTAAGTCAATTCACACCATCCACGGTTATCTTCCAGAGTTGCTGGTGACCGTGTGCCAGCGCTTCCCAGACTCACTCTCTTCTGACCTCCTGTACGCCCACTGCTGCTGGGAATACGTGGTTCAGTGGAACAAAGACCCCGAGGTACAGTACACACAGAGACGCACATAACATGCCCCCCACTGAGCACACTGTTTTATACACGCACACATGTCACCTAATCACAGGTCAGAGTTCCAGTAGCCTCTGGCACTCTGGTAGGAGTTATCTGTCTTGCTTAATAAGGACACATTTGACTCTTCTGGTGATCAAACCTTCGCTCTCTGTTGTTCATTTGTCCCTAATTTATCTCTCTTCCTGTATTTCTCTTCCCAGGAGGGTCGATATCTGTGTTGGGCTGTAGACCACCTGAAGCTGGTTTCAAGTCCACACATCCAACTAGGTGAGTAGCTAGTTGGTAGCTAGTGTTCAGATACCATTATGAATGCTGCAGCAATTCTGTTACTGTATGTGACCACCTATTCATTGCAACGCAGTGGACTGCAATATTAGATTGTCTGACATGTTGTATGGACATGTACATGTTCAATCACATCAATCACATTGCACTCTAATATATATATTTTTTTTTAAAGATTTTTCTTTTTGGCTTTTATGCCTTTATTTATTGTAGATAGACAGTAGACTGACAGGAAATGGGGAGAGAGATGGGGAGTAACACGCAGCAAAGGTCGTCTCGATCGGGACTCAAACCCGCGACACGCTGTCAGGCTGGCATTGCAGCCTCGGGTGCCTGGACCGCCACATTGCGGCCCAGGCCACATTGCACTCTAATAAGGGGTGTCTTGTTTTTTACAAATACAATCAGTAAATTGTGACAGGGGGGGAAACGATTGACAGCTTGAGTTTATGTCTGTATAATTAATACCATATGGAAGTGACAGAATATTTGTGTGTGATTCTCTTGACAGGTATATCTTCAATGATGTGGAGCACCTTCATTGTCAAACGTTTCTCAGCGGCAGCCTTCCTCATGGAAAAGGTATATTCACACGTATACTCCTGTACTGTAAATATATGTAAAGTATTTTAAAATTTGACGATAAAGTGGGGAACTAGAATCTCTCGTCCTAATCTGAAATATTTCTTTTGTAGGTGGGGAAGGCTCCCAAAGATCGTTTATGTCGAAGGGTAAGGGTCTATTAAAGAAATTTTTGACCTTGAACATTCTGCATACCACCTTGATCAGATGACATAACTAGATGTTGGGTTGTGTATCTATCACAGCAGGAGCTTGAATGCAGACCTTTCTTTCACGATTGACAGTAGATTGTTCCTGTGGTTTTTGACCTTATTACACACACCACCACGACCACATTTCATTGTGGTGTCGTTTACAATGTGATGTTAGGTTACCATGTTTTGTACTTGTTGCACTGAGTGGATTAGGAACGCATCAATGAAACATGGCAAACATTTCCATTCAACTTACATAACGTCTGTCGGGTGGAAACCTCATACTTCCAAAACGGTTAACTTTTCCAGATTCCAATAAAAAAAATAGCAAAAGTCGCAGATCTACAAGCTCAAAACGTGTCGCTTTGCGTCGCATTTTGAACTTGTAGATCTGCTACTTTTGATGCTTTTGTGTGACGTTTTAGTATGATCAAGTAGGGCGTTAATTTACGAAAAAACACGAAAAGTTAAAATATGGAGGTAAAAGGTTTCTGCCCAACAGCAACGATAAGCGTGTGATAACCTTTGACAGCTACTCTACACAGTTGGCTGCAGTTGGCCATCGCAGCAACAGACAACAGATACATTTGTTTTAAGATATATTTGCTGTATTATTTGCTGGCTGTAATAAGTGTGCAGATGTCGGAGTAAAACATACCTATATTTGTCATGTCATGGTGTGATGTAATGCCTAATAGCATATTTTCCATCTACAACTCAAACGCTTTCAGAATATATGTGAATACATATGTATAGGTTCAACATTCCTGAATTGGGCCTTAAATATATTTCCTAAAACATTACGTTTAGCATAGTACATCTTTTCAACTGCAAAAGCCCCTACAGTAAATCACTTAATATATTATAACTAATTTGTCAGATGTTGTCATTTGAAGTGATGTGTTGAATAAAAAGTAAAAACAAAGACGGGCAGTCAGTGCTGCTGTCAATGTGGACCCCAAACGTTGGGTGCTTTTCCCGTAGCCATCCTGTCAAGAGCTGTGTCAATCAACTAGACAGAGCATAAAACCATGTCTCCACTGCAATTTGTTATCTTGGTGTTGAGGCTACCTGCTCTGATAAAATGGGCCACAAGGCATGGTAAATTAATGTTTCAGTTTTTTATAGATAAACGAAAGTGCCAATTGTAAGCTTTCAAATGATGTGTCATACATGGGATATATGAAAATAGTAGACAAAGATAACACATTTGAATATTGTTAAACTTCAAATCAAGAAGCTGAGAAAAAGCCCGTCAGAGTTCTCACACCTCACAGCCACTAACACAGAGCGTAGTTCAAGGAGAAATTATATTGAGAGGATTCTTTAACATTTAAACGTGTGTAATATGAAAACTGAAAAACTCATTAAATGTTTTGCCTACTTGCAGCACATTGTATCAGACCTCGTCACATTTGTTAAAATGTTTATATGCCTGATTGGGCTCTTAAGGAAGAACATAGAAGGCATTGAGTTTTGAGTTTTGTCTTGCCATTCCATCTGTGCAGGACGTGGGAATGGGAGACAAAGCCATGACGTCCTTCTTGGGCTCCTGTGGCCAGCTGCTGCAGATCCTCATGGAGGTGACTGGAGTATTGGTTTACAATCACTGCCCTTTATCTTTTATAAATCACTATGTAAGTAAACAGACCGCAGAGGGAAGCATGGCGAATGAGCAGCGAACAGCATCAGTAGACCACAGCATGAGCCCTGAATGAACCCCGTTGGCTCCAGCACTATCCACACTGAACAGCAATTCTTTATTTCTTTTCATTTTGAATAATAAACCCAACAATCAAAAACTACAGCTGATGGGATTGACCCCTGAAAGATTAAATCGTAGCTGTCGGCCAGAAACCTCTTATCTCCATATTTTAACTTTTTGTGTTTTTTCCCAAATTAACACCCTACATGATCATACTACAGCGTCACACAAAAGCATCACAAGTAGCAGATCTGCAACCGCGTTTCAAGCTTGTCGATCTGCTACTTTAGCTATTTTTTAAATATGAGGTTTCCACCCGACAGAGACGAAATACAATATTATTTATTTTTACACTTGCGAGTTGCGATCCATAAAGTGAACGCTGTTACTTACTAGCCATGGGTTTGGAATGGAAGAGAACAATTTCAACTAGCAGCGTACCACAACACACGGCTCTTGTGGCTTCTGAGAGCTATAGTCAGATATTGCATGTGCTTTTTTTTTCTTTTTGCCGTCGGTCGTTCTGATTGCTGAAAGCCGCCCCAGATCCTTACCATGGCTTCATTTTAGCTACTCCAAACCCATGAGACCTAACCTCATAAACCCAGCCGTTGATAACCTTACTCCTAAAACATAACCATCTGTAACATAATGCCTAAACACAACCATTTTATCCTTAACCATGTGTGTATTTAAAAAATGACCGCCTCTAATCATACCTAGGGTCTCTCTAAACTAGTGGTTCTCAAAGCGGATTCCTGACGGGTCCATTTGGTTTCATTTATATACTGTCAAGTTAAGGGGAGACCTTGAAATTTAACCATTGCTCTAAACCATTGACATTTCAGCTACATTACAGCTACAGCACAAAGCCCATCATTTGACCCAAGTGTAACCACATTTAATTAAAACCTTTTGAGGGTCTAGAGCACCCGACCTGTGATTGGTTCGTAGTGCTTTTACTGACCAACCAGAGCACCTGATGGCTGAATAGCATTTCCTGTACCAATGCTGCCACACTACAGCTGAATACCCACCTCCTTGAATTTCAAATCCCTGAATTAAAAATGAACAGCTTCCCTGCATTTCTTAACCACTTGAACCCCATCGTAACTATTCTGGATGTCATACTAGGCGAACTGTCAGCGAAAATAACAGATCTACAAGCTCACAACACACCGTGTTACGATGCGCCATGAGCATTGTAGATCGGCTATTTTCAGCAAAGAAATTGAATGTAGAGGGGGAAAAAGAGGGGGGGGGTGAATTATGGACCACTGACCCCGGACAACAAAGCCTTTTAGGGTTTAAGTGGTTAAACTCCCATGCCTTTCCCCTCATTACCAACCACTCCTTTTTTGTTTTTCCTCCAGGCGGATTCGGCAGTGGAGGAGGTGCCCCTTCCGGAGCTGTGCGTGGAGGAGGTGTGGGGTGGGGCCGAGGGCCCGGCGTCCATAGCGGAGCTGGCCCTGGAGCAGAAAGGGGTTCACTATCCTCTGGTCCAGCACCACTGTCTGCTGGCCTCACTGCTGCAAGCCACCATGACCTTCAGTCTGAGGCTCAAGCCTCTCAGCCTGTTTGACAGCAAAGTGAGGACTGTGTGTGTGTGTGTGTGTGTGTGTGTGTGTGTGTGTGTGTGTGTGTGTGTGTGGTTCTCAATTTTGTGGGGTCCGGGTTGACGTGGTTTCCAGGGGGTCCCCAGCTAAATGATTGATGTTTGTGAACCAAATAGACCCTTATGGGTCTGTAACTCTGAGAGTGCACACATTTGTACACTCTGAGTCATTATTTTCCCATGCGGAATTTGAGTACATTTGAAATGTTACTTTTGCGATGGATTTCGCAGAGCCCATATGCACCGTGTGTCAGGATTAACAGCAGAAGACGCTATTTCATTCAATTAATTTGCTTGGCCGTTAATAATTCATTTTATTAATATTTTCAGGTTACTTAAATACACCTTACATGAATAAAAATAATTGTTTTGACGCATGTGTAAAATAAATGCATTTCCTTGCATTAAACACTAGAGGGAATATCGTTCCTATTAAACAATTAGGCACATCATACAAAACTGTGGAAACGAGGTGTAAAACAAGCATTATGAGAACCAGAATTGGGAGCTGCTTGTGCTTAAACAGACTATAACATACAAGTACTCTCAAAACAGTTGGATCACACTGTTGGATAACGCTCTATAACATCCTAGGGTAAGAATGCTTTCTTCAGAGACCTGACCTCCATCCAGCTGATGCCCAGTGGTGACATGGACCCTAGCCTCATCTCACTACGTCAGGAGGTGAGAATTCAGAGAGATGAGATCACTTACAGAGAGCAAGAAAGGATCTTATAGAATTTTATGTGACATTAATCACTTAAGCCCTATTCACGTCGTGTCGTTTAGCGAAAATAGCCAATCTACAAGCGACGAGCTTGTAGATCGGCTATTTTTGTGACTTTTTAACACATTGAGTGCCAAAAACGGTCCGGACCGTTTTTCATAATCCAAACGAGGTGTGCCAAAAACGGTTATGGCCGTTTTTTGGCCAAAAATATGAAAAAAAAAGAGGAGATATGGTTTTACGAAGATTTAGACTCCAATCCACTTCCTGGTTAACTTATGACTTCAAAAGCCTGTATCTCGGCTCCTGTGTACTTTTTGTTTTTACGATGTATTTTCGACTATTTTCAACTGGCTGCAACTATGGAACGGATTACCGAATGTTTTTAATCTTTTTCCCCGGATTGTACGAGACCTCTATGTGTGTAATGAGGGTATCACCTTGAGGACGGTGATCACTGAAAATGTTTTGTGACTACTTGAAAAAGGTCCAAAAATGGTTAAAATTCCAGGCACTGGAGGTACCCTGTTTTGAAAAACCCCTGGCACTCAATGTGCTAACATTTTAGACTTCGGGGAATTTGGATTTTGTTTTGTAAATGTTTGCCTGTAATGAGTTGCCCAAAATAGGGACGCCAGTTTGAAAGTTGTCAAATAGAATCTTTCCTCCCCTTCTTCCACCCATCCCTGCCCTCCCTCTCAGTTCCTCCTGCGAGTGCTGACAGCCTGGGTTCAAGCCCTAGACGACGCGGCCACTGCCTCTGCCTCTACGCCTCTCCCTGCCAGCGGGTCCAGGGCCGACTGGTGGCCCTCGCTGTGCCTGGAGCTGGGCTCCCTGCTGCAGGTCAACACCGACATCATCCGGAGGCACCTGGTCTGCGAGCTCTACAACCAGGGACTGGATCCCAGGGCTGAAGAGGTAGGACAGGTCACAATTAAGATAGGCAGTGAGGCGGCACCTGTCAACAGGAAGTGTTGGGCGGGAGGCGCTGCATCGCGTCAAAGGTCATGTCTCATCTAGACACAGAATCTGAAGTTTGACCTGATGTTCAGGATTCAATTTATCCACTGAGCAAGCAGGCAGGCTCTATTAGCTCAATGGTAAATATTTTAGCACTTGCGCAGGAAACCAGGTTAAAAAAATAGAAGAGAAAAGTTACATAATGCAGCTTTAATCCATGTGTATCTTAAATTTTTGTATGAGTGAAAAAAAACTAAACAAGTTTACAAGTCTAATAACGTGATAACCAACGTACTGTACTCATCAGGTAATGTCATAGAACAGGGGTCTTCAACTTTTTACATTAACCACTTAAACCCTAGCATCCCTTTCCTGAGGACAACTTAAGCCAAAAATAGCAGATCTACAAGCTCACAACGCCTTGTAGATTTTTTGGCAAAGAGGTATAGGTGTAGAGGGAAAAAAAGAGTAGACCAAGTAAAAAAAAAAGTTTCATCAGAAACACAATTTTATACAATATAGAGGTATATAGCTTCATCTCTCTCTCAGCTAGGGAGTCCTTGGCCTGAAAAACGTTGAAGACCCCTGTCATAGAATGTTCTGAAACTTTATCTTAAGCCAACTTGTCCTCCTCCTCCCAGGTGATGTTAGAGGTAGAAGATAAGGACGTTCTGGGTTCTCAGCTGCTGGTGCTGACGGGCCAGAGGCTCAGCTACTCGCTGCTCCACAGTCAGACGCAGACCCAGAGTGCCATGGAGCTGCTGGCGCGCCTTCCCCCCACCCTCTGCACCTGGCTGAAGGCTATGGTAAGACACAGCACTTTTAAAAATATATATATCATTTCAAGGACCCAGTTTGATAACCGTTATTATTAGGCCACCACGGACCCCCATTTGATACCATTTTTGTATCCCCAGTTCCCCAATCTCTAAATCTCTGTAAAATCTTCAGTGTCAATGACCCGTCACCGTCAGTGAACCGTAACTAGTGTGAGTGAGTAAGAATAAGTAAGAGTCTGGATAACCTATGCATACATGAAGCCAACAAAGCGCAAGCTGTGTCTCATTTCAGTGATGTGTAATTTGCAAATGGCAAAATGGAGACATGCATGACCTAAATAACACTAATAAATCATGAACGTCACAGGTAGTTCAATAAAATACTGTGGAAGACATTGCTGATGGCCTGCAGTCCCAGGCCTCTGCGTCTTTCTTCCAAGAAGCGCCCAGTGCAGACACTGAATAAATGCCCTCCTCTCTGAACTAGACACAGGGATGCTCCGGATAAAATTGTGTATATTTACCCAAGTGCTGTACTTAATAAAATGTTGAGGTACAATTCAGTTACTAGTTACTTTGCAGATTTAGATTGTTATACAAAACACACAGCAACCAATTAAGCCCTATTTCATACTTAGGACTGTGTGTGTGTGTGTGTGTGTGTGTGTGTGTGTGTGTGTGTGTGTGTGTGTGTGTGTGTGTGTGTGTGTGTGTGTGTGTGTGTGTGTGTGTGTGTGTGTGTGTGTGTGTGTGTGTATAAGGGGGGAGTACTTTTACTTTGGTACTTTTAAGTAAATGTTTGAAAATGTAGTTGACGATTAATTGTCATACAACTAATTGCTATTAACAGTTTAATTTTGTTCTTGGCGTTGAACATTGGAACATATGAATACAATTTTATGAGAAATAACTTAAATATACAAATAAATTATGACACGTTTAAAGGTAGGGTAAGTGATTTTCTTTGGTTAAAGTAAGTGCTAAATAGCTCTATATCCTGATAGTACTATTGATATAGAGTGTTTGTTCAGTAACAGGAGTCTCCATGTCTCTCCAGCTCTTTATTAAACAGAAAATGAATTTTCAAGTCGGGATTCCAATTTTATCCAATCAGGATGGAGAACTCAGTCAGGATACAGATTAAACAAGTGAAATTGGAAGTGATGACACAAATAAATGAGCAGACAAAATTGTCACTGGAACACTAGCTGATAAATGGGCAATCTTTCCTGATTGGCTGACATTTTGCCACCTACCTGAAAATGTGTTTTCTGTTTATTAAAGAGCTGGAGAGACAGGGAGACCCCTGTGACTGAACAAACACTCTATCAATGATTACCATCAGAATATAGAGCTTTAACTTTTTAATAGAACAGTTTTTGTTTTAACCCAAAAATATCACTTACCCTACCTTTAATCATTTTACTTTCAAAACACCTAAAGATGAAAATTGATTATGTGCATCTCCCTAGCCCTAATACTGAGAGAGACATAATGTGCATTTACACACATTGGCAAAGCAGTGCACGATGACATTAGGCTACTGTCCGCATGGAAACATTTACATTTACTAAAGAAGCCTCTCTAATCTTCAAAGAACTTCATTAATTAAAAGACCCATTAATCACAAAGCTTGTACTGTATGACATCATTTAAAAATAATGTATAGCCAAGGGACCAGTAGAGGCCACAAGGATGTCAATTGGCAAGGTATGGCAGCTGCCATACCTTGGCTCCCTGGTCAAAATGAAAGGACATATTCCACCTGTTTGGGTCAGTAGTCTCTCATAGGGTTAAAGATTTAAAGTTGAAACATTTAAAGGAAGCAGAGTAGGCCAGAACAGAAACAAAAAGACAGGGTAGTAAAACAACAATATAAAAATTAGGACACAGTATAATTATTGCATTGATTACGGTAATGCATGACTGCTCTCAGTGGAAACGTTTATTGCATAATATTTTGGGGTGAGATGAGACTGAGAACATTAATATGACATCATTACTGTAGGTCAATTAACATTTAGTAAGGCTGAAATATTTGATCGGAATGTTATATGTTTAGAGTCATTTCAAAATGCAACATTGGGAAAACAATTGTGTGTGGGAGGGGCAGATAATTCCCCAAAGGACTGTATGTAGCCTGTCAGGTCCTTGCAATGCTCCTCAGCCTTTGTCCTGACAATTGGCACGACTTTTCAGATACCTAGAGAGAGAGAAAGAGAGTGGACATAAGACAGGTGAAGCAACCAAGGTAGTAAAGCAATTAAAAAGATGGGTGGACAAAAATGATCTATGTCATACCACAAGAGCTTTTGTATAAACACTGTTATCATAACAACACATAAAAGGTATTTTTTCATTTATATTGTTTTTGGAGAATAAGTATTGTGACATTCAGACATTAAACATTGACATAAAACACCATAAAACAAAATAGAAATAAAATGACATTAAACAATACACACACACACACACACACACACACACACACACACACACACACACACACACACACACACACACACACCCATTTAGGGCGGGAACCCCTATTTGTAACTATACCTTTCAAGACGGGAACCCCTTTTCATTTTTGAATACATATTTGAAGTTTTTCAGAAAACTTAGGTCAGGATTTAGGAGGTGTTTTTAGAATCGGCCTCAGGTCTAAATGGGTTAAACAGCTGCCCAGATTGTCAGGTCCAAATAAAACAATTAAAACCAAAATAGACAAAATAAATAACAAAAGCTCAATTCAAACCTCACCCATCAGGCAATACCCCCACCTTTTCAAGATGTGTCCCAAAATGTTGCCACTGTAACCTGTTTACCGTTTTATAAACAGTGTTTATAAAAAGGGTTAGGGTTAGCCCTTAGGGTCTTGGTCCTTTCTGCGTTTAATACTTGAGTTGCAGCCACATCATAGAAATATCTTTCTATTCTAAAAGTGTTACAATAGAAACACCCATACACCCCACTAACCTGCTTCCAATCCACAAGGACCATCATGGGCATCATCATTTCAGGTCTATGTAGTCAGGGTCGAGGCACCGTTGGCGATATTCTTTGTCATATTTCTCAAGGCAAGATCGGAGTTTCTCGTTGTCAGATTGGAGTTGGGTGTTCTTCTCTTGACAGGCGCTGATTTCCTTTTCCATCATTCTCTTCCACATATAGATTGCTGAGGCTATCCTTGCACCAACAATAACGTATAACATTATAAGGAAAATCATTGTCATGGTTTTGTCTGTTGTAGTCATTCGTGTTGGTAGCCACCAGTCCTTCTCCACCAGTAATCACCAGTCCTTCTAGAGAGAGAGAGAGAGAGAGAGAGAGTCTTAGGTTCACATTTACAACTCCAGACCAAGAGGCAGTCCACTCAGAGAGTGGGAGGGGTCTGTTATGTACTGTCATGTACTGTTCTCATGTCTTACTAAATAAAGTACATCAATCAAGTCTATGGTATGGAACCAGGCTAAGAGTTTGTCAGAATACCTTGTCAGAATGGGAGAACACCAGAGTCAGGGCCGGTGGAGGGCTGATCGCCGCTCTAGGCGAGATTCCTTTGATGCGCCCCCGCACGTGCGTGGGACCCTTGCCAGATTTTTTTTATCTGGCAAGGGTTATGGGTGGATTATGATACCCTAAAACCGAAATTGGTTACTTTATTTCGGTTTTAGGGTTAGGGTTAGGGTTAGGTTAGGGTTGTGTTATTTAATTCTGATTTTACCGATTTATTATTATTATTTTTTCCCGACTTTTTTTGCCGCCTCGCAAACTGCCGCTCTAGGCGGCCGCCTAGGTCGCCTTAATGGGTGCGCCGGCCCTGACCAGAGTTTGTCAAAATCGGAGAACACCAGAGTTTGACAGAGTGGGAGAACACAAGAGTTTGACAGAGTGGGAGAACACCAGAGTTTGACAGAGTGGGAGGACCAGAGTTTGACAGAGAGAGACAGATATACACTACTATGCAGAACATCATACAATCAGCTTACAGGTTACTGGTATGAAAAACAAGAAATATGTACAATAGTAGTTCGAGGAGGGGGGGTTAGGTTTAGACTTTCCTGAAGGTATTTTTTAGGGCAGTTTTGAAAGTGAGTAGGGTTTTACACTCCTTTACTCCGTTTGGTAGGGCATTCCATTTTTGTTGCATAGCATATCATTCCCTTGTTTGTGATGGAATCATACAAGGAAGTAAAATGTATAATAAGCAAGAAAGGAAACACGGCCGCAATAAATATAGATCCAGTGAGAAAGCGTGGCAAAATTAAATGCACAAGTCGTCCAAAAATATACAATGAATTCATATGCAAGTCAATAAATATTTAATTCAGTTAGGCTTAAACATGAGGAGTTTAAGTGAATATTGGAATTATAATTATAAACACTTAGAATAATTTTCTAATTTCTAATTTCTAAAATCGAAGTTCAACAAGTGAAAAGCTTGCCTTTTGGCGGCCGGGGGTCCCCGGTCCACGGGGGTCAACGGGGGTCTGGGGGTACACGTGGGGGCCGGGGGGCAAAGGGGGCCCGGGGTACCCCCGGTGGACCCCCGGCCGCCACGTGGACCCCCGGCCGCCATAAGACAAAACATTTTCGGGCTTGTAGATCTTCGATTTTCGCATAAGAATTGAATAAGTGTGGAAAAACTCATTGGTTTGTGATCACATTGACTGCTTAATGAACAGTAAAGGCAATAGGATATTCTTTGTCATATTTCTCAAGGCAAGATCGGAGTTTCTCGTTGTCAGATTGGAGTTGGGTGTTCTTCTCTTGACAGCCGCTGATTTCCTTTTCCATCTTTCTCTTCCACATATAGATTGCTGAGGCTATCCTTGCACCAACAATAACGTATAACATTATAAGGAAAATCATTGTCATGGTTTTGTCTGTTGTAGTCATTCGTGTTGGTAGCCACCAGTCCTTCTCCACCAGTAATCACCAGTCCTTCTAGAGAGAGAGAGAGAGAGAAAGAGAGAGTCTTAGGTTCACATTTACAACTCCAGACCAAGAGGCAGTCCACTCAGAGAGTGGGAGGGGTCTGTTATGTACTGTCATCTACTGTTCTCATGTCTTACTAAATAAAGTACATCAATCAAGTCTATGGTATGGAACCAGGCTAAGAGTTTGTCAGAATACCTTGTCAGAATGGGAGAACACCAGTCAGGGCCGGTGGAGGGCTGATCGCCGCTCTAGGCGAGATTCCTTTGATGCGCCCCCGCACGTGCGTGGGACCCTTGCCAGATTTTTTTTATCTGGCAAGGGTTATGGGTGGATTATGATACCCTAAAACCGAAATTGGTTACTTTATTTCGGTTTTAGGGTTAGGGTTAGGGTTAGGTTAGGGTTGTGTTATTTAATTCTGATTTTACCGATTTATTATCATTATTATTATTTTTTCCCGACTTTTTTTGCCGCCTCGCAAACTGCCGCTCTAGGCGGCCGCCTAGGTCGCCTTAATGGGTGCGCCGGCCCTGACCAGAGTTTGTCAAAATGGGAGAACACCAGAGTTTGACAGAGTGGGAGAACACAAGAGTTTGACAGAGTGGGAGAACACCAGAGTTTGACAGAGTGGGAGGACCAGAGTTTGACAGAGAGAGACAGATATACACTACTATGCAGAACATCATACAATCAGCTTACAGGTTACTGGTATGAAAAACAAGAAATATGTACAATAGTAGTTCGAGGAGGGGGGGGTTAGGTTTAGACTTTCCTGAAGGTATTTTTTAGGGCAGTTTTGAAAGTGAGTAGGGTTTTACACTCCTTTACTCCGTTTGGTAGGGCATTCCATTTTTGTTGCATAGCATATCATTCCCTTGTTTGTGATGGAATCATACAAGGAAGTAAAATGTATAATAAGCAAGAAAGGAAACACGGCCGCAATAAATATAGATCCAGTGAGAAAGCGTGGCAAAATTAAATGCACAAGTCGTCCAAAAATATACAATGAATTCATATGCAAGTCAATAAATATTTAATTCAGTTAGGCTTAAACATGAGGAGTTTAAGTGAATATTGGAATTATAATTATAAACACTTAGAATCATTTTCTAATTTCTAATTTCTAAAATCGAAGTTCAACAAGTGAAAAGCTTGCCTTTTGGCGGCCGGGGGTCCCCGGTCCACGGGGGTCAACGGGGGTCTGGGGGTACACGTGGGGGCCGGGGGGCAAAGGGGGCCCGGGGTACCCCCGGTGGACCCCCGGCCGCCACGTGGACCCCCGGCCGCCATAAGACAAAACATTTTCGGGCTTGTAGATCTTCGATTTTCGCATAAGAATTGAATAAGTGTGGAAAAACTCATTGGTTTGTGATCATATTGACTGCTTAATGAACAGTAAAGGCAATAGGATATTCTTTGTCATATTTCTCAAGGCAAGATCGGAGTTTCTCGTTGTCAGATTGGAGTTGGGTGTTCTTCTCTTGACAGCCGCTGATTTCCTTTTCCATCTTTCTCTTCCACATATAGATTGCTGAGGCTATCCTTGCACCAACAATAACGTATAACATTATAAGGAAAATCATTGTCATGGTTTTGTCTGTTGTAGTCATTCGTGTTGGTAGCCACCAGTCCTTCTCCACCAGTAATCACCAGTCCTTCTAGAGAGAGAGAGAGAGAGAGAGAGAGAGAGAGAGTGTCTTAGGTTCACATTTACAACTCCAGACCAAGAGGCTGTCCACTCAGAGAGTGGGAGGGGTCTGTTATGTACTGTCATGTACTGTTCTCATGTCTTACTAAATAAAGTATATCAATCAAGTCTATGGTATGGAACCAGGCTAAGAGTTTGTCAGAATACCTTGTCAGAATGGGAGAACACCAGAGTCAGGGCCGGTGGAGGGCTGATCGCCGCTCTAGGCGAGATTCCTTTGATGCGCCCCCCCACGTGCGTGGGACCCTTGCCAGATTTTTTTTATCTGGCAAGGGTTATGGGTGGATTATGATACTTTTTTTTGTGTCTTTGGTTACTTTATTTCGGTTTTAGGGTTAGGGTTAGGTTAGGGTTGTGTTATTTAATTCTGATTTTACCGATTTATTATCATTATTATTATTTGTTCCCGACTTTTTTTGCCGCCTCGCAAACTGCCGCTCTAGGCGGCCGCCTAGGTCGCCTTAATGGGTGCGCCGGCCCTGACCAGAGTTTGTCAAAATGGGAGAACACCAGAGTTTGACAGAGTGGGAGAACACCAGAGTTTGACAGAGTGGGAGGACCAGAGTTTGACAGAGAGACAGATATACACTACTATGCAGAACATCATACAATCAGCTTACAGATTACTGGTATGAAAAACAAGAAATATGTACAATAGTAGTTCGAGGAGGGGGGGGTTAGGTTTAGACTTTCCTGAAGGTATTTTTTTAGGGCAGTTTTGAAAGTGAGTAGGGTTTTACACTCCTTTACTCCGTTTGGTAGGGCATTCCATTTTTGTTGCATAGCATATCATTCCCTTGTTTGTGATGGAATCATACAAGGAAGTAAAATGTATAATAAGCTAGAAAGGAAACACGGCCGCAATAAATATAGATCCAGTGAGAAAGCGTGGCAAAATTAAATGCACAAGTCGTCCAAAAATATACAATGAATTTATATACAAGTCAATAAATATTTAATTCAGTTAGGCTTAAACATGAGGAGTTTAAGTGAATATTGGAATTATAATTATAAACACTTAGAATAATTTTCTAATTTCTAAAATCGAAGTTCAACAAGTGAAAAGCTTGCCTTTTGGCGGCCGGGGTTCCCCGGTCCACGGGGGTCAACGGGGGTCTGGGGGTACACGTGGGGGCCGGGGGGCAAAGGGGGTCCGGGGGTACCCCCGGTGGACCCCCGGCCGCCACGTGGACCCCCGGCCGCCATAAGACAAAACATTTTCGGGCTTGTAGATCTTCGATTTTCGCATAAGAATTGAATAAGTGTGGAAAAACTCATTGGTTTGTGATCACATTGACTGCTTAATGAACAGTAAAGGCAATAGGATTAGTTAAACCCTTCACGTTAGCCTGGTCCAGACCAGGCTAACTTCACAGCTAAATTTCCATGATAACTAAAGTAGGATTGCTTAAATTTTCTTTCGTGAAACCGAGTCATGGATAAACTTATCCAGGGTGAACTGGATAATTCAGCTTTCATGAAACCAATTCTTAAATCCAAGCTTAACCCCTAATTCTGCTTTCGTGAAATAGGCCCCTGGCGGATACTTGTGCTCCGAGGAGCACTTTTTCTAGTTTCCATTGCGTTGAAAGAGAGAGAAGCAAGCACTCATCAGTGTAGTGGAGTAGTTCACAGTACGTGTGTATCGGGTGCACAGTTCAGGCAGAAATAGTTTCTTAGAAAGGAATACCAGCACTCACTTTAATCCATTTGGATATCTTGTTTATTATAGTCTTTTACTCCCAGCAGCAGCTCATATGACAGACGTTTCGGCCCACAGACATATTTTTATTTTTATTGCGAACGCAGCGGAAGGAGGCACGCCGAAGGCGCGCCTCCGGGCAAGTGGAGCTTACTATGAAACTGTGCTCGGGTTGTGTGTGTGTCTGTGTGCAGTATTGTGCGCACTGCCCGTGTGCAGCCGCGCCCCCATGTGACTCACGCTCCCATTGTGGCTGAAATCCGCCTGCCCCTGGGTGAAATATCAGCAGTTACAGTCAAAAATAACACATCTACAAGCATCTACACAAGTTCATCTATTGGGATGTCTAAGAATTCCATGTCATTTGTGCATATTTCAGGCCGGTTGGCAAGTTGAAAACGCCTTAGTTCTACAATTGGTCATTCCTTTCTATTCTTCTTATTGTTATTTTCGAGCTGCGTTCGCTTCCCGCGTTCGTGCGTCTTACTTGTTGTTTTGACCCCCTTGTGGAAAAAGTGTGTGCAATATGATGCAACGATCAGATGTGGTTCTCACCCGGACCGCTTTGTGCGAGGCACCGAGGTCCCCTTTATAAGTGACGTCTGCCAGTTTCCATGTTATGATGCAGTTTGAGCTGAAAGCTAAGATAGAAATATGTTTTATTGATGTTTGTTGAGTCACAGCAGTCTGTGGTGTCCTACTGTAACTGGCCAGCAGAGGGCAGCGCAGCTCCACCTGTGTTCAGATTTTATGTCTATGTTTCATTCATGCTGAGGAAGGCCTGTGGGCTGAAACGTCCGTCATATGAGCTGCTGCTGGGGGTGAAAGACTATAATCTCAAATGTGTTTACCCTGTAGGTGCAGTATGCATACAACCCATTTCAAATAAAGTGCATATGTACCTCCACTGCATAATATACAACAAAGTCCACAGTTTATCATATAAAGTGCTATACGAAACAAAGTTAAAGTGCATAAAAGGCATAGCAGAATCTATCAATTGCCTTGTACAACGGAGTACCTTTCTCTGTGTGTGTGTGTGTGTGTGTGTGTGTGTGTGTGTGTGTGTGTGTGTGTGTGTGTCCTGGGCATGACGTTAAACTGCCCCTTTGTAACTACCACCGTTAATGTAGTAGGTGCACATTTAAGATGCATTCGCAACTTCTGGGGACTGTGTGCTTGATTACGATCGCAAGCTTGCGTACAAGAAGGTGCTGCTGACCGATAGAGTTAGTATACCGACAGCCAACGCCTGGCGTCCCAGGCCCTTCCCTTGAGCAGCTATCCCGGGAAGAGGCGGTGCAACTACCACCCGGCGGCGATCTAGCGGTGTGCCCACTAGCGGCAGAACAACAATGGGTGGACTTTCGGGCGCATGGGAGCAGCTACGGAGAGCACTTTGACACCGGGCGGCAGTGCGGGAGTGGACTGGGAACTTTGTTTCCTCTGGTGGTCCAGCCTGGGATATGCCCGCAGACTGGTTGTTAGAGCGGGTTTCGACAACTTGGGATGCCCAGAAACGAAGCAGGAGGGCTGGCAGAGTGTTGTGCTGTCTCTGCTATGATTGTCATGCAGCCGCCATACGGAGACACTGCTGCTGGTGCCCATGGAGGGCTGGGTCACATGACATGCTTGTTGTATCATGAGGACATTATGCTTTGACTTTGTGGATATAACCGGTAATATTTGTGTCCTTGTATACATTTCCTTTTGTGTGGACATAAATAAATTGTGTGTGTGTGTGTGTGTTTGTGTGTTTGTGTTTTCCAGGACCCCAGTGAGCTGCGGTGCCCTTCGGTACCGTTGGCTCAGAGCAGCAGGCTGGTCAGCCGACTGATCGAGATCCTGCCAGAGAACCACGCCCAGTACAGTCTGGCCTTGCATCTAATGGAGGCCGTGGACGCCCTCACTACCGAGGACTGACCTGGAGGTGGGCAGTATAGTGACAGAGGGACAAAGGAGGAGCAGAGAGGCCATCGAAGCCTTGGCTTTTTGTGGGTACACGGTAAAATCATCAGTGTTCATTTTAAGTCTGACAGGGTACAAATGTATTTGAACGTCTGAGCAAGGATATCGTGGAGCACTCTTCCTAACAAGATATTTCAGAAAACACGTTGAGACAGAGGAGACTGAGATTCCTGTCCAGTTGTGTCCTGGCTGACGAGGAGTTTCTACCCTTCAGAGAAAACAATTTTCTTTACATTTGTACACTCACAGTTACAAATGGATAAGATAGCCCTGACATTTTACTGAGTAGAAGGATGGATGGATGAGGAGGGCAGGGAAGTAAAGGAGGGATAGAGAAAGAGACACTGGTCCACCCCACCACTATTTGGGTCCACTGATATTTGTCCTTTTTTTTGTTAAAGGCCACCTTAAAAATTACGGAGACCAGAACCCCACTCATATCCTTTAACGGCTGAGCTTATAATGCGATAAATGTCTTAACATCGGATTGTCAATGAGGTATTATAGGAAGACTGGATATGACGGGCTTTTAAATGGGTTTTTATTCAATCCAATCACCTTATTTTTGCTGTAACATACATTGTCTAACACTAGTGTTTGTGTTATTGAAAAATATTGTAAAGAGTACATTGCGGGAAGCTACGTATTTGAGATATCATTTGTGAGTGATGGAACTGGGCATGTCTTTTCTTTATCAGCATGTAATTTAATTTCCAACACACCGGCTTGCCCATCTTATTCTGACTTAAAATGACTATAATGATCTTTGTTTTGGGGATGTCCTAACTGTTGTGTGCGCGCCATATCATAATTCTCTCATACTTATATATCCTCTCTTTCTAGAGCGATGTACCATAAAGAAATAGACCCTATTATTTTGTTATTTATATATGCAGACAGTTCTGTACTAGCTGTGCCTGTAGACCTGCTATTCTGTTGTTCAGTGTCCTGCGCTGGGATTGAATTATGCAGAATAAAGAGGTTTGAAGCTTCACAAGCCTGGAATGGGTCTATACAGTGGGTACGTTCATCAGTGTTTTAATCAGATGAACATCAACTCCATACACATTATTTATTTGCTGGAATACACAAATACTTTTTTATGCAGTGAAATTACACCAACAGAGTGGCAATATAATTTCGTTGAATGCTTGCATACAATGACAATAAAAAAAAAGGAATTCTGATAAAGGGTGCAAGGAAATTATTATACAAAGGTCTGCATTTACAAGTCAACAATCACCTACTGTATACCTTCTTAACATTTCTCAACTGACTTGCAGCACTATTTGTTGGTGTCACACAGTGACGCTGAACATAGTGACTTCCATTTCCACACCATTACATGTGAATACAAAAATACAATAAGCTCTCTGAGGACATAGGCTATAAGTGCTGCATTAATATCCTCAACCATATACATACAGTACATAAACCAATGACCATCCTGCATGTCACTGATGCAGGTTCATGCATCATATACCAAATTGAATGTATGCATGCCTCAACTTAATCACCAGGGCAGATTTATTGTTTTCCAATTCAAGTTGTGAATTTTAGCCTTTACACAAAACAAACCAAAATCTTTACTAAATAAATAAAATGTTCTTTGTTATTAAAGGAGTAGTTCACCCAAAAAAACTCATTACACACCCCAAGCCTTGATTTCATGGAGATTTTTTAGTTTGTCGCATTCCTAAGCCTATAATTTGATGACCTGCGGAAAGATGCTGATGTCTCCGGTAGGAGACTCTAAGTTGACACTTTGAGTCTCCTACCGGAGCCACCTCTGGTCATCAAATTATTGTCTTAGGAATGCGACAAAAACATCTCCATGGGGTGAGTAATCGATAGAAAAAAAGTCATTTTGGGGGTGAACTATCCCTTTTATTTCAATTCCAGAATTGGCTTTCAGGCTGTTCTGCATATATGATAATTTTCTTAACGCATAAGATATTTATTACATAAAGCGTGTGTTTTCCGTTAAAACCTGCAAACAAAGCTATGGGAACAGGAAACGGGTATGCCACCTTCTGGAAACCTGGGACTACAGTTATGCGCAAAACCGACCGTTTAATTGCACATTTTCTCTTACAACCATCTCAAGGTCAAAACAACATTTTGGAATATTTTATGAAAACTACCTCTTGCAGATGAACAGCCTCAAAGTAAATTTTGGTAGCATTGCCCTTGGAGCCCATTCCCTTTGTGAACAACAGAGACAGTCAGTCTTGTCTTCCCTCACTCACAGCAAAGCAGCAAGCTTCAGTTAGCCGACCAAAGCTAGACACACTCAGATGGACTCCATCCATTTGACATTTCCCCTCTGATGGTCGATGTTTTGTTTTAAAGAGCCCGTAAACAGGAAATGCCTTGTTTTGGGCATTTCCTCCTGAGAGCAGTTTTTCTGGGCGGGCGAAACAACTCACCTGATGACACTCTCAAGTGAGTAAACCCTCGAGTACATCGCCATCTTTTGGCTAGAATAATTCTTTCACTGCTTTCAATGGACACACCTCACAATACTACAGCTTATTTTTCATGACTTTGATATACTTAACTTTTTTATTTTTTAAATCATTCTAATTTGTCTGGGTGGTTTATGACATATTATTCTGTGGTCTGACAAACTTTGAACAAATAATTCTGCTTATAGGCCTACTCATTCTGGGTTAGGGTACTTCCTGTTTAAGGGCTCTTTAAGACCAGGAAAGCTGAGCCTGTGTTCAGCACGGAAAGATATCTTCCACTTTGGTGTGGTAGCGAGGCCATTGGTTGCAGTTTGTCACAGCAGCAACCTGGGTGACTGTCCATGTCAGTGTGTTCCTGAGAGGATGGACTGGCAGCGCGGGCACAAGCAGTCTGCTGACTCGGCAGTGTAGCGACGGCATCGTGGGCATCGGGCGGCTGAGGTCGGCACCACCGCAATGCTGTATGCGCTGTCCTCACGTATACCAGCACCTAACAACAGAGGAAGTTAACAGTTACCAAGCACCACCAACCAGATGGCAAAAATCTATATTTTGTTGCTGTCGGGCAGAAACCTCTCATCCCCAATCTTTTTTAAATAATCGATTAATTTGATTGGTTGGCATTAAGTGTTGCACCCCTAGACGTACCCTCCAGGTTGATGAGAAAGTTGCCCTTGCTGAGCAGGGTGTCGGGGGGCAAGTCTCTGGGCAGGGAGCTGGTCAGGGTTGTCCTTGCTGCCATCATAAGCTCCGTAAGCTGGGAGGAGGTGGTGGTGGGCTGCTCCTGGAGAGACTGGGGGTGCAGGAAAGAAAAATGTTAAGAGCAGTGGTTCTCAAACTTTTCTTTGTGAGCATGCCTCAATTCGGCCATTTTTTTAATAGTTTACTTTGTTGATAACTTTTGATGCAGTAATGGTGTTATTTATTATTTATCATTTTAGAGGTATTAAAAATGTCTTAAAAGTCCTTAAATTGTCACTTTAGAAATGTGCCGATGCCCTGTATACACTTACACTGTATGTTGGTTTGTTTACCGTTGAGTGAGAAAACAATGTTTCACATTAAGCAAATAATCTGGTGAAAAGTCTGGCTTGCGAGACTACATTAACCCTTACCTCCACGAGTTCAAACAGGAGGCCAGGGTCGATGGCGATGGTGAGGTCGTACTGGGCGGCGTTTTTGCCCGGGATGGAGGACAGGAAGGAGTCCCTGATGGCACACGCCCCTTCCACTGCCTCCTCCAAGCCTGGCCTCCGCCACACTGAGCTGCTTTTGATCCAGCCGCTTTGAAACAGTGTCTCCTCCTCTGCAGAAAACAAGGACCAGGTTTCCTGTGTAAGCATGCTGGCACAGGTCGCCGCTAAACACGTCTCCTTTCACAGAGATAGACCTTCTGCATAAAGACACTGACTAGAGCTGGGCTATTAACCAAAAGTATATCAAAACCAACCCAGTAGTTCTTGAACTTTTTTGTGCCAAGGACCCCCAAATTGATATATTTGCCCGCAGACCCCCATCTGACAATGTTTTGTGCCAGGAACCCCTGAAGAGAAGATTTGTGTTCAAAAATTTGTGTTCAATTTTATAATTGACTAACGAGAGATTAACCCTGTATTATACTTCGCTGTACAATGGTGGCATGCACAAATAGCGATCTAAATTGTTTTTAGAAAATATTGTGTTTAGAAAATATGCGATCTACAAGCTCACATGACGTGACGAGTTGTGAGCTGGTAGGTCTGCCATTCTCTACTTCTTTTTTTATGAATGTTTAATTAATTGTAATCGAAGCAAATGTTTTAGTTTTTTCTCCTTTTCTTTATGTAAAGCGACTTAGGGTACTTAGAAAAGCGCTATATAAATCTGAGCTATTATTATTATTAAGTCATTTCGCCCTGCCCGCCCCTAACTGAAACACGTGGAGCCATGCTCTCACACACACACACACACACATACTGTCATGTCCAGGTGCATGTAGGTAAACGTCTTCAGCCAGATGTGGCAGGATGGGAGCTATGGACCGGGTCACTCCGTCTAGGATCTCTTCTAAGACCGTCTGACACGACCGCCGGCCCAGAGAATCCTCTGCATCACAATACAACCTGACAGATGGAAGGGAGAGAAACAGAGTGAGTGAGTGAGAGACTATACTTGTGAGGGCCGAATGTCCCCAGAAGTATAGTTCAATTTGAGAAAAAGACAATTGTCCTGGTCCTTACAAGAGAAATAGTTGTTTTATGGTTAAAGAAGATTTCTAGAGTTTATAATTAGGAAAAGATTCAGGTTAGGGTTATGATTACGCATTTAGAGGTTAGGTTTAGGTGTTGAGGTTAGAGTTATGCCTGATTCATACCAAGTTTTCATGCCTGTGTTGTGCAATAAACATAGCAGATCTACTGTACAAGCTCACAACGCCTCGCAGGGCAACACTTTGTGGGCTTGTAGATTGGCCTATTTTTGGCTTTAAAGTTGCCATGTTAATGTCCTCACAGGTATAATACAAACGTGTGTGTGTGTGTGTGTGTGCTCGCGTGTGTGTGTGTGGGGAGAATCAGTAAAACTGAGGACTGGCATTAGATTTTACTGCAGTCCCAGTCTATCCAAGGGCAACATAAAAGCAAGCGTGGTGTGGTTTTATTGATCGTAACCATCGTTGCTTTTCATTATTATTTTATTAATCTCATTTCATCTGAATCCCTACACTGACCTATTAAGCACTTGTTAGTTTGATCTTGTTTTAATTGATATAGCCATTTATTCTTCCTTCATTGCTATTTGATTTGAGTGGTGTCTGTATTATGCTATTATTTATTCATTGCACCTCAGCAGCATTGAAAATGAGGGATCTACCTCAACACATTTTATGAGGGTTTACATACATTTCGTCTCTGTTGGGTGGAAACCTCATATGTGCAAAACTGTTCCTTTCAGGATTCAAATTCAGCGAGCTTGCAGATCTTACTTTTGATACTTTTGTGTGACGCTGTAGTGAGACCAAGTAGGGCGTTAATCCATGAAAAAGCAAAGAAAGTTAGAATATGGAGATAAGAGGTTTCTGCCCGACAGCAACGATATACAAAACGATGATTTACCTGTCCTTGATGATACTAAAGTAAAAGCTAGACAGGTCTCTGGAGATGAAAGCTTGCAGGATGCGGATGACTCTGCCTGCGTCACACTCACTGTAGGCGTCTGTCACCTGCCAAACACACACATGCATAGGGTCACTTAAACCCTCTGCTCTTAGTAAACTGTACTTGAGTTGGCTCTGTACTAGTGTCCGCCCCCCAGCCGCACACTCACCTTCATGCCGTATTCACGAAGCACGTGCAGCATGTACTGGTCGATGTAGTGCATTTCTTTGGGGTCCACAGCCTGAGTCCGGGGATCAAAACCACCCAGGTTGCCTAGCAGGAACTTCAGAGTGTTTCTCAGCTGAGAAAGAAAGGAATGAACAGCTGATACGTACAGCAATGTCCCTCTATGTATTCTATGCAGAACGAAATTTATTACACAGGTCCTGGTCATGTCAGGATAAATTAGAAGAATACACCTATACACAACATTAAAACCTCTAAATAATACCTAACACTATAGTGCAAATAATGCAATTGCACTGTGCCCACAAAACAATTCAATAACACGTTTTTAGCCTCATTAAAATGCTTCCATTTGTTCATTTTCATGGGCGTATTATCCATTTAGGAAAGCAGCTCACTTCCTGTGGTTTGAGCACATTTTTCCTACATTACACGTGATCAATACCTTATTAATGCTTTCTCTGGCAGAGTTGAGTGCACTGGGTCCAATCTGGACCTCGGAGAAAACGTTGGACTCTGCCACCCACCAGCGCAATGCATCTGCACCATATGCTGGCGTACTGGGGTCCTGAGAAAGAGGGAGAGACAGATGAAGGAGTGGAGGTAAGTGGAAGGACAGAATAAAGTTTTGATAGAAAAGGGATGACAAGAGGATTTTTGACAAGTCAAATTGCCACTGGTATGTAAGAACAGTTACACGCTCAATTAGTGGAATGCATTTCTAGGCTACATTCTAGGACAGGGCTACTCAACTTAAGATGGCTCAGGGGCCACTCAGCAAAATACCAAAAGTCCAAGGGGCCGCAAGCTAAAAATGACGGTCCTATTTTCGATTTTCAAGGTTAGGGTTGCCAACTCCCAGAGATTGAAATAAGGGACACCTATCCTGGGCGCGCGGCAAAGCCGCGCGGCCGAAAAAAAATGGGGGTCAAACCCCCCCAAAAACCCGAAATGCATAGAAAACTATGCATTATACCTGTAACAATTGATGTTTGTTTTTGAAAAAAAAAATAGCAACCCATATATTTGAACGGAAATGTATATTTTTTATCCTGTGCTTAAAAAAAAATAAATCTTTTTTTTCTTTTTTTTTTTTTTTTTTGGTTTGACCACAAGGGGCCGCCAAGACGCGGGCGGCGGGCCGCATGCGGCCCGCGGGCCGCGGGTTGAGTAGCGCTGTTCTAGGATCACAAAAAACTAAACAAAGATCGCTTAAAATCGTCACTCGTAAACTCTCTTAACCCATTCAATCCGGCAACGCATCATTTTAGACTTCTTTGGCTATTTAAAATTAGCAGATATGCAAGCTATTTACGAGCTTGTAGATTTATTTATTAATTTTGAACAATTGTGAAAATGTGTGCAAATCTTTGAATCTAGAAATGTCTTCTAAATCCTAATGGTTTAAAAAAAAACTAATGTTGCAACATTAGTGTTCCAGGGACCCCCCAGAAGAAAAGATTTGAGTTACAAATGTTCGCTTTAAACATTATATATTCAAAGATTTGCACAATGTTCATGATTTTTTTTTAAATAGCAGATATAGCTCATATATCTGCTATCTTTGAATAGCCAAAGACATCTAAAATGACACAGATGCATTCCCGGATTGAATGGGTTAAACCGTCAACTCTCTCCATCTCTCCTACCTTTCCTCCATTGATGATGGTGTCAGGATCCACCACGTTGCCTACAGACTTTGACATCTTCTCTCCTGTCTCACTGACGGCAAACCCATGGACCACCAGAGACCTAGACAAACACATCATGTACACAAACATGCACAGGTAGCGGTCAGCATCTCAAACCCAGCAACCATTTTATGCACAGGTATCCTCAGATTGAAGGAAGAAAATGGACATTAACTTATACTTAAACCTACTTAAACTTAATGTATACTGTTGTTCTGTATTGATGCCTTATTGTTTTCCTTGCCTTTGTATTGCTGTATACGACTGTAGTAGTTTCCTTCTCTGTACCTGTAACTCTTAACTGCTGTGCTGCCTCTGGACGACTGAAATTCCCCCACGGGATCAATAATAATAATCTATATCTAGCAGACATTTGTAAGGTTTTGTTTTTTTATTAGGGTTATCATTTTGAGGCTTTTGTATGACGCTGTAGTATGATCAAGTGGGGCGTTAATTTAACGAAAAAACACAAAAGGTTAAAATATGGAGATTTTATGGAGTTTCTGCCCAACAGCAACGATATGCTTATAGCTAGAAGTAGGAGGTCATATTGTAGCTATGTGACATTGTGATGGGGTGTCCTCTGCAATGCACACAGAAATGATCAATTTCCCCTGCGGGATCAATAAGGGTATCTACCTATCAGTCTACACACACACTTATTTAATTACTTGACAGAAGTTGATACTGACTTGTAAGGTGCTTTATTTCTCACGGCAACGCTGGTGAGCAGCGAGGACTGAAACCAGCCGCCGAGCTGATCCTTCCCCTCCATGTACACATCCGCCCTGGAGTCAGAGTCTGGAGGCACACAGCCAAGGAACAATAATTGTCATTATTGACATTATATAACCATTTAAGTCAGAAAAAAGAGTGAACTACAAAGGTACATGGCGTGATACAGAGGCACAGCACAAAAGATTAGTGTCAGGAATAACAGAGTAGTTTGTCCACCACAGATGAAAGTCTAGAAAGACAAGAGAGGCCATGACCAGTGTTATTTGGGATGCTGCAACGCGACAGAAGAATTGCTTTTACGGTCTAATGTCCACAAACTCTTTCACCCATGACTTGACAAAATAACCATTGACCAATAGACCTTCTAGCAGGACCAATCTTTTGTACATAGAATAGGGTTAGGTTTCCCAGAGGCACAATGATACCACTGTTCTATATCATTATGTGTTCAAGAGAGCTCTGTGAAACGTATCCACTTTCCACCCTCTTGCCCCTATTTTGGGCAAGTCGATATACTGTAGTGTGGGCTAAATGTTTAAAAAAAGAAATCGAAAATATCAAAAATAGCCTCTACAAGCTCACAACGTGTCGTGACCTGTTATGAGCTTGTAGATCGGCTATTTTTGCTGCGCAACAAAGTATAAAATAGGGCATACTGTAAGTGTTTAAATGCCTTTGAGAAACCGAAAAGGAAGCTCTTTTAACTAGCTGGCAGGTTTGTAGATAGACGGTTACAGATTTATGGTAACAGTCCATTACAGACACTACTGTCCATCACAGGCAAATGTGACAAAGTTTTTTTCAGCCTCGTCAGCTGCCGTGGTGAGACAGCCCACAGACAGGACGCCGGACCACATCAATGCCCAGTGGACGGACGGGAGGGCTGGTCCTGGAAAATAAGACATAAAAATACCACGGTGCTCTCCCAAGCAATGTGCTCTGTCAGGAGGCCTACATGCAAAGGAGAAACAAGTGGTGGTTCAAAAGAAGAGGGTTGAGGTCGTTTTAGCTCCAGGAGGAAAAGAAATAACCAACTGCACCGTGCAAGTTTTACACAGAGCATTTGACCGTGTGAGATAAGAGAAAATATTTAAAGACAAAGAGGGCGCTTGGGGATGCAAGTGTTTCTTTCTCTTTTTTTTGCGACAGGGAGGTAGGTGGTTGGCTGAGTAACCTGTGACCAGGGGTTTGCGTAGGGCAGCAGGGAGCCAGCTGAACCGAGACGGAGGAGAGTCTGCTCCCTCTGGGTCTCCCCCCTCCTCCTCCTCCATCTCCTCTGGAAATGACAACACAACTAGGGCTGTCACGATCACAAACTAAAGTTGACGATTAATTGTCACACGAATAATTACAATTAAGGATTTAATTGTGTTTTTGGCACTGAACATTTGAAAATATGAATAAAAACGTAATTTCTGTTTGCCTTTTAGGCTTCGTAATCAAACATTGCACAGGGCAGATATGACAAATACCTGAAATATACAAAGAAATTACTGACATATTTAATAATTGTATACTTAAAAAAAAACAATACCAGAAATAGCTGATCTACAAGCTTACACATGTAAGCTTGTTGATCGACTATTCCTGCAATTTCTGGAAAATGTTAGAACATTTTTCAACATAGAAATGATGACGATTAAGACGATTATCTTAAATAATTGCGATTGAGGCGATTATGTAATAATTGTGACAGGCCTAAACACAACCGAACCACACTGCACGTTGACTATTCTGCTGACTGAAAAACACTTAGCACAATGACTCGCGGACGCTGAGGTAGCACTGGGCGTTAATCCAAGGTTCTCATCCGTAAAGCCAGTACAGCTTCGGTAGAACCGTGTTGTGTGAGACAATCCAGTTAGCACTCTACAGCGCATTGCGTAAGTTTAAGTAGCTTTCAACACACTATCGCTAATGAACGGCCACTTGATTAAAAGAGTTATTGTAGGCTACTTGTCCTTGGCTTAACAAAGAGGTGAGCGTACTTCTACTGCTTTTAATGCAGGCCTGAATGGCAGTGATGGTATTAACCTTACAGTGTAGAGAACAGGATTTTATTCATTCATTAAAATGTACGTGTCATATGTATATCATGTACATCAACTATAAGCTATTTCCTGTAGTTTCTAAGTAAATTCTATAATAATAAATAAAAGACGGGCTGAAACCTCATTATGTCCAAAACTGTTACTTTTCAGGATTCAAATAAAAAAATAGCTAAAGAAGCAGATCTACAAGCTCAAAATGTGTTGCTTCACGCCGCGTTTCGAACATGTGGATCTGCTACTTTTGATGCTTTTGTGTGACGCTGTAGTATGATCAAGTAGGGCGTTGATTTATGAAATAAAAACACAGAGAGCAACGAAATGTAGTGTCTTGATTGGCCAGATGTGGGACAATGTTACCTTCCAGTACTGCTGCCCATGATGCTCCGCTGTCAAACCAGATGTCCAACACGTCTTCTCCACGAACGTAGTCACTCACTGGGCCTGCAGCACTCTGACACACGCACACGCACACGCACACACACACACACACACACACACACACACACACACACACACACACACATTAGCAACAAGCCAATTGTACAGTAAGTGGGGAAACACAGTCAGTTTGAAACAGAGACTAGCCACTGACCTGCTTAAGCACCGTTGGTGGCAACAGCTCATCCATGGGCAGCTCCCACCAGCAGTCACTGCCTTTCTCTTTAAACAGCTGGGATATATGAGACACTGTGTGTCTACATGAAACACAAACAAGGAGACAGAGTTGTGAATCTGTGTATGCATGACTTGTGCCACAAATACACATTGAAGGGGGTGTTAAGTTTTAAATAGCTCTATATTCCGATTGACGTGTTTGTTCAATAACAGGGGTCTCCCCATCTCTGCAGCTATTTAGTAAACAGAAAATAAATGTTCCGGTCAGGATACAAATTTTATTTATCCAGTGAGGAGATATTAAAAGTAACAAAATAATGAGCAGACAAAATTGGAACTGGAACACTTTCAAATTTAAGCTGATAAATGATCTTTATGGAGTTCTCTCTCCTGATTGTATAAAATTGGTATCCTGGAAATCGATTTTCTGATTAATAAAGAGCTGGGTTCAGAAACCCGCCTACCAGTGACAAGAGCCTGTAAACGTGTTTCATTTGATGTGTGTGGGTGTTGTGTTTACTTGTTGAGCAGTGGCTCTGCAGTGTCTTTGTGGTAGAACACTGGGATGGGGACGCCCCAGCTCCGCTGTCTGGAGATGCACCAATACGTTCTCCTGTCCAGCATGGCCTGCAGACTGGCGCGCGCCGACTCCGGTACCACACGCACCTTCTGCAGAACCTCCTGTTAACACACACACACACAAATTTGTATTTCTATATTTGTGAGGACATCAGCATTTTAGGACGGCAATTTTATGAATGCCATTTTTACAATTTTAAACCCAAAGCTGAAAATAGCAGATCTGCAAGCTCACACCGCGACGTAGCGCGACACATTGTGACATATGTAGATTTGCTATTTTCGGTGCACAACACCGGCATGCGCCTAAGTTTAATCATGCACTAGTTCAACCCCAACCCCATGTAAAATGTTAGATGATATATGTTTAAGGAAACAAAAACAAATTGGTGACATTAGCTGTATGACTTCGGCTAATACAGCTGATATCCTATTATCCTGTTAATTACTAAATAATAGTACAAACATACGACACACCGCTTTTGTAAAGCATCACATTTGGCTACTAATGTGATGATCCTGCTGCATGTAGATTGTTGTTTCAGCACTGAAAGCATGGTAGCATTGAGAGGTGCCTGGTGACTCAGCCAGTTAGTGCACAGACCATATCAGTCTAGTCCAGTGGTTTTCAAGCCTTTTCATGCCAAGGACCCCCAAATACGTTGCAGCGAGCTTGTACATTTGCTATTTTCGCAGTACAACAAGACATACTGGCTTCTAATGGAAGTTTAACTTTAATCCAGTCAGTCAGTCCGTACCTTGGCCTTGTCTTTGAGTGAGGCGGTGTTGATGAACCACTGTTTACTGGGTCTGATGACTACAGGCTGTTTGGTCCTCCAGTCGTACGGGTAGCTGTGGACACATGGCTCCTCCTTTACCAGGGCTCCACATGCCTTCAACATAGAAATCACTGACACACACAGACAGACAGACAACCAGTCAGGCAGATACATATGAAGACAATATCGTTGCTGTCGGGCAGAAACCTCTCCATATTTTTGTGTTTTTAATGTAAGTTAATGCCCTTCTTGATCATACTACAGCGTCACACAAAAGCATCAGACGTAGCAGATCCACAAGCTCGCTTGTAGATCTGCTACTTTTGAATTGAAATCCTGAAAAGTAACGCAGGTTCGCACCCGACAGAGACGATATACAGTATCTACATCAGAAAAACAACAGTAGATACAGGAAGACGCAAACCCACAGTATTAACTGTGTCTACCTTTGTCAGTGCCTTCTCCCATTACTGACAGATTGTGCAGATCAGGGCCAGCCAGCTCAGTGAACTTGCCATCCTCATCCACTATACATTCCTACAGGAGAACACACACACACACACACACACACACACACACACACACACACACACACACACACACACACACACACACACACACACACACACACACACACACACACACACACACACACACACTTAACTGTGTAGTACATTAGCCAGTTTAAATGCATCATGCATGTGGGCCTTAGTTGCTGGTTGTATTGTACAAACATTGGTATAATCCAATGGTCCTCAAATCATATGTCTTTTTTTTATTTTTGGACATACAAAAGCATCAGTAAGCTTTTCAAGGCAGCCATAAATAGTTGTGTAATGTTATGTATTTAGTTCAGTAGGTGTTAATTAAGGCTGTGTTCCATTCAGGTCAAACAGAGTCAGGTTGCTGCCATTATGCATGTTGGCTCACTGGAAAGACTCTGTTTCATGACAATATGGCTGCTGTGAAAAAAGCCTATTGTTAGATAGGTCAAAGACCATTATACAGACAGTTTAAACTGTTAAGCCACAATGTAACCATCCATTCAGTAATAGAAACAGATAATAGAGCATACCACAGACAGTTTAAACTGTGAAGCCACACTGTAATCATCCATTCCGTGAGCCGGTGCTGTGTGGACCAATCCCGTTCCTTTCGCCATAGTCACATGATTGGCTGGCAATAAGGGCACTTCCTTATCGGGAATCGTGGGATGTTTGCAAACCCCACCTTCAAGTTGAGAGCCTTGGGAGAGACCAAGAAGCAGGTTTAACATAGTAAAGTGTGCGTGTGCACTGTGCAGTGTGCACATGAGTTTGTTGGGTTGCTTTGTGTTGCACGAGTGAATATGGCTTATCAAGGGAGATTAACCACTTAAACCCCAGCATCCTCATTGTGGGGAAGGCTTTCACAGAAAATAGCATATAGGGGGTTTAAGTGGTTAAACAAATAGATGCATGGATGACTGCCATGAATGTCCATAATTTAGAAGTGTGTGTCCGAGTGTATTACCTGTGAATGTGCCCAAAGTCTCCAGCTCTGTGCCCAACAGCGCTGCCAAGCTAGCCGTGCGCTCTGTAGCCACTAGCATCAGCTCTGAGCTGTCTGCCCTCTTCAGCACAGAGTACCTTTACACCACAACATTAGCAGAGAGTTACTAAGCATTCACCACAACACTAGAGAGGTTTTGTAATGTTTGATTCATCTCTACTCCTGGTTCTATTAACATTTTCTTTCATTTTTTTAATACACAGAATCAAATGTTTTATGCCATGATCAAATGTTTTATGAGCCACCAGGATGCCTGGATGGTTTGGTTCCAGGCTTAGAATAATGTATATAAATATTAAGGAATGTGGGTGTAGAGTGCATTTTTAACTGCTAGAGTGTACCAATATAACCAAATGGACCCGTAATGATCCATTTGGTTACATTTGTATACTCAGAGTTAACACTTAGGTTTACGGTGTACTGTAGGTGCCAGTTTATGGTACTACTCACTGGGCGTTGGGCATGTAACAGACAGCCTGGTTGGCAGGGATGGTCCATGGCTGTGTGGTCCACACCAACACCGACATACTGCCCAGATCCACTGAGATACATACACAGACAGACCAACAATATGAAATCAATACATTGTCGTCTATATTGTACAAATTAATGCAAAACGTTTAGTGTGTGTGTGTGTGTGTGTGTGTGTGTGTGTGTGTGTGTGTGTGTGTGTGTGTGTGTGTGTGTGTGTGTGTGTGTGTGTGTGTGTGTGTGTGTGTTACCCGTCTCCTCGGCCAGCTTAGGTGGCAGTGTAGCTATAGGGAATGTGGCATAGATGGCCTTGCTGACATGCTGAGGGTTGTACTCCAACTCTGCCTCCGCTAGGGCCGTTCTGCAGACAGGGAGAAAGACGCAGGAGACTGACGAACTGAAAAGAGTCTTCAAGTCCGCCCATGAATCGGTGTAGAAAAGGATCAAAGCGACCATAAATAAAAAGGAACAGCAGGTGTAGCAGTTATGTGTGCTTCCTACCTGGAGGATGGAGACCAGAAGACTGGCTTGTAGTCCTGGTAGATCAGCCCCTGCAGAAGAGCACAGAGTAACCGTAAATGACAAATATACAACTACTGATGTCACCAAGGTTAATGGTAGATAATTGAACAGTTAGTGGCAAAAAGAATAAAGTGCCATCAGGTACCTTGCTATGCATGTCCTGGAAGACCTTTAGCTGCGCCGCCTCGTAAGACCCATCAAACGTGTAGTAGCACTTGTCCCAGTCGGCCATCACTCCCCAGCGCTGGAAAGCTGCCCTTTGTCGGGCTATGGCTCCTTCCGCAAACTCACGCGCTGGGCGAGGAGAGAAATGTATATAACATATGAATGATATAGAAATATAGTACGTACACGTATAGCAAAAGGCGCAGCTGGCCAATAGATGATATGCAAGGTTTAAGTAAAATGAAAGTGTGAAGTGCGTGACCGCAACACATAACATGACCTCTCACCTTTCTGTCTGATCTGCAGAGGGCTGAGGTCACTGGTTCCCAGCTCCCCCAGAGCCTTCAGCTCGATGGGCAGGCCGTGGCAGTCCCAGCCAGGCACATAGTGGACCTGCCTCCCCCTCAGCATCTCAAAACGGTTACGGATGTCTTTCAGGATCTGGAGCAACCAAAATAGTAATACAGTGAAGGCCTAATCGGCAGTCAGAATCAATGTATGTATGATTAGATGCTGGAATTCAAGCTTCTCTGGCTGTGTTTAAGACGTGTAACTATCATTAGATGGACTCATAACCCGTTTTTATCATAAATCTAAGTACAGTTGCCAGCAATCAAGTCTAGGTTGACAATGACCAGATAATGTCAGTCGCTCAGGAGTGGCCGACCGCCTGGGAACCACTTAGGATAAAGATGTGCTATACAAATGCAGACCATTTACCATCATGTCCAGTCACATTCTGGTAGGAAATAGCTGAAAATGCATGACAACATTGACAAGACCAGGCATTGATTACCTTATTTAATGCATGTCCAACGTGGGGGTCGCCGTTTGCATATGGGGGTCCGTCATGAAGGCAGAACTCTTTTTTGGCCTTTCTCTCTCTCTGCCATGAGTACAGCTCTGCAAAAGCACACTCCTGCCCCACACAAAGTCAAGTTGAGGAGGACAATTAATGTCAAACACGATCAAGAACCCAGAGTCTAGCATTCACACATTCTTAGACACATTCTTGTGTGCGCTGTGTGTAACTCTGAGAGTTCTCCGAGATGTGCAGACTCTCAGAGTTAAACTGTTCTACCCCGGATTTGAACCCGGGTCTCCTGCACAAGTGCTGAATATTTTTTTACCACTTAGGTAATAAGAGCCTGCCTGCTTGCTCAGGGCAGAAATTGAATTTTGACCTTCAGGCTTGTCAACCAGTTGTGTCAAACCAGACACAGCATCTAAATGTCTCAATGGAAGAGCAGGGAAACCTAATGAAACCCAATTCGCCAACTGTATAATTTACATTGTATCAACATACTCTATCATACAGATTGGACAAATAACATTGTAATCACACAAAAAAACTGTGACATTAGAGGAGCTTTAAATGTGGATTAGATCCAACTAGACTGTGTCGATGTCTCTCTCTCTCTCTCTTGCCTGCTGGATGTGAAGCTCTCGGTCCAGCAGCTTCTGTCCAGTGAGCTTCATGGGGAAGTCAGTGCGGGGAAGCAGCACACTGTCCCGGTACTGTCCCTCCACCGCAGCCCCGGCGGCTGCTGCGGCTTCTGCGGGCTTACCTTCCCCCGAACTGACGCACCAGCGGCGGCTACAGCTGAAGGAGAGTGCGGGGTGGAGGACACTGACAGCACCGCTCCGCCGCGCAGAGCTGCCTCCTGACCCCCATCTCGCCAGGCTTCGGCTCACTGCCGAAATACGGCACAGCAACATGGGAGAGGCCAAAGTTGCCCTTGTTGTGGGGCTGACGGTTAATGTTTGTTTTTTTGTTTTTGTTTTTTACGCCTTTCTTTCTTTATTTCGGTGCTGTCGCAGTGTTGTCTAATGTCGACCTCCCTGTGCGCCAGTGTTTCTTCTGTTTCTTCTGTTTCTTCCGGAACGCCTGGATGAGCGGACACCTACGGAAAGGAACAAGGGACAAAGTCGGAAGCGTAAA
The DNA here is from genome assembly GCF_963454915.1 of Gymnoscopelus microlampas. Taxonomy (NCBI): domain Eukaryota; kingdom Metazoa; phylum Chordata; class Actinopteri; order Myctophiformes; family Myctophidae; genus Gymnoscopelus; species Gymnoscopelus microlampas. The sequence continues at coordinate 10,478,256 of NC_139957.1, forward strand.
TCAAACGTAAGTTTTTTTTGTTATTAATTTGTTTTCTTTTGTTCTCTGTTTTCATACGTCTTATTTTCCAGTGGTGGAAATGGTACTCACATATTTTACTTGAGTAAAAGTATCAATACTGCAATCTAGAAATACTCTGTTACAAGTAAAGGTCTGGAATTCAACATTTACTTTAAATTTAAAAGTACAAAAGTATTGTATGTACTTAAAGTACTAAAAGTAGAAAGTACTCATTATGCAGAATGTCCCATTTCACAAGCTTTCAAGAAATGTATCTTATAATAAAATAGAAGGGCTATCATGTTGTGCCACTGGATGGCGCTGTAACCCACTGTGAGAAACCAGACAGTACTGCACCCACAAAACAATCCTCTCCACTATGATCACACACTTGTCCCCTTTGTTATTTTCTCTATTGTTATGATGACTATATTGTGTATGCAAAACGTTGGGAGATTGTACGGAAATTAATTTCTACCACTCTTTTACACCTGCAAACAAGTTTAACTTATTTGGTAGATTAATAGTGTGATTATCCCGAGTCCCATCTAATGCCAAAAGAATACATAAATAAAGTTGTCTGTGAAAGCATTCCCTATCTATTAAAGTACTGTATCTCTGTCCAGTGGTGTAAAGTAACTACTTCAATTGTAAAGTAAAGTAAGTACATTTACTCAAGTAATGTACTTAAGTGCATTTTTTAGGTACTTTTACTTTACGGGAGTATTTCCAATTGTCTATACTTTTCTCTACTCCACTACATCTCAGAGGCAAATATTGCACTTTTACTCCACTGCAATTATTGGAAAACTTGAGTTACTAGTTACTTTGCAGATATACATTATTACATTATAAAACATACATGAATCACTTTATGATCAATAAGCTCAAAGCAATAGGCTTTGATGACACGTCGGTGAAATGGATGAGATCCTACCTGGAAGGGAGGGAGCAAGTGGTGGAAGTAAACGGCACCCAGTCCCCTCCCCTCCCAGTGACTTGTGGTGTTCCTCAAGGAAGCATACTAGGACCACTACTATTCCTGATATATGTGAATGATATGTCTTCAGCTTGCGACTGCAAACTGTTCCTGTTCGCAGATGACTCGGCTCTGCTGGTCTCGGACAGGGACAGGCTGCAGGTTGAGAAAACTCTCAGCACTGAACTCAACAAGATCTGCATCTGGCTCTCCGACAACAAACTCTCATTACACCTGGGTAAAACTGAATCCATCCTCTTTGGGTCCAACCCTAACCTTAGAAAGGCTGAGAGTTTCACGATCAAAGTGGGTGAAAATGTTATCACAAGAAAGGAGGAAATTACCTACCTGGGTTCCATCTTGGAGGCAAACCTCTCAGGTGACAAAAACGCTGAAAAGACGATCAAAAAGGTCCACAAAATAACACGGAGGATGTGGAGGCTTGTTCGTAAAGTCAGTAAGAATACTCTGAAGATTCTTGTAGGGGCCCTCATACAAGGTCATTATGATTATGCATGCACTTCATGGTATCACAACACCTCCAAGGCCCTAAAAACAAGGCTCCAAACATCCCAAAACAAACTTGTAAGGCTACTTCTTGGCCTCAATTACAAAACCCATCTAACCCCTGATCATTTTGCTAGGATTGGATGGCTTAGGGTTGAGGACAGAGTACAGCAACTTGCTATGGGCCTGGTCTTCAAGATACACCACAACATTGGGATCCCCCTGTATTTGTCAAAATACTTCCAAAATGTTAATCAAGTCCATGATCATAACACCAGAGGCAGCTCCACAAACCATGTTCAACCCAGATTTGGCACAACAAAGGGAATGAACTCTTTCTCATGCTATTCATCTAAAATGTGGAATGCCCTACCAAAAGGAGTAAAGGAGTGTAAAACCCTACTCACTTTCAAAAATGCCCTAAAGATACACCTTCAGGAGGCTGCAATTCAAAAATGGCCCCTGTCCAAGTCCTAAACCACCCCATGTCCTAACCTAACCTACCCCCCCCCCTCTCTCTTTCTTTTTTTGTACATATTTTTCACCCTTCATACCAGTAACCTGTAAACTGATTGTATGACATTCTGTATAGTAGTGTGTATATCTGTCTGTCTCTTATATGTCATCATGATTTGTGTGCGTGGGGATCTCATCTTAAACAAGCTACGTGCTTAACTGAGCTATCCAGTTTAGTAGACCTTGTATTGTGAATTTGTACTTCCATGTACTGTTATGTACTGTCATGTACTGTTCTCATGTCTTACTAAATAAAGTACATCAATCAATCAAAAGCCATATTTTATACCTAGGTTATTTGAAAATAGCCGATCTACAAGCTATAAGCTCACAACGCCGTGTTGTGAGCTTGTAGATCTGCTATTTTCAAACATTTTAGTACTTTTACTTTTGGTACTTTAAGTACATTTTGATACCAAAACTTTTGTACTTTTACAAAAGTGAATTCCGGACTTTTACTTGTAACAGAGTACTATACAATACACAATATCCCTTCAGGGTTTTTAATGGGTGTTACAGTTCTCATGTCTTACTAAATAAAGTACATCAATCAATCAATCAATCAGTAAATGGATACGTCTGGAAACAAGTACAGATTTGGTGCTGTTGAAACATTGATGCAGCTGCTTGGTGTTGGTGCTATTGGAAGAATGTGGGACTTTCGACTTTGTAACAGGGTTGCCATGTCCACTTATTATAAGCGACTTTTGGCTTATTTTTCTGGTAAGTAGCTTGTAAATATTGGTAGTTTGCGGGTTGCGTTTTTTGGGGCTTGTGTCTAAAGTGTAGCTTATTTTGGGCTTGTTTCCTATTGTTGTTTAAACCAGTGTTTCTCAAACATTTTCCTGTCAAGGACCCCCAAATTAAAGTATTTGTCCACGGACCCCCATCTGAAAATCTGTTGTGCCAGTCTGCCAGGGGAATACATGCAATCAAAGGATTTTAGTTGTTAAAATGTTTCAAAAATATTTTTTTATACTTTTTTCCCCAAGATTTCTTTTTGAAAATAGCAGATCTAAAGGCTGAGCTTTAGATTGGCTATTTTCAAAGAGCCGATATGTATATATAGGTCCTATTATATGGCACGTAGTCGCTTCTTTTGGGCTTGTCTTCCTTAACCTGGTTGCTGATTTCATACGCATAATCTGGCAACACTGCTTTGTAAATTTCCACCTATGGTTTCCACGCGAGATCTCAAAAGGGGAGACTCGGGCGGGGGGTATAAAAAGCCATGCCAATGCCTTTTCCATTCATTCCCTCACTTCACACTGAAGACGCAGCAGCTCCTACTCTGACAGGATCATTACCACCACCAAGGCTTTTGTTGCTGAACGATCCTAAAACCACACATCAAAATGAATAAAATGATCGCAACCATGATTGGATTTATCCTACTGGCTCTGCATCTTTCATCACAGGTTTGTTTCCCCTTGTATTATTTATTTAATTTTAGGCTTACGTAAATTCAGTTTAACAAACTTGAAATACACTGCAACATAGACTGCCGTGCCGTGCTCCTAAGTTGGTGGATTGTTTGAATGTTTGTTTGAACGGAAACTTGCCATTGAGTTTAATTAACCTAAGTAAAGTGACACATGGGTATCATCGCACCTGTCTGTAGTTAGTATAATTAGCCGACGGGATAGTGTGTCCGCCTCACAAGCCGAGAAAACGGGACACTCGAGCCACTCAAAACGCGCACACAATCACTTAAGACTAAGTAATTGCACTATCAAAACTTTCCTCATGTAATTAATACACGTAGATTATAGCCACCCCCTGTGTTTCAAATTATAACATTTGAGTAACTCTGTCTGCCGTTGCGTGTATTAAGTAATTGCATGGGGCTTCATTGTCTTTCCCTCATGCAAAATTAATACAGGTAGGCTACGTTCAGTGGTTCTCAAACCTTTTCATTTGAGGGTCTCCCCTTAACTCTGACAGTATACAAATGGACCCGTTAGGGTCCAGTTAGACTTAGGGTCCAGTTAGACTTGTAAGGGTCAATTTAGAACCCACTTTGAGAACCACTGGGCTACGTCACCTGTATTGTTTGTATGCCTTCTTACTAGCCTCTTTCTTCATATTTAGAAGCCTTAAAATAAAAACGGTGTACAAACGACAAGGCTAATGAAAATAATAAGAATATATTGCCTTGCCCAAAGTCTAACCTCGAGCTTATTTAGCCCATTTTTATGTTTTCTTAATGTTCCCGTTAACTGCGTTTTGGCCTGTTAGTAATTGTAATGTTTGTCAAAAAAAATGGTCTCATAATTATGACTTTGCTTTATTTCAGGTCGCGGCGATGAACACCACGTCAGCCCCCATGATGAACACGACGATGTACGGCAACTATACCACAATGAACGGGACCGACTCCGTGAACGGCACCAGGGGTCCCACGGGAGCGAGCGTGTCCGTCCACGCCAACACGCTCACCGTGATCGTGTCCCTGGCACTAGCGGCCTCCTCACTCCTCCAGAGCAGAGCCTAACAAAGTAAACCTGCCCTAGTACTGTACACACACCACACCGCCAAGACTTTAACATCGGCAGATGGATGGTTTTGTTCATTCAGACTTTGTATTTATCATCAACATGCACGCCCTGTGCACGCTGACCTGGGAGAAAGATGCGAGCGAGGTTTGGTTCTTATTTGTGGACCTCAGCTGGGGTTTTGTGTGCATGACGTCAGAAACCGGAGGAGCGCTTTTCTCGTAGAAAGGAAAAAAAGCAACGTCACAGGATGCACGTTGCTGTCGTTGTGTTCCTCAGTAAATAATGAAGATGTATAAATGTTTGGTTTTTTTAACGGGAAATCGACGCATTATGTGGAGACTACTTTTCTTTTTTTTGACACGTCCCTTCCTGCTCACTTTGCGCTTTTAATCACGCGGTGGATACTTGATGGACAATGAAGTCATTGTATAAAATTGGCTTTAACTTTTGTATTACTAACTAATGACACCATGTGATTTAATTGTAAATGTGCTATGCTTTTAGGCTTTTATATTTTGACGTTGATTAAAGCTTTATTCTGAAATGTACTTGACAATTCGAGTTGTAAATAAAACAATTAAACCTTTAATCTGGTTTGTTGGTACTATATTGCTTGCACCATGTAGCCTGTCTACCCTCTACACATGATGGTGAGTATCATTGCATAGTTTGACCCACTTTCTCGTCCTTGCTAAAATCCAACACTGCAAGTAGGCCCAGTCACAATCATCTGGGCCCCCACTTAAAGCAGTTTTGGCGCATGTGGGATCTGGTTCCCAAAACTATTTGCTTGCCTTTTTCACATTGATCCCCCCCCCTCCAAAAAACATTGTTGCCAAAATCTCCCCTGTCGTTGGCGTGTCCAGTCACAGGTGTGAGACTGGCCAGCATGGGTCCTACAACTTTGAAATCTGCCCGAAAGCCTATAGTTACTCAGGGACGTACGGGTGAGGAACCGGTCTTCTTGGGGTGATGTCTCCCTGGGACGGCCACTTCGCGGTCTCTTTGACCTCACCAGTCTCATGGTACCAGGGCTGACACCAAATAAGGCTGCCACTCTGCGTAATGGAACACCAGCTTCCACTTGCCCTAGTGCATGGGCCTTATCCTGAAGGGACAAACGTGGCATCTTTCCATGGGGTCAGTGTTGCCGCTTGGAGCGTACACAAACTCAAAGTTGTATCTCACCTTGGGGTAGGCCTACGTCTCTTCAGCTTTTCTTTGGTCAACACAAGCTTGTAGATCAGATACTTTTGTCTTACAAATTCTGATGGGTTAAGTGGGGGGGGGAACTCCTGCAGTACCTGATGTTTTCCACTACAGTGACAGACATGAATTTCTTCTACTTTGCATTTTGTTAAAATTTGTGTTAATTTGCATCCTTTGCTAATATTTTCCATTCTGTTCAGATTTTCCTAGTTCTTGTGGACGGACACAAATTTTGAAACTTGTTTTTCCATGAACTATTTTCACAACCGTGAACTTATCTCTTATTGAGAGTGTTTATCTGTTAAACAAACCCTTTCCTAACCTTGAGATGACATGAGCTCACCACCAATTCAAACTTTGGCATTGAGAGTTTGAATTGGCATATCTCTTCTGAAGTTTCTATACATTCGATGTATAACTTTAACAAAACAGCTTTCACACTAGTGTGTTCCCATCCCTTGGTGTGTGGAGGGTGTGAACACGGGACAAATAACAACACTTCAATAATTGACCAAGAGCAGGTGAATAATTTAAAAGCTGGTGACCTGTGCACCCCTTGTAAGGTGCCAGGCGCTATCTGTGACTTGAGGATTTTACCTGCTGTCACCCCCCCCCCCCCCCTCCTCCACTCACACACACGCACACACACACATCTATTTCAGCGGCCCCTCACTGTTTTGCAGTGTGGGAACCACAGCCCACCCTGATCACATGACAATAGGTTCATTGTCCGGCCCACCTTATCTGCTCCAGGGCTAGACTTGACTCAGGGCCTTTAATCCCCCACCCGTGGAGATGTCATTTGGGGTTCCAAGGGGATGGCAATTGTTTACATTTAACCTAAAAAATCAGGTATTTCCTCACCCTCTGAATGTTGTTTTATACTTTTTTTGCAGATTAATCTGACACTTATAGACAACCACACATTCATTAATCACTTTGAAACTGGTCTCCCTATTTTGGGCATGTGATTAAACCTAGATTAAACCCCTACAGGCATTTTTTTTAAAATGCGTTTTTTTTGTATTATACTGTATATATTTTTTTCTTTTCCAAAATAACAGATCTACAAGCTTGGCTGTTTTTGAAACCACGCCTCTGCCCCCGCCCAACCCTCCCCCCCGACCACTCTTATGCCTCACTTGTTGTCTCTATCCTCATTTGTGTTATCCTTGCATCTCTACATAGGGCTTAAGCATGACCACCGTTTCCTCTTCCTTTACTTCCATTTCTCTCTCTCTGTTGCTACTTTTTATTATCAGATGCTAAGGAGGCCTGACGTAGTGCTGCTTGCCACATTTTATACCACGTACGTGGCGATGAATCTTTAATGCCAGCGGAGTGCACTCAGGTATTTGAGAGAAGGGCACTCCTTTAGTTGGTCACCAGTGCATGACGCCTCCGAGTAACCTCTCCACAGAACCCCCCACTAGCTGAAATGTAAGGAGAAACCTGAGTTGTGGTGAAGGGGGTGGGGGTGTTTATGTTAGGGGATTACTCATGAACAAATAAAAGACACGGGGTGATAAGACAGAGGGAGTTTGAGCGGAAGGGGGAAGGGAATGTTAGATGGGGTAGAGTTGCAGGTGGGTGGGGGTGGCAGTGAGACAAGGTGAATAGCTCTCCACATCTTCCACCATGGAGCCATACGGCTCTCGTGAACTTTCAAGGGTCCTTGAAGTGGCAGTGTGCATTCCACAAACACTCCACTGTTGAAAGCCTGAGAAAAGTTTTTTTTTGCAAGTGTATCCTCCTTATACTAGGTGTAAATGACACAGCACTTTTTACACAGTACACTTACGAGTCCGCTTGGTTCCATTTGTACACTCTCTGTGTTAAATGAACACAGGAGTTTTCGGTGTACTGTACCAGCATCGCGTCTAAGGCCTCACAACCGCTTCAGAACATTACCACGAACATAACAGAAACTATTGTTTTCCACGACAACACAGTTTCAGCTGCCATGTCACTGTGTGGCTTTAAGACAATGCACTGGAGTTTGTTGCTCATCAATTAGTCAAAGAGTAGCACATGCTGGAAACAGATATCTCCTCACCATCGTCGTGGATTCCTGGCATATTGTTTAGTACCAGAAAGCTTCCGGGAACGGATGGGGAGGCTGTTTGTCTGATGCAGCCGACGCCATGATTGCATTTACAACAGTTAATGCAATCACTGGAAGCATGCCCAAATCTATGTTACAAGTTGGACAATACCCAGGGAAGTTGAAAATGCATTAGGAAAGCGAATTCATTGATGATGCTATCGCTCATTGTAACCAAAAAACAGCACACCCAGGAAACTGCACTCATACAAAAAATGACAGAGGTATGTTCAGAACATTATGTTTGGAACAAACAAAAAAGTTTAATTTAATGTGGCAGCAAAATAACTTCTCGATATTTTTAAATAAATTATATGATCAACAAATTGATGTCTTTATTTTCTTCTAACCATAAACCTGTATTAGGAAGTGTAATATATTTCCATATAACATACATAAATGTAAGATGACTTCACTTCACAAGTAAGCTGCAGACAGAAGAGTGGATTCAGACCATTTGTGGGCTCCAGCCCGGCTGAGTGGGGGTAGGCTAAATTAGCATTGCCTTTTGTTTAACATGGAGTCACAAGGTCTCCATCCTGGCACACCCGAATTGTAGATCAAAGACTGAGGCAATCACCTCTCCAGATACAGACATTAACATTTCAAATGTACTTCCTCTTTTTCGTATGTGGCCACATGCTATAAGATGGGGTGTTTTGTGACTGTGTGGGGTGTGTGTCTCAGGCCGGAGGGCCGCCTGTGTGGACCTTAGGGTCTCCACAGAAAGCTGTTGTACTCTGTCTGTACTATGATGAAATAAACTGGAAGAAGTAACCTCACTACGGAGTGATGACTCAAATCCATTTTTCACCATCCATTCACATCTCTGGAACATCAAACTAACTTTACAATATGGCGTTGTTGGCAATTAGTTTAGTGCATTAAACCTGCAAATCGGTGGCTTTAAATATACCACAGATGGCGTCTAAGTCGGCAGTCGTGTTGGTTTGGCTGTTTGGGGAGCGGGACGCCGATCTCCAGAAGATGCTGAGCCAGGCGGCGAAAGGACATGCGCGGTGGGGGAACTTTTGGCCTTGCGGTGGAGTGATGGATCAAGCTATCTTCCGGCGACGTGGGGGGACCACTGCAAGGACATCGGCACGACACGACGACAACTTTTCGAGGATCTACGGGGAGAGGCCCTCATCATGACCAGATCTAGGACGGCTGTAACGACTCATCTGGCTGCACAACTTATCCTCTGCGATCGCTAAAGGAGCGCGCTGCGGTGCGGACGGCAGAGCGGGGAACCTGTGGATCGACGGGGTTCTCTCGTGGCGGGTAATGTTGTGAGGATGGGAGACAGCGGGTGCCAGCAGAACGTGGAACCGGCGATGAGGGGTTCTTCGTGGGGAGTGTGTTTACATTTTCTACGATCGCAAGTAGAGCGTGCTGTTGTTAAATGCAGCTATCTGTTGGACAATCTGGACACTGTACTTGGAAAGCGGCCGGGGCGAGAAAATGACGTTGAGGGAAACTACAGAGAAACATTATCGAGCGGGACATTGTGCATACGGGGCCTGGGGTTATATTTTTGTGATGATGGGGGTTTAAACTGTGGGGCGAGGGCTGCCATAGCGCGAGTGTTTGTGAGGATATTTTTTTACTTTCTGGTCTCTGGTATTTAATGTGAGCTTACTTTGTGTTTTGTTATTTCATTGGGGGTACACTGCCTTGTCTTTTCACTGTGGGCGCTTCCGTTCGTAGCTGTCATTTGTCCTTGAAGGTACAGTGTAAGCTTAGGGATAAGTATTAGGCTATCTTTGAGTATTATTTGGTGGCTCGGCGGGGGGGGCATTGACTTGGAGGGTGGTGTTATCGGTTGGTGAGTGATGATTCAACTGTATGCTGTCGGCTTCCATTGCTGGTTAGCTGTGTAATGTTTCATACTGGAGTTTAAAGGACTAACAGAGGGATCCTGCACGCTAATTGGAATTAGGAAATTAGTTTTCTGTCTATTTGTAAATCACCTTGTCACTGTACTATGTAATCTTGGTTCTTGTATGTGCATTATTCTGTATTGGATGCTGTTTGCTATTTAGTGTTCCTGAATGTTTTATTTTTGTCCTGGTTGTGTTCCAGTCTGTTGTCATGGGGGGCGGTTCTTTGTTTTTCTTTTGGAAATATACGTTTTTGCGGAAGACGTTTGGAGTCTCCCGTGGGGGGTCTGTAATATATTTCCATATAACATACATAAATGTAAGATGACTTCACTTCACAAGTAAGCTGCAGACAGAAGAGTGGATTCAGACCATTTGTGGGCTCCAGCCCGGCTGAGTGGGGGTAGGCTAAATTAGCATTGCCTTTTGTTTAACATGGAGTCACAAGGTCTCCATCCTGGCACACCCGAATTGTAGATCAAAGACTGAGGCAATCACCTCTCCAGATACAGACATTAACATTTCAAATGTACTTCCTCTTTTTCGTATGTGGCCACATGCTATAAGATGGGGTGTTTTGTGACTGTGTGGGGTGTGTGTCTCAGGCCGGAGGGCCGCCTGTGTGGACCTTAGGGTCTCCACAGAAAGCTGTTGTACTCTGTCTGTACTATGATGAAATAAACTGGAAGAAGTAACCTCACTACGGAGTGATGACTCAAATCCATTTTTCACCATCCATTCACATCTCTGGAACATCAAACTAACTTTACAATATGGCGTTGTTGGCAATTAGTTTAGTGCATTAAACCTGCAAATCGGTGGCTTTAAATATACCACAGAAGCACAAGCTGCAGTAGCCTATAGGAGGCTGACTTAAAGTTTTTGCATGTTCTTATCACATCTTTTCTCATTTGTTGTTACAGGACAGGGCAGGTACTATTTGTTATCTGCCCTGGATCATTTGATTCTCAAATTCATAAGTAGGGACTTAGGCAATATTTCCTTGTGAAATATCAACAGTACAGTACACTGAAAAAAGTGCACCAGGGTATCTCAGCCAGATCTTTGTCTATGTCCCCAGTGCATGCGCTCGCACACACATGCACAAACGCGCGCACGGACACACATGCACACGCACGCACGCACGCACGCACGCACGCACGCATACACACACACACACACACACACACACACACACACACACACTCAGATCACCTACATCAACCACCTGTTGGAGAGACAGGGAGATGAGAGAGGGAGAGAGAGATAAAGAAAGAAAGAAAGAGAGAGTCAGAGAGAGAGAGAGAAGGAGAAGGAGAGAGACAGGGAGAGAGAGAGAGAGAGAGAGAAAGCGAGAGAGAGAGAGAGAGAGAGATGGAGAGATACAAACAAACAAAGGCCTGTTCAGTTAGAGTTGAGGTGGATGTACATATAGGGAAGGGAGGCACATATTTATGGCCCTCCCACAAAACCCCCCATGAGAGAGAAATGAAATAAGGGTAGGGTATGAGTAAGTGAGATTACTATCTATCCAGTGCCTGTATTTCTGTGTGTGTGTGTGTGTGTGTGTGTGTGTGTGTGTGTGTGTGTGTGTGTGTGTGTGTGTGTGTGTGTGTGTGTGTGTGTGTGTGTGTGTGTGTGTGTGTGTGTGTGTGTGTGTGTGTGTGTGTGTGTGTGTGTGTGTGTGTGTGTGTGTGTGTGTGTGTGCGTGTGTCTGTGTGTGCGTGCGTGCGTGCGTGCGTGTGTCAGAAAGAAAAAACTGAAAGAGAGGTAGAAAGAGAAAGAAAGAGAGGGATCTTGTTTCAAAACCCGATGAGAGCTGGGTGACAGTAATGGAAAAAGGTGTGTGTGTGTGTGTGTGTGTGCATGCGCGGGGGGGGGGGGACTATGCCTCTTGCTACTGAAATTATGCCACTGTACAATGCAAGATCCAACACAGCAGTATCTGCTATATCCATCACTGTAATGCTATCTGTCCCTCACATAGCCTACTGTCCTCGCTGCTCCTGTACCTTAGCCAGGTTAGAATAGCAACAGTGGAACTTTGGCATGATCTAGGGGTTAACATATTTATTTGTACGTTTTGACATTTTTTGAACGTTTTCGCCTATAATGACATGCCCAAAATAGGGATGCCATGGGTTGAAAGTGGTTAACAATACAGTTTGCTAGTAATACTTCATAAAGTCCCCTGGAAGAGGTTATATAACAACATGCACCCGAACCACGTGCTTTTTGCAACAAGATATTTCCCACCTATATTACATCAACTGATTCTTTGTGGAACAGACAGCCCGGAACCCTGAGTTAACACCCGGACAGGACAGGAGTAGGATGTATGGAGTTTCTATGTGGTGGAGTTTGATTGTTCTTTGGTTTCTACACCAGTGGTTGTCAAAGTGGGGTCCGGGGACCTTGAGGGTGTTCCAGGGGGTCCCCAACAAAATTTGTTACATCATTTCATTTAATCATTTATCCATATTTTACACGTTACCTATTCAAAAATAGCAGATATACAGCGTGTGACTCAGCTATCGTTGAACATTTTTTAAACATCTTGAAAACTTTGAATCATTTTGAGTTTTTTAACACAAATCTTCTCCTCTGGGGGTCCCTGGCACAAAACATTTTCAGATAGGGGTCCGCGGCCAAATATATATCAATTTGGGCATCCTTGGCATGAAAAGGTTTGACAATTACTGTTCTACACAATTGAAATGTGGGATGTGCTCTCACTTGTAACCACTTTCACCTTGGCTTCATATGTGAACATTTAAAAAAGAAAACTGTACATGTAAAATCATTTGACACATTTTCACAAAAGTTCAAAACATTTTTTTTTTTTTTTTTACAAGCTCACAACACATCAGATCTTAACACATTTGTGAGCTTATAGATCAGCTATTTTCATTATGCGTCGTACAACAAAGTACTTAAGACAGCAATTCTCTACCTGGCTGCTCTACTATGGCTGCTCTATGGCCGCTCTAATCGACTCAATATCGACACAATATTTCTACCTCCGGCAGACTTCCGGGTGATTCAAAACGCCAATGAGCACTTTCATAGAAATGAATAGCTGGTGGCGGGGCAATCCGCCCTCTAGATATATTATAACTCTATGGTTTTAACCAAAGAAAATCACCATATACCCATATACTTGGATATGGCAGCCGAATGGCTGGCGTGTATCCACGTTAATTGGTCAGATGGGTGGGCCCTAGACACTTTCTAGATTTTCAAAGTGGGCCCTTATCCAGAAAAGGTAGAGAACTTAAGAGATGGAAATAAGTCAAGCGGCCTCCTTTTTAATGAGAATTATCACATTGCATGTATTAAGGTGTATATAATTCTGGCAGTGTTTAGAAGAAGTAAAGAAAAACATTGCTTCGCTCCATTTGATACCAAACGGGCCCCAGGCAAGCCCATCAATCAAAACCTCTCCTTTTGATTGGACAGTGGAAACCAGCTGTTGATGACAAGGCCAATCGCCCCATTATCTGGTTTCCTGGGTCTGGTTGTCACAGGCAACCCTTCCATGACTCATCATCAAGGCTATCTAATGACATTCTAATCGTGGTGGAAAGTAACTGAGTACATTTACTCTTGTACTGTACTTAAGTACAATTTTGAGGTACTTTTACTTTTACTAAGTATTTCTGTTATTTATTCTTTGATGTTGTCGGGCATAAACCTCTCTATATTTTAACTTTTTGTGTTTTTAAATTAACGCCCTACTTGATCATACTACATCGTCATATAAAAGTATAAAAAATAGAATATCCACAAGCTCGAAACACAGCTTGTAGATCTGCTCCTTTTGCACGGCAGCCGTGTTAAGTGGTCAGGTGGGTGGGTCCTGATCCAGAAAAGGTTGAGAACGTGCACGTCAATTTGAGCCATGTTATTATAATAAAGTCCTCCAAAGGTATGCATACACCTTTTGGTCGACTGCTCATAATACAAGGTGCCAATATTTGTCTATTAAATAGACAAATATGGGCACCGTGTATTATGAGCTTTAGTCTCATTCCAACAAATTATCAGGGAGACTGAATCAGCGGTTTGGTTTTGATAAACCACTTAATCCCTATATGCTTAGTTGACCAGAGTCTCTGGTCAACTAAGAGTTTTCCCTCTACACCAAATACCTTCACAGAAAATAGCACACCTACAAGCTCACAACGCATTTAGTTGTGGGCTTGTAGATATGCTATTTTCGCTTAATGTTCGCCCCCAGAGTAAGGACGCTAGGGTGGTAAATACTATACAATTTGGACCTTATGTTATAGAATTGTACGTAGAATTGTAAGTCACATGTTATGTTATTTAACTCAAGAGTGTACAGTACAGATGTAACCAAATGGACCCTTGCACATCCATTTGGTTACATTTGTACACTCTTAGAGTGACAAATTGATTATTAGATTTTACAGTTTAAATGTCTTACATTTATACAAGATTTATCTCTAGAGTCCAGTACTGGATTTCACCTGCATCCAAATGTCGACACAACAGGCTCAGACGCCCAAAGCCAAGGTTTTTCTCTTTTTATGATATCATGGAAAGATTCCATTGGCTTATAATCACATGATATTTAGCACACCAGGAAGGTAAACCAATATCATTTGCTTGTCTATGAGGATACCTGGGTTGGGCAAATATTACATAATGCTACCTTTGTTGTTCATACATTTGAAAAGATTGATTCTGTAAAACCTGCCAAACGGAAGCAACAGAGTGCATAAACATTTAGATTGAAAACAAATAGACAAAAGCAAACACTATACCTAATAAACAAATAGTATTTATGCTTAGTAGATAGCATAATAATCATGTAATTGCACACATACTAGTGTGCAGTGTGCACATACATATATGGATAGTATTTAGACGTAGGAACCATGAACCCAGCACCTTCAAGAACCCCCAAAGTGTGCTATGACTAATGTACATATTTGTCAGTAATGTTGCTATTCTTTCTTTCTTTCTTTCTTTCTTTCTTTCTTGTTGTTTCTTATTCCTGCTACAATGTTGAGGAACCAAAATCAAATAATGTTACTCTTGTCTATTTGTGTATAAGATGTAACAATAAAGATCTTGCATCTTGAATAAAACCTTAGGTAAACTTAGGGTAAACTTAGGTGCTATTGTAGTATCTATATGTACAGTATGCTGAACAGTGTGTTGTGGTGTTTCATTGACTGTGGCTGAAGTAAAAAAACACTGTTTTTTAAAGGGGTGCAAGAGAGAAACCATATCCCCTCACCTGGCCCCCACCCGAGCTCTGGACACACACACACACACACACACACACACACACACACACACACACACACACACACACACACACACACACACACACACACACACACACACACACACACACACACACACACACACACTCACACGCGCATGTTGGCATTACTATATCAACATTGTAGGACTGCATTTTAACCCTAACTCTAAAAAACAAACAAACAAAACAAATATAACTTGTGAGGGCCAGGAAATGTGTCTATTTGTTTTGACCAGTCTGACCACAGGGCCATGACTTGAATCACCATAAATTAGGAGACTGCTACAACTGAGCCATCTGCAATCTTCAGGATAGATCGATTCTCAAACTGGCTCCGACAGTCATGTATACACAATATAAATGAGTGGTGAGAGAACACACCCCTGGGGTGAACATGTAGATGAAGAGATCATTCACCCTCTGGGTTCGGTTCAAATGGAAATCAAGGATCCAACTAAGCCAAACTAGAGTCAACACCAAAGTAATCAGAGAGTTTATCCACAAACAGGTGGGGTCGAAAGCTCATGAAAAAAATCAACAAACAGCTTGGCATCAGTTTTAAGTTTAACTGCCCTCAAGCCGGTGTTTGGATAAAAAGGTAATAGGACCACAATGGAAAAACAAGTCCCCAGGACTTTAGCTTTAATGTCTTACTGTACCACGTGCTGTTTACATTTCGGACTAATAAAGTATTAAATCAATCAATCAAGAAGGCAGTAGCATCCTGTACATGTGCCCAGCCATATTTGCAAATTGAAAGAAGTTTGGGGTTTTCTGCTTTAGTTCCTGCTTTATCAGTCCCTCAAAGGACTTTATGATCAGGGAACTGACCTTTTCTGTCTGCATGTGTGCGTGTTTTTTTTATGTTTATGTAATATAATACTGTGTGGTTTATTTTTCTCTCAGTGTGATGCTCAAAAACATTTTACTAAAATAAACCTGTGGTTCAGTAGTTGTACTGTAAGTCTCAATTATATAATATACCTCATTTACTAAATACACCCCAAATAGGACTGTAGGATAATATGCTCTGCTGGTTGCAGACAGTGTCGCGTATAACTGTATAGAACCATACTGACATCCTTCCTTATCTTCTTTCTCAAAGAAGAATTGGTCTAAAGAACTGAACACTGTCTCCCTGCATTACTTTCATGATAAAAAAAATATATTTGACAAAATAAATTATATCCGCACACAGTTTAGAATGCTCCCAAAGTGAATTTAAGTCATCACTGGCACGAGTGCCCTTTTCATCTTGAGCGCCTGCCACCTAAAATGTCTGTGAAGGTCCCTACACAGGAGCGTAAAATAGGCTCAACACTTCCCCTTTAGAAATCTGACCAACCATCTCCTGTTTTCCATTAAGTCGACTAGGAAATACATTCCTATCTTTTATTGATTTACATTTTTTGCAATGCAAATTCCCCCACCTCAAACCAAGCAGAGATTATATTTGTTTACATGAGACTGAGACAACTGCTCACTGTTTGTCCCTCTCACACCCTTTGTGCACCTGTGGTCAAAGCCAGTAGTATAGGCACGTACATTCAAACCAAAAAGGGCAGGTGCCGGGCCAAAAGTGAACAAATTAGGGCTGCATATATTGATACATTTCTTAGAGATTATTGTATTGAATACTTAATTGAGAAGTGCAGTTTTTTCATGATTACAATTGTTTTTGTATAGCAATGAATTGACGTGAAAGAATTATAATAGATTTGTTAAATAATTTACTAAATCAATTAGTCTGATTTGCCACTTATGCCCTATTTCATGTTTCGTTGTACAATAGTGATGGGCAAAAATAATTTTCACTATTTTAGAAAAAAAGTCGATTACATTGATTATTTCACAGTTGCACCCAGAGAATGTCCATTTATTTATTGTAGCACATAGTGACTTCATCAGACCACAGAGCCAGTAGACTTGATTGAATTTCACACATAGCTTATCTCAAAATATAAACAAGCCACTACAGCATAATAGTACTCATTTATCAGCGTGAAAGAGTCCCAATTGTCCAGTGTGGGCATTGGTGGGCACTGAATGATGCCCCATGTCATGGCATGACCAACCGCAGGCATCTGTCAGTCACAAAGCCCCAAATGACCATCTTCAAAGCATGTCGCATGCCTTCTGTGTTCCAGTCCATAGGCATGATTGGAATGGAATGGAATAATGTTTTTAATTAGCATACAGCC
Source organism: Gymnoscopelus microlampas (assembly GCF_963454915.1). Taxonomy (NCBI): domain Eukaryota; kingdom Metazoa; phylum Chordata; class Actinopteri; order Myctophiformes; family Myctophidae; genus Gymnoscopelus; species Gymnoscopelus microlampas. The sequence goes on from NC_139957.1 coordinate 10,495,452, forward strand.
TCCTACTGAGTCACCAGCTATGTCCATTTAGATAAGTGTGCTCCTGACAGAAAGCCTATTGAGTGGTAGGCTCGCACACACTGTTTGGTTTGTGGTAATGTTTTGCCTGTGTTCCAAATCTTATATGGGCTTCAATTGTATTGAAGATGATGAAGCTGTGTGAGAGAGTTTTTTTGTTTTGCTTAGGTTTTTTGTTTTCCAGGGACTTTGCACACACAAGATGGGCGTTGTTAGAACCATGTTACAGCAAGATGATTTGACTTTGGTTTTATAGGAGTCACCGAAACTTTTTTTGTGTTATCCTTTCAGCTCGAGTGTTGTACATTTTTGACTAAAGTATTCAATCAAAAAACACTATTGTGTGTGTACCTTTAGTTTGTGGTGCATGTGTGCTTGTGTGAATATGTGTGTTTGTATTTGTATTTGCATTCAAATCCAGTTACGTCTCGATGGGGTCTCTTATTATTTAACATTAGATGCCTACGGGCAAAACTAAGAGCCTAGTCAGCGACATTCAGGACAATAATAAACAGTAACAAAAAAATGAATATAAATGGGGGGAAAAAAGATGAATAGCAGCACGTTGGTCCTAGCACGTGCACATTGAAGCGATGTGCATGATTACCACTTCTAAAACGTGTCCTGTGCCAGTGTGTGCTGTACAGTATGTGTTGAGAACAATGCTGTCTTTGCATTGTTATCACCCTATAGGGTCATAATGTGTGTTTCGGGTGTCCGCTGTGAATCTCTTTCCCCCCTCATTTGTATGGGTGAGTGGTGCTGATTGAGTGCTTGAGTACAAGCTGGTGTGTGAGTGGCGACTGATTGTGGGTGAGTGTGAGTGGTTGACTACTAGGTGGAACTAGCTGGTGATTGGCTCCTGTGACGATGGGCTCAACTATAAAGCTGTCTGTCATCACTACTTGATGTCTTCATCCTGCTCAGCCTCCAACCGCATCAGTTCTCTGTATTTGCAATTGTTTTAGATGTGTCAATGTTATCATGGGTTACAGCCTTGGTAGTATAGGGGTTGGTGGCCTTTCTCTTTTGTTCATGTTTTTCCTTGGTTAAGATTAGGTAAGATCTATGTACTTTTATTTGTGTTAAAGGTAAGCATAGGAAACAGAAATGTTATTGATTATTAAGAATTTATGTTCAAGGGCCCATATGTTATTGATTATTAAGAATTTATGTTCAAGGGCCCATCCTGAGCTAACTTACCCATGATTTGGATTTTAAACTGGTTGTGTTTGGAGACTGGAAAGTCACCAGGCCAGGTTGCAACAGCATACAGATTGTCCAGAAATCATGTCCGCTCAGTGGCTCTTGTGGTTAACACCCCAAAAACAACTCATCATTCAATAAGTCTCCATCCCCTGTCCTTCCAGTATTCAGCATTGAAGGTAGTTTTGCTAACTCGGCAGTACATTAACATCCACACGCTAAATCGATGATGCCAGCCTTCTCTGCCTTTGATAGACACTAGCTTTTTTTGTTCTTTGAAAACTAATATCTAAGAACACCAACGAAAGATGCAGTGTGTGCATCAAGACTGCTTTATGGTTTAGAAACCTGGACTGTATCCACTTGATGTGTTTAACACCAGATGCTTCTAAGGCACACCTGGTAGGACCATGTTCCCCATACTGGCATCATCCATTGCAGTTGATTAGCATCAAGGCAGTCTCTCAAGACAGTCGTGTTGGCTACCGCAAATTTCAAATGCTTTTGCCAAACGGGGAGGCCTGAAAATTAGTCGAAAATAAAGTGGCTGCCATGTAATTTCCCCACTTCCGTTTCACCTTTGCAGTCGTGCAAATAGCCTAACTCTTACTGGAAATCCAAATTAGTCGAAACCTAGCTATCTAGCAGAAAAGGAAATTCATATATTTTAAAGATATTTTAAAATACATTTTCGCGAACACCATGTGAATGGTGGAATATCCTTTCCGGTCTTTTTCTCAGTTTATACTGGTCGAAATTACAGACTCTCTGTAGCATTCGAAGGCTGTGGAAGACATAGTTTGAGAGACTAACATGAAGGCAACCGGGTCACACGCCTTGAAGAGAAACACGCCCAACAATGGATGGTGCGGCACCAGCAAAGACACCACCATGCTGATCCAGCACCATCTTCAGCCTCCTGATCCAGGCCTCATATGCCCCGACTGTGGCAAAGATATGTGATTCTAGAATTGGGCTACATCTACAGTGGCATCATCACCACCTGACAAACGTATTAACCACAATACAAAGGAAGTTGGTTCATCTTCAGTAACGATGGACTGCCAAGAGAGTTATGGAGTGTGTACCTGTCTGACTATCATACGGCGAAGTATAATAAATCGTGCTAAAGGAGGGAGGCTGGAGGATCGGTTTAACCACTGGCTGAGGTGTGTTTATTGGGATGTGTGCATAATAAACAGAGAAAAATATAGAACAGTTCAATCACAGGCTTAATTCAGGATGCCATATAGATAATCAAGAATGATACCAAATGGAAATAATGGAAATAAAACAATGATAAGAATAACCAATATTTCGTCCGCATTGGATTAGGCCTGAACATATTTCTAAACAAAATAAATTAGGCTTTAATAGACTAATGTCCATACTGGTTTACACAATCAGTCAGTTCAAAAGAATACAACAATACTGCTAGGATAGTAGCATTCACACCAAGCGCTGTAACTACATATAACTATAACAATAACAATATAGTTTTAAAAATTCAAGTGGAAGTCAAAGTTCACACCACAACTAAATTATAATAAAGATAATGGTGAACGATTTTATAGTTATTGTTATAGTGCTACTGTAGGTGTGACCAGTCCTTATAACTCAAGAACACACTGGTCATTCCTTAGTAAAAAAAAACAGAAACTGTTTGGCGATGTGCAGGGGCAGAGAGCATTGCTGCTTGAACTGAGATGTAGTCCATGATTCAGCAGGGCAATTAACAGCTTGGTTCAGGTGTGGGGAGATGTTGGAGCCCAACCTCCTGACAGAGCCCAATGCTTCTGCTGAGTGGACCTTTGGGAGCCTTTTGACACCAAATGTGTGTGTTTGTACCTGCATGGGTGAGTATGTGTTTATTATCGTGTGTGCCTGTATGTGTTTATTATTGTGTGTGTGTGTCTACCTGTATTGTTTGTGTAGGCTACAATGCAAACCCACAGATTCTGATGTGATGATGTCAAAGGAAATAAGAGCCAGTTCTATCCGGTGTGAGCTGCTATACACTGTTGTTTACCACACATGTGAATGTAGCACATTAACCCACCCACAGAGGGAGGACATTTTCTTAAGCACTTGTCGTGAGCTTTATTGGCTATTTTCTCTATTCTCTAATCTGACACTTTTAATTAAATTGTTCACTTGAGATATCACAAATAAATATCAAGCATACAGTATCAGACAGTCTACATTGTCAAATGAATGACCAGACGGGGGATATCAAAAGCAGAGGCCCCACCTTATTTTTAAAACATATTTTTGTATTAAAATAAATACCTGCCTGATGGTCAATCAATCAAAGACACCAAGTGGGCCAAATTAATCAATACACGCTTGTGTGTAAGAGCTTGTGGTCTCACTTATCAATCCACACTCGAGGTCAAACACAGTTTGAAACTTCTTTTAGCCATCAGCAAAGGCAGCATGCCAGCAATAGTAAGTATAGCTCATCATGTCCCTGTGGGAAACAGACCAGGATTATGCAGACCAGAGCCATCCAAAAGCAGAGGTCATTACAGGCTCTGTAAGCAGTACTGGCCGCAGTGCAGCGCCTTAGCTTAGGCATGTTTCCAAGACCTTAATTGGTTGAGTTGATTCATTACAATTGTGTTGATTCCAGTGGCATGTATGGTCCTTCAGAGAAAGAGAACTCTGGACTCATGACTCATAGTTCTGTGTATTTCTGAGACATGCAAACTATGACTTTGAAACATGCAAACGATCTATTTATCAATGGCAAGTAGTCATGCGTGAAGACGTGTGCGCACACACACGCACACACCTGACCTAAGCTGGCCTGTGATCTGTGCATTCATATTGTGGCCAATACTTTAGAGCGGTACATCGGAGGCTAGCTTCTGTAACTCCTCACAACCCTCTTCTGGGTACTGGATGAAACTACATATGAATGTATTGAGCGTGAAACTGGTTCAAATGCCTTCATACAGTTCTTGTCGAGCATGCAGAGTGTTCTATAGCTACATCACTTTAATTATCAAAGATCTTTAAAAGTTAAGACACGCTGTGGAAAGGTTTAAGATGTGGGCAAATTAAAACGAATACAGAAAATGACCGAAGCTTCCCATCTCACAGCCTCAATTCATGCATGTTATTTGTTATCTAGCAGCAGGGGTCCGCAACCTTTTTTGACATAGTGCCATGTTTTTATTTTCTTGAAAGTCAGTGTGCCATATCAACATTAAGTTTAATTATGACACCACATCAAAATAAAATATAACAGATTTTGATTGTCCATACAACCTTATATGTTTTTCTTCTTTTGAAACATTTTCTTTCACATCAGGACATTGTAATGATAACCCACCTACAGTATCAGCCACTAACTCCCCAGTCAGAGTTCAGTTTGAATGAATGTAGAATTATGTGCAGGTTGTAATTTGCATACAGATGTGAGTGGACTTAATTCAATTGACTACATTCTTAAAAATATTTTATTTTAAACACAAAATCCTCTCTCTGTGCATGTTGGCACGAGGCACCTGTGCTTAAGGTTGCTTAGCCCTGAGATAGCATGTTTCCTTTGAAACATACTAGCCTTTGAAAAGTTATTTTTTCCCCCATTCAAGAGACTGTTCTATCGAACAATGAACATAGGTCTGTGTTGACATAGCAGGTTATCACTGCCGATTGAGTGTCTGTGTGTTTAGCCACTGACAATTCAGAGCAGGATCAAGGCCTTCAGGACTTTTGAGATTTCTAAAGAGAATGTTTGACCAAAGATGCTTTGTTAAACAATGCATATTGTTTGTTGTGTACAACGCAAATAAGATCAGATTGTGCTGCTGCCATACACTGCTGTCTACCCCTTTGAATGACCAAATGAGTGCAGCACATTAAGCCCTTTCATTAACTGGATTAACAGGATCAAGGCCTTCGGGATTGATGAGAAAAGAAAATGTCTGAACAAAGACGCTTTGTTAAACAATACATAATATCTGTGTGTGTTGTTAGTGTACAATGCAAACCCACAGATCAGACAGATAATATTACTTGGGATAATGTGTCCATGTTTCATTTATTTAACAATGGTATTAACCTAAGAACACAATACTTCTGCTATATTGGAACATCTGGTGCATGAAAAGAGTTGCGTGAGTCAGCGTGACACTTATGAAAGGATGCCGCTCATGGTCTCGGTCAAGACATCAAGCAATCTTAAATTAATTGAACTGCACTAGAACTTTGGGTTGTACAGTATATCTGTTGCTTCTGTGCCCTGTGAGCGAGGAGCCGGACGTAGCGATTCATTCACTGTTATTGCATGGTGAAGCAGGTTTTTCTTCCAATTTTGTCATCCTAATTCCCAATTCCCCCCCATACGTAGTCCCTGTCACTGCTAACCCCTACAGTTGGTCATGTGGGAGGAAACCACGTTTCCTATGATATATATGAAGTCGCCACTTATTTTCACCCGAGTAGTTTTCACCAGGAGGGTGTAAAGTTGACTCTCCACCAAACAGACTACAACAGACTGGCAGTCTGTTGGCAAAAGTTGGCATTTAGTTCAGCACAAACTGTCGTCCGATGCGTTAGAGCTGGTCTGCAAAAGCCTGCCAGTGTTGCCAGGTCTGCTTATTATAAGCGACTTTGGGCTTGTTTTCCTGTAGTCGCTTGTAAATATTCATAGTTGCGAGTTGCTCATAGACCTGGTCACTCACAGAATCTGGCAACCCTGGCCTGAAGCCAGCTCGGACTGAAGCTTGGACCAAACCTTTACCCGCCTCTTCACTACCCCACGGCTATCGACGGCTCTACCGGTCGGGACACGACCGAACCTGCTTGGACGTTCATCGATGGTTATCTATCCGACCAACGACACTATCGCTTTCCAATGCCAAAGGGCCGACTCGAGCCGATGTCGGTGCGGTGGAGAGCTGCCTTAACGTGTGCAGAAGAATACTCTATCCTTCCTAGTTCATCTCCCTGCTGAACCAGTGCCCCAACCTGTAGGAGTTGGGGCATAGAACAGCGACAGAGATCGCCCTGCTCCAGGACTCCGCTTCATTCACATTCATTTATGTGCTAAAAGTGTGATTTTGAGACCGGTTTAGAATGGAATGCCTACTTCTGGGTCCTCCATAAGAGCACATAGCAACAGATGAAGATGACTATTCGTATTTGGACTCTTTGATGCCTGGTTACTAGGTACCAATACAACCCAAGGTTCTGCCAAAGTTCTGCCACAGTAAATTCCTCTGTTGATTTATTCATTTGTAACTGTGTGTCATGTGTGATAGTCCAAAAATGTCTGACAGTTTTACAAGGCAAAACATGTCTTTCATAACATTGTTGTTTGAGGCCAATGGAGGTGTTCTGTTAAGTGCTTTTATCCACAGCTCAATGTTTTTGCCTCATGCAGGTGAAGTCCGCTTCATTTTGGTCATCTCTTTGTCACAGGAGTCTTCATGGAAGCTGATGGGGGGAAACTTGACCCTCTGCTCCATCCACCTGGCTATAGTCAACAACTTCCTGTCCTGCAGGGCAGGGCCTATAAGCTGTAAGCCAATGGGAAGGCCCCGACTTGATAAGGCGGTTGGTATTGAAACAGCAGGGAGGCCTAAGGCAAAAAGAAATGGAGAGTTGAGAGAAAGTTTAAGGAAAGGCAAAGATTAGGAACTCAAAGTTATTTAAAGGTTATATTGGAGAGCAGTAAAAGGCTGTGTGAAACCTTAACTGCCCTCAAATGTAAACAGGCCCCTGTAGGGATCAGCTGTTTTGAATAATACTTTTATCTGATTCACACTAACAATGGGTTGAACAAGGTAGAATTTCTGCCCTTACCATTTTTCTAAAGCAATGTGAACATATACTTAAGACCAAAAGTAGCTACTTTTACTACCCAAAAAATATATAATTCTTAATCAAGTCTTAAGATGAAGATAAAAAATAAAAACAGGTTCATACTCTACAATAGCCCATATTACCTTTAGAACAGTCAATGTTGTCTACAAATGATTGTCACAAATATCTGACTTTCTATTTACTCTCCTGGGACTAATTTTGGCAAGAATAAAATGGATTAAAACACAACAATAACGTAACTTAAAAAGAAAAAAGGGAACCGTGGTGACTGTGGCAACTAAGGCCCTCAAGGTTAATTGGGTCATCACCGGGTCAGTCAGAGGTCAGTCTAGTTATTCAGTCACTCTGACTGGCCATAATATCGTGCATAAACACAGACCCTTTTCCTGTTTATGGCTGTTTATATTTTACATTTATTTACATTTTCTCCAAAATGTTACAGTAAACACAATGTATAGTAAAACACAAGGATAGAATACCTTTGACAAAACTATGCAATGATATTTAGTATGTTGGATTGACTAGCTCAAGCAAGATTCAATTCACTGTTTATTTCCATAATGTACTGACAAATGAATTGTAATCCAATGGCTTCCGTGAGAATCAAACAAACCATGGTATCTCTTCTGCTAAACCATGGTATGCTTTGTAAAATGGTCAGCAGTAATGACATGCTTGCGGACGATCAATGAGCTAGACATGGCAGACCACCAGTATGGTTAAGACCTGAGGCCGATTGTACAAATGCCTTCTAAATCAGTAGTTCTCAAAATTATTTGTGCCAAGAACCCCCAAAATGATATGTATTTGGCCACAGACCCCATCTGAAAATGTTTTGTGCCAGGGACCCCCCAGAGGAGAAGATTTGTGTTAAAAAAATCACTGCCACAATGCTGAATATGTAAAGAAAATGGAACTCGTTTTGAATTTAAAGATTTCGGTCTGTGTGTGTACTGTACATGTTCAAACACAAACAGTAATAACAGTACATTGCATTGTCTGTACTGTATGTCTCCTCAGTACCTGCCATGTTGACCGGCTGTGTGAAGACGTCTTCTTGTGTGCTACGTGTGCGGTTGTCCTCCTGAGTGAAGTCAGCGTAGCGTGCTGCATCAGACAGAGTGGTGGGCGTCAGCAGCACGTCAACGCCCGAACTGAACACGCGCTTGAAATCGTCAGCGATCAGCCGGCGGACCTTCTGTGCCTTCACAAAGTAGTGCTCGTAGTTCCTGAGGGGTGAGTGACAAGTGTTCACTGGTTATTGCTTGATTTTGGAATTGATATCCTCGCCAAGACTAGACGAAGGCCACACATCACCCCAGTCTTAAGATCACTGCATTGGTTACCTGTCACCTTCAGACCATACATTTTAAGATTCTTCTACTAGTCTATACCACTCCCAAACCATGCACCAGAGTACATTTCGGGCATGCTCATGTACACCAAGTAGATCTCTGAGGTCCACTGAACTCTTCACAGTTCCAGAAGTAAGGACCAAGACACATGGAGAGGCAGATTTTAGTTTTTATGCCTCCAGCTTTTGGAATACCCTGCCAGAGAATCTCAAAATGGATGAAACTGTAGACAATTTTGTGCGAGATCTTAAGACAAATTCAGTCAGTCTCACCTATCTTAGTGATTAAATTGACAATTATTGTATTGTTCTTGCTTTTATACTGTGCTTCTTCAATGATGTTTTATGTATTAGCTTTTTTTGTGTAAAGCACTTTGTGTTGCAGTTTATGTATGAAAGGTGCCGTATAAATGAGGATTATTATTATTGTTGGGATTTTACCTGCCCTATACAAACTCAAGTCTCCACCCTTTGATCCAGCAATTTAGTTTAACTGATAATACGCCATGTTATAGCGGCCACACCCCCATATCCTTTGCACCTGACAATGCGATCAGATAGCACTGCATAAGGTCAAAGCTATGAAATAACGCTAAAGCTGTCAACTACTCGCTTGAAAGGAGTGATGGACCATCTAAATGGCGCGTGCGCTTACTGTTTAAGCAGGAAGTAATTCCCTGACAGTATTCTCCCTCTCACCACGTCGTTGAAGCCCTCGTGACGGGTGGTGGCGTACATGGCCTCCGTGGAGCTGTCCACCTCGCTTCGGTGACCTGCCAAACACGAGCGCAGAGATCTTTGTTTAAGTTATCATCCTCAAACAGACCTAGGTCAGTTATGTACACTGTACCCAACTCACGTTACTCTTGTTTGCTGTACTGTACTGTAGTGTACTGTACTGGCTTTGCACTTTAGTGTACTGTACTGGCTTTGCTGAGCCAGAAGAGATCAACAGTTCCCAGAAATATCCATACACAGGTCTGTGTTACAATTTTCTTTGGGAATCATCACTGAGAGACCATACCTTACTGTAAAGTATGTGTCATTACTATTGCTACTCAGACTTACAAAAATAATCTGCAAAAAACAGATAGCTCGACAAATTGCCAAAATTTCACTTGAATATTATTATATGGTGAGGAGGATATATACAAATCTGACATAACACTACTTTTAGTTTTTGGCAACTTGCAATGATATCCATGGGGGACATTGTTTTCTGCATTTGACCCATCCTAAATACTAGGCCTGATTTATACTTACTACTTATATAATATATCGAAAATAGCCGCTGCAGTGCGTTGTGAGCTTGTAGATTGGCTATTTTCGGGGGAGATACCATGTGCAGCCATGTGTAAATCAGGAAATAGAAGCAGTGGGCTGCCACCTAGGGGCACTTGGGGAGCAGTTATGGGTTCAGTGTTTTGCAACTAATTTCATGTAGGCTGGCAGTTTTTCCAGCATTGTTGAGAGTGAGCTCTCAAGCGTTATGTCAGATTTTCACATGTCTTTCTCACAACAGTATGATTGTATTCAGGTTATAAACCAGGCCGGCTTAGCAATGTCGCTCTTTAATAAAAAACGAATCCATACCGTACTCCAGGCCATCAAATCGAGCCATGTTTGACGCCACCTCAGCGTGGCACAGCACATGGTAGCACACAATGGAGTGCTGGGTGTGGGGGAGGGAGACCTGCTGCACCCTTGCCCCCGCACTCTCAAACATGTCCGCAACACGACTCCACTGTTCTAGTGTCTCCTGGGACAGTCCTGGGGCGTGATATTCCTGACCCACATATGGAGATCAGAGGGTAAATTTTAGAAACTAGAAACATTTCCTAATAGACAAGATACACAAAAAGGGTTCCAACACATAAGGTCTATTTCTAAAAAATATAGAACTCATAAGTTAAAAGAAGAAATAGTGGCAAGCTATTCTTAAAAGTAAAGTATAACATGCTAGTGAAAAGTTAACATTTTATTCTGGGCAGTGGTGGTGGTTAATGAGGAAGCCTGACTATGCTTATAAACAATTATTTACCTAAATAAGCTTACCTTAGGAATGCCTATGCAGATGCTCTTCACATCAAAGTCTTCTGGTAGCTCTGTAGATGAAGAAGGGCTGTGGACCGTTGTAGAGTCTCTGACATCAAGGCCTTGGAGGATGCCTGGGTGTCATATCAACAAAACCCCTGGTCATCCCACTGTGTCCCTTGCACATGTGAACGTTACTGACAACCACAGTCTCTATTAATATCTTTCAATAAAACAAGTTCGACAATATGCATTGTATCATGAAAACGTCTACATACAACACTGGGAAAAAGAAAGTTAACTATCAGATGTCCAGTTTGACAAATTAGGACATAAGTACACTAACTATTAGGATACACTAAGTCTCTCGAGCCAGACTGTTGAAGAATATATAGCTTGCTGCTAGGCAGAAATTACAATTCTAAAGTATTTTTTCAAGATATTTTCAAATATATTTTCGTGAACGGAAACGACAAACAGATGACAGCTTCCTTTCTCGTCTTTCAGGGGGTGTAGTTCCAGACTCTATACAGCATTCAAAGATTGCGGAATTAATAGTTGTCTGGCTATGCGAGACTAGGATACACATAACAGAAAGCAGTGCATAGCGGGAGAGAAATGTTATGAAAAACAAAAACAAACAAACAAAAAAGCCTGGAAATCCTACACAGTGATTGATTGAATGAGCAGCATTAAAAACCACAACGATAGTGCGTTTGTGTTACGACAGCTAGTCGCCGGTAACCTACTTAATACAGTGGCTGCATCGCTGACACTCCGGGTCATAATGCCGGGGACATCCATTGAGTTGACCAGGGGGATAAGGCCGTGCCTGGACACCAGGCCGTAGGTGGGCTTCAGGGCAACAACTCCACACAGAGCTCCGGGGTTACGGGTAGAACCGCCAGTGTCTGATCCCAAAGCCCTGCCAAGACCAAGGGTAAGGGTACTTTGAGTAAATAATGTTGTGTTATTGTGCTTCCAGTGTATAATGACCTTTCTTACAATAATGAACTGCAGTACGTTATTAGGCTATAATGTGCATATTATAAGTCAAAACAACTGTAACTAACTGCTTTCTACCTGGCATCCCTATTTTGAGCATGTCTGAAATTTACATAACTAGTGAAAATAACTGATCCACAAGCTCACAACACATTCCTTTGCAGTGCATTGTGAGCTTGTAGATCTGCTAATTTCGCTATTCGTCATCCCATAAAAATCTCTATAAACAATATTTTTTTTTCTCTTCAAGGATTTTGAAATCGCATTTCTTTTTTTATCAGGGATGCTGTATCCATCTCTGAACGTGCTCACTGACAGGAAACTGGTGAGCGACGCCACGGCTGCAGCACTTCCTCCGGAGCTTCCTCCTGTGATGACCCAATCAGAGTCTGGCTCCACCCCTGTGCGGTCTCTGTACGTAGCAGCATAGCTCCAGGGGTTCCTCACTGGACCGAAAGCCCCATCCGTACTGCCTGCACTGGGAAAGACAGACACAGAGGGATAAAGTGACGGCGAGATATTCCTGGAAATGCACTATTGTGCACCAATGAATAAACCCTTGGCACAAAAGGTTGGATAGTGCCACATTAACCTGTCTGGAACCAAACTAACATAAGCACAGACAGAGGGATAAAGTGACAGAGAGGCAACTCCCGGAAACGCAATAGTGTGCATCAATGAATAGAACTTTGGCATAAAAGAGATAGTGCCGCATTAACTGGAACCAAACCTTAACCTGGCACCAAATATAAAAAAACAATGCTGCATATTAGTAGTTCTGTGTAGGCAGTCTTACCCCATAGCAAACTCATCCATGTTGGTCTTCCCCATGAGAACGGCCCCCTGGTCAAAGAGCTTCTGGACCACTGTAGCATTGTATGGTGGAGTGTAGTCTGTAGCACAAATACGGGAACATGATCACCTTCAGTTCAAGAGGTTTATTGTGTGTGCACATAATGCCGGCAGTATATGGAGAGAAATATGAGATGTCGTGGCACGTTTTGATTGGGGTACCTTTCAGCATTTTGGAGGCACAAGTGGTCCGGACACCCTCTGTGCAGAAGTTGTCCTTGACAGCGAAGGGGACTCCATCTAGAGGACCTTTGGGAGCACCTGAAAGAAGAAAAGCTCAATTAGCTCAATTAGCACGGACGACTTTCTGTACGGGCGAGGGGCCTGGAATGAGTGAAGGACCGAATTTATCAAAACTTCCTCTGATCACCACAAACATCATCACAAATTGACTCAGGGAAGCACAAACGAATGGGGCACACAATTGACAGGTGCGTTGTGATTGGTGCAGGTTAATGAATCACATCACCTGCCAATTGTGTGTCCCAAACATTTGTGCGTCCTAAAGGAAGTTTAGATATATTCAGTCCTGCACTCATTCCAGGGCCCTCGCCCGAACAGAAAGTCGTCCGTGTGCAGCTCGTGGAAAAGTGGAGATATTTGACTAAACTGAAAGTTCTGGCAGAACTTTCAAATGGTTATGAAACTAGAGGACAATATCTGACTCCAAGTCTTAGGAATTAATTATTGGGTGAGTACAGACAGAGTTTAGAGCACTTTTACGGCCGTGCAGATCGTGACTACACAGCGCGTCGTCCAGAGGGATCTATGACTGTGTATTTGGAATACATTAAATGTATGTAAGATCACAGACATTCTAGGGCTAGTGTATTAGCTGACAACATTCATCATCGTCATCACACACGCGCACAGCGGCACACACACCTCGGAGCAATCTGCTTTCTGCCTCTTGAGCCTGTTTCAGTGCCAGCTCCTCAGTCACTGTGATGTAAGCATTCAGATGTTGAGTTTTCTTCATCCGGTGCAAACACTTCCTACACAACTCCGTGGGGGAGATCCTTCCCTCCCTCAGTGCCAGAGACACCTGCAGCGAAATGTTCAAGACGAGATGTCAAATCGTTTGTTTCTGGGACCTATAGTCCATGCACTTTGTAGTAAGCACTTTGGTCAGCCTTGGTTGTTTTTAAACGTGCCTCATAAATCAAATAGACTTGAATATAAAGGCATATTGAATGTGACATTGTGTACCAAACCTAGTTCATATAGGCAGTTGACCATTGCTGGGGTTTTCATTCAAAACTAATGTCACACTGCACTATCCTTGGATCAAGACTATCATAGATGTATTATCGATTTTGACATTTGCATATATCATAGATACGAAAGTAATAGTCAGACTCGATAAAATACATTTGATAGTCTTGATCCAAGGCTAAAGGCTGCACAATCCTGAATAATAACGTTTTAAAACGTCTGATTGATTGAATACTTTTATTAAAAGTTTGCAAAAAAAGCACAGAAAGTACAGTTCAATGCTAGGTCTGCTAAGGGGATTTTTTTAAACCCAAGAAAGCACTAAGCTTGTTCCCATTCATTGGGGTCCTTTGTACTAAATGAATCGAAATGGAACCAAATGGACCCGTGTATACCCCCGAGGGTTACTCCCAGAGTTAAATTACAATTAGAGGTTCATGCTGAATAATCTTGAGAGATTAAATGTCATAAATGAGCTCATCGGTCATGTAAGTGGGATTTAGCCACATCTAGCTAACTTTAGGCTACAATATGACTTCAGCGCAGCGTGCACAAGAAAACCACACATTTAGTAAGCCTTCAAAGATGCGCGTTAATCGCAACTAACCTCCCGTATCGTCAGGCCGAGCATCGTCTCCTATATTATGTCTCTTATGTATCTGTCAACCTTCAGCATGCAGCGACAGGAGCACCAAGGAGGCCGCCATGTTTGTTATGGCTGCGCATCGCCATTTGCGATTGGACAGCTGCTAAGCTACGCGCGTACCGATTGGCGGACAGTCGGCAGAACGCCGGGCCGGGGGGCGTGGCTGTCTGCAAGGAAACAGACTGAGCACAGACAGCACAGACTGGGATCAAGTTACTTTACAAGCTGCTGATCCGGTCTGGGTCTATACCGGATACGGAAACGTTTCTTCCGTGTATGTGCGCGCACAAATAACCGGATACACTAGGCGGGCTCTAAACCGGATCACACGGGTTGATTTGCAATAGAAACCAGGCTTCCCACAGGTGCTGCGGAAAGCCTGGTGAAGCGAGGTTGCAGACAGCAGAAGCATGAACGCAAGCTGAGCTAAGAAGACATGTCCTGTACTAGAAATATTCATATTTCTAACCCTTTATGCGTTTTAAAAACACATTTATCGAGGGGCATTAGGTCATAAGTTATTGCCTGCTTGTTGCACGTGCATTTCGGCAACTGCTTGACTGTACAGACCAGGTGTCGTTGATTAAACTGAGGGCAACACTATGCTAGGGATAGTAATTCAGTGCAGTGTTTAAGAGGAACGCGTGTGTGTGTGTGTTTTGGGGGGAGAATGACTGCATTGAGACCGTCGGTGGTGTGTAGTAGGTGGATGTTATTGTTGCTCTCCTCCAGACACCATGGTGTTCCCAAGAGGCTGTTCAGCAGCTCCAACAGACTTGCCACCACCATGCCCGCCTGGGTCATCGATAAATACGGCAGCAATGACGTCCTGCGGTTCACCAACAACGCCAGCTTCCCCATCATCCACTATCCCAATGAGGTCATTGTGCAGGTGCATGCTGCAGGGCTCAACCCCATTGACGTCAGCATGAGAGGTGAGTGTGACTGTAGTTCTTCTAGTGCAGTGGTTCTCAAACCTTCTCAAGGACCCCCATAACTCTGAGAGTGTACAAATGGAACCAAATGGACCCTTACGGGTCCATTTGGTTCCATTTGTACACTCTCAGAGATACAGACCTGTAATGGGTCCATTTGGAACCCCCTTTGTCCCTGGACCCCACTTTGAGAACCACTGTTCTAGTGGTTTTGTTTGTCTAAATCAGTGGTCCGTGGGGGTGTTCCAGGGGGTCCCCAGCCATATTAGTTATCAGTTCAACCACTTTGACTCTATATGCATCGGCTATTTTCAAAACATCTTGTGGAACATTTGGAATAGTTTTGAAACATTTTTTTTTTTCCTATAATTTTTATCCCGCGATTTGTAACCCATTTTTTTTCACCCGGTGCCAATTTCCTAAGTGATCCTGGGCGCTACACCAGCCCTACACCAGCACTACACCAGTCCCCCACAGCCTGGGGAGGCCAGGGCCGAGCTCATGCTTCCTTCAGTGCATGAGAGCCAACTGACCTTCTTGTCACCTGACGGGGGAGTTTCCCTAGTAGGACGTAGCGCGTGGAAGGAACACGTTATTCCAACCAGTTCCCTTCCCCTCCATCAGGCGCCCCGGCTGTCATGGGGGAGGCGGTATAGTGACCAGGATTACTACATGTTTTTGTGAGGGTATTAACTACCCTGGGAGACACGGGGAGAACATGCAAACTCCACACAGAGTAGGCCCTTTCGCCAACCCCACTTAGGGTATGGGCGCTGATGACGCGGAGGAGAAGACACGCCCCCAGCGCCCACAGCGTCCCCGGCGGGAATCGAACCCAGGACCTTCTTGCTGTGAGGCGACAGCGCTACCAACTGCACCACCGTGCCCCTTTGTTGTGTGTTGTTTTGAAACATTTTAACCACAAATCCTGTATGGGGGTCAAAATATTTTCCAGCGGTTCAGGCACCTACGCTCAGTGTAGCCTGACAGCGTGTCGCGGGTTCGAGTTCCGATCCCGACGGCCTTTGCTGCATGTCACTCCCCATCTCTCTCTCCCCATTTCCTGTCAGCCTACTATCCTGTCAATAAAGGCATAAAAGCTCCAAAAAGAAATCTTTAAGAAAAATTCAGATGGGCGGCTGCGGCCAAACACATTATTTTGGGGGTTCTTGCTCCTTGACATGATAAAGTTTGAGAACCACTACAATTCTAGGAAATCTCACCAAAATGTAGTTGGAACTTGGTTCAGTTGATGCTGTTTAAACAAAATGTAGAGCACGCACAATATTTATTTTGTATTGGCCACTATACATTTACTAGTCTATGGTATATAGGACACGACATAATAGCATTTGAATCTGCATGTGTTTTCACTGTTTCTGCATGCATGTAGACTCAAGAATCAAGACGGTTTTATTTGTCATCCAGGTGGTTATGGTGCTTCCACCATGTCTATGCAGAGAGACCCTCTGAACATCAAGCAGACAGGCAGTGAGTTCCCTCTCGTCCTGGGAAGGGATGTGTCTGGGGTCATTATGGAGTGTGGCCTTGACGTTAAGTACTTCCAAGCGGGCGACGAGGTAAGAGAACAGGGAATAATAACATAGAATAGAGATGCGTGCGTGCGTGCGACGTGCGTGCGTGCGTGTGTGTGTGTGTGTTGCAATTCCGATCATGTCGTTAAAGTCATACTATGTAACATTCAATTTAGTAGTCTTTTTGGCGACACCTCCTCGTGGCACCTGTAGATCTGTTACAGTGTTTGTCTATACGGCAGTACCGCTCAAAAAGGAATGCTGCAACTTCCAAGGACGCCCAAGGATATTTGGAACTCAACAAGTTGTCAGAAACTGTATTTAAGATTAAAATACATAAATGAATACGTTTCCGGTATTTACATAATTTTGCCGTGTGTGTCATACACTTATAAAAGAATAAAAATGTTTAATAGTGTTTAGAGAAAAACAACATTTATGGGGTGCCCGCTGACCTAGAGGTCCAGGTGCATACCCCATAGGCTCTAATGCAGCCTGACAGCGGGCCGTGGGTTTGAATCCTGATCCCGACGACCTTTGCTGTGTGTCACTCCCTGTTTCCTTTCCATCTTCACTGTATACTATCAATAAATGCAAAAATAAATATATTTAAAAATAAGTTATGACTTTGACCACTTATCCCTTTAATGCTACAGTACATATGATCAATATCATGAGCTAGAAGCTCACATCGCGGTGCGTGTTGTGAGCATTAGCATTTTCACCTATAGTGACATGCCCGAAATCAAGACAGCAGGTTGAAAGTTAACAAGCGTTTCTCTGCCCACTCATGAAGTCATCCATCCACTGAGCTTGTATTTTCAAAACACTTCCCTGATCCCTCTTCCTTTTGTTTACTAATCCAAGCAACGCCAAAATGTGGAGCGTCACATTGTTTAGTCTTGCATAACCACACTGCCTTGGGGCGAAAGGATGGATACGTTACTGTACGATGACATACGACCTGGGCAAACTGTGTCAATGTAGACTTTCTGTCGAGAAAAGCTCATTAGCTTGTCATGAAGCAGACATTGTGCTGTCAGATGATCATGTGTTGTATTGTTTGTCTCTGTCAGGTTTGGGCTGCAATACCACCCTGGAAGCAGGGTAGCTTGGCTGAGTTTGCGGTGCTGAGTGCCAATGAGGTATATTGTTCAGCTCTTTAACAACACTTTAATGATTGTTACTGGGGTTTAAAGAAAGGGTTCCCAAACTTTTCAGGCCGTGACCCCCCCTCCAAACAAAAAGGATCACAATTGAACTCGTGACCCCCCCACCCTGATAAGCAATTTGAATTGTAGGAGTTGTCGTTGATGAATTTTAGTTTTAGCTGTCGTTGAGTTTTTAGCTGTCGTTGATGATTTTTTTTTCCAGATACATGCGTTAATGTTTATTGCAAAACATGTTAACAATGAACACAATGACAATTTTCACTAGATCGGAAGTGATGTCATTGACATCAACACACATTTTAGCTGTCCATAGCCTGCCTCTGACACATTGCGAGTAGACAGAATTGGAGCCTCACTTATAATGAGACACGGTTGAACTAAGATGATTTGATTACGCATGCGTGTTAATACCCAGGTCATTCCAACTATTTCGTAAAAGCAGCAGATAATATTGAAGTCTGGGGCTGGCAGACAATGTCGTGCACAGCCTAAGCTGCGTTGGAAACTTTGTAACTGTGGGTGGGGTGGAGGAAGTGGAGGGGTTGCAGTCATCATCGCTTCCTTTCCTTCTTTTGTTGTTGTGCCAGGTGTCCCGTAAGCCAAAGTCACTGAGTCACACGGAGGCGGCAGCTATGCCATACGTGGCTGCTACCGCCTGGTCATGCCTGGTCAACACAGGTGGGCTTACCAAGGATAACTGTGCCAAGAAGAGGTATACACACGCACACACACTTACATTTAGAGATCACATTGTGTGTTCCTTTTCATTACTCCAGTGGGTGCTTTATGGACCTTGGTGGAGGTGGTCATAAACCTTTGAGGCAAGGCAAGTTTATTTGTATAGTACATTTCAACAACAATGCAATTCAATGTGCATTACACAAAGCATTAAGCAAAGGAAACGCATTATAAAAGCACATTTGAATTCAGTGAAAAAGAAGAAATTTGTTTTGCTCAGGACACAGAGCAAAAACACAATATAAAAGGACAATTGAAAACACAGCAAAAAACAAGAAGTGAAGATAAATCTTTTAAGAGTAGAATTACAGAATAATGATTTAAAAAAATCTCAACGAAAGGCACCGGCAAACAAAATGTTTTTTAACTGTGTGTGTGTGTGTGTGTGTGTGTGTGTATCTATGGATTCTAGTCTTTAGTTAGCGCCTTTTTACGCATCTTTCCCTTCCTAATAGGATCCTGATTCTGGGAGGCTCAGGTGGAGTGGGAACGTTTGCTATACAGGTACTTTAACCACTTAAACCCTCTAGACTTCGTAAACTGGACCTGAGTTGTACTTACACCGCTTTTTTCCCATCAAAACCAGATCTCTTAACCAAAAATAGCCAATCTACAAGCTCACAACATATATGAATATCCCAGAATATGGATGCTGGGGTTCAAGTGTTTTTAAATTCTGGTTATCATGATGAGAGTTCAGGGTTAGAGACGCACAGACTTCAAAGCGGAGAAATTAATTGTGACTTTGGGACCAACACATTCTTGCTGGGACAGAGTGGGGGGTTGTGTGGAGGGGCGTTAACCATAGTGTTAACTGCTGTCTATTGTTTTTCAAGTTGCCTACCCACAACAAAACTGAATGCTAGACCGCAGCAGTACTCAGTAGCAAGTGAACAGCATGAGATCTGTTCAGCTGTCCACAGATAGGCTAATAAATGGTTGAGAATATGGTCATGAATAAAGTTTCTTCCCCAAATCATCTTGCGGACGCATTTGTCTTTTGTGGACGCATTTTGTCCACGCATTTGTCCCATTTGTCTTTCATGGACGCATCTGTCCCATGGTACGCCAGTTTGACAACCTCTCTTCTTAACACAAATATAAAAAAGTCGTACATTAGCACGGTGCAAACAGTGGCCATAGAAGAAACGGCAGCAATGAAACCAACCAAAATAAACAAATGTGTTATATAAATTCTGCTCCATAAAAGTGGTAGGTGATACACATTGCTTTAGGGGTTTACAAAATGAGTTACATGGTAGCAATATGGTTTATATGGTGGCCCAAATAGCTCATGTTACTGTAGCATTGTACTGTATGCTTTCAATGTTAAATGATAGTAGTGGCTCCATATACACAGGACTGGTTCCCACAGCTGGCAAAATACCAAAACAAATTACATTCTTTGTTGTAGTTAGTAGCAATATTTTATTATTACACCTGATTGAAAAACAGATATATTCACATGGATAGAGGATATAACTATTAAATGCCTTTAATCATTAACTGAACAATAAAATGTACCTTATTATTCTAATCACATTCTATAATTCTATTGTGGTCAGATGACAAAGGCATGGGGAGCCCACGTGACAGTGACATGCTCCCAGAATGCCGAGCGGTTGGTAAGAGGACTGGGAGCTGACCACGTGGTGGACTACACTGAGGGGCCGGTTGAGGTACCTCTTGGTACACTGGAGAAGTGAGTTTAACATGCACGCATGCACGCACATTAGGGTTGCTTGTCCATTTGTTAACGTGGGCAGTCAAATTTCTCCTACTGTAGCTATGATATGCAAAACCCCACAATCTGACTTGATAATGATAATCTTTGTGTACTGTAAGTAAGTAGCCTTGCGGAACCATGAGGCCTATAGGACAGGAGCCTATCTCCTGTTTCTGTAGCATGAGGCAGCTTGATGTACAATCCAACCTTTGATGCTGAGTGCCAAGCACGGAGGCACTGGGTCCCATTTTTCAGTCTTTGGTTTGACCCGGCCGGGATTCGAACCCCGACCTCCCAGTCTCAGGGCGGACACTCACTACAAGGTCACTGAGCAGTTTTTTTGTGTACTGTAGCACTGTCAAAATAAAGGCACAAAGTGCTTTACATAGAAAAAACAAGCAAAAACAGAAACACAAGTCAAGGGAAAATACTAACTTATAAATTACAGATATGCAAAAGTGTCACTTTTCAGCTACAGTCACTTTTTTGAACCCAAAAAGGGCAATTGTGTGACACCTGACCAGAAACAAAACAACATGTTGTCACCTTTTTCACCTCGGGGCTGTTTGCATGCCTGAAATTAACTCCTCTGTCAACTTGTTTGACTCTAGTAGCCCACACATCCTTTACTTCCTTCAGCCATGCCCGTCCATTTCTGTTTCCTTTCATGCACAAACTGTCCGTCTGATGATCCCTGTAGTCTTCTTTATTGCCCCATCTACAGTATATCTGTTTCTATCTGTTTTGTTTAGGCTACAACAACGATTATTTTCTTAGCCCTTTTTTTTTATATAAAGAAATATATATTTACAAGGAATCGATTAACCATTTAAGCCCTATTTTATCGTTGTGCAAAAATGCCACGCGCTGTGAGCTTGTAGATTTTAACTTTTTAGATTTTCTTTTTTAATTTCGCCTAAATCAATTATCCCGCACCCCCGATTATAAAGCCTGCACCCCTGTTTATAATTGGGGGCTGTTCTTCCCGTGACAGACAGTGGTGTGGTAGAGTTCTTCGCCATGCGCATTGCAATTTGAATTAAATAAAGATGTACTGTTGTTTCTGGACAAAAGTCAGATATTGGCCAGTTAATACCACATTTCAGAATGAAAAGAAATAAAGATGCGTGGTTCCTTGACATAAGACAGGTAGTGGTTCTGTAGAATATGCAAATAGTATGCTACAGCTACTATTCATGAACTACATTAAGTTAAAGACATGCTAGGACATGCGAGTGTACTGACTAAAGGTCATTACACACCGCCGATTATGCGAATATACGCAAAATTCGGACTCGTTTCGAATAAATAATTCGAATTAGCTTTTTCGCTTCGTGGAAGCTTGCATTGACTTTATAAGGTTTTTAAAAAAAACGTATTATTCGCATGAAAACATCGTCCCCGATGTGTAAGGGCCTTTAGGCTGCTTTGTATAAAATATTGAATTTGTGGAAACAATTCTCGAAAAAAATAACGTTACATTATATATTGTAGTTATTTATTACTTCTACACATTATTATATTACAAAGAAGATCGTGAAATTAGAGTGTGAATGACAGTGCTGCGTTTCTGTGCAGTCATGTCAGTGGATTCACACTGTTGCATACATATAGTAGCCCCATGCGCTTCGCCGGGACCGGAAGCACTACTGAACGTTGAACGGATCATTGCCGTGAACCTGAACAAAATCATTCTAAGACTGAAATGTTCCCATCACTGGTTGACCCTTCCCTTCCCTCGACTCCCCTCCCAGATTTGACCTGATCCTGGACAACGTGGGCGGCGACACAGAGCGCTGGGCGCTGGGCCTGCTGAAGCCCTGGAGCGGCTCCAAGTACATCACCTTGGTCACGCCTTTCCTCCAGAACACCGACACGCTGGGCATCTGTGACGGCATGCTGCAGACGGGGGCTACCGTGGCCACCAAGGCCCTCAAGGTCAGTGGGCGTGTCACCACCGGCTGAGTCCAGCTCAGTGATTCCTAACCTGTGGGACCGTAGATAATTGGCAAAACACTACGATTTGAATGATGATATAACATTCATATTAAAAAAATAATAATGTAAAAGAAATGGTTATATTATTTACTTTAAAAAAAGTGTTTTCCTAGTGATACCAATAAATAAGAACTCAAAGTATACTACGTTGGTTCCATTGATCCAAGCCGGAATACAATCAATTGATTGATCATTAAAATAAATATGCTCTGTATGGAAAATACAGCTATCTGCGTATTTTCCATACACGAGACGACCCGTCTGAATCGAAAGCTTTCCAGATTTCTGGGAAGTGGGAACTGATCGAGAAATGGTTGGGAACCACTGGTTTAGTTATTAAAGTCACTCATTCTACTTGGTCTCCTAAGTAATTAGATTTTTTAAAGGACTATACCGGCATCAGTACCTGTGATTGTCCTTATATCGCATATAACATACTGTGTAGACCATTTTCCTATTAAAAGATTGATTATTAGATTTCACGTTTATTTGCGTTTTCTCCAAGTCAATAGAATTCTACCAAACGTACCTTAATAACTGAGTCTGTGTTGGCTAACCATTGTGCAGTTAATTAGTCAAAGACATTATAATTTTATTCGTAAATCGATCATTTCTACAGAGGCTTTTTTTTGTCTATACATTTCAATTCGGTGAGCGGTTTATAATGCAACAAAACAACGGGCAATGATATTTAGTGTGTTGGATTACTTATCTCAAGCAAGTTTCAAGTCTCTGCAAATCCAGTAAATTACTCGAAAATCAAACAAACCACACAATGTTTGGGAAAATGAGTATGAGTTGTAGTAAATGGGCTAAACGTGCCAGAACATTCATATGGTCCTTTAAAGCAACACTCAACAAGTCACTCCTGAGAGAGAGAGAGAGAGTGTGAGAGAGAGAGAGAGAGAGAGAGATGTCCAAACTACGTTAAATATGGGGACGCATCTAGTGTCCAATTCGGTGCGCTTTCTGCTTCATTCAAGTTAATTGACATTGTCAACTAGTCGGTATCCTGTCTTCTGCTCGATTGAGGCTAGTAGCGACTGACCTAGCAAATGATGACCTTGCAGACGTGCCGTGGTCATTTGTTCTCATGTTTTTGTTACTTAGGCTTGTTTTCTGGACCACAATGTTAAAACTGTAATGTAGATGGCATGTTATTTAAACAGATAGTAGGTTCATTGTTCACCTGGTATCTTATAGTTTCAATGTACAGATTATTATTTTGATAGTATATTGTTTTTAGACTGATGCTAGGTTCTTGGTTTACCAGTGATCCTAGTTTACCGAGGCATTACACTGTCTCTGTATTTGATGTATGTGTTAACTTGCTTATAAGTCGAGCGTCTGCTAAATGTCTAAATTGTCTACATCTCAATGGAAGAGTATTAATATGGGCTCCAACCACTGTAGATGTGTAGTTGTATTAACATACTCTATCATGCAGATTAGTTCAAGTGTAAAGATTAGATTGTTTTATTCATTAAAATAAGTCCCAGATTGTATCTTTAACTCTCTCAGTGCCAGACCCCGAGTTATCCAGAGTTTTTACTGAATACCCTCCCTGCCAGATTTTTTTTTTTAAAAAGTGTTCAGAACCCAAGATATCATTATCTGAAGATTTGCAGCTCCATCCACTCCTTGTTTAACTTATAACTGAAAAAGGCTGTATCTCGCTTCCTAAGCACTTCCTAAGCACTTTTTTACTTTGAAAAATAAATAAATGTTGGCACAGTTCGCAATCATTTTTTAATTTCATTGGCACTGAGAGAGTTAAAATAAGTCCCAGATTGTAGCTTTAAGCCAAGGCAGCCAGACAGTCCCTTTAGATCTCACCCTGTCCTTCCAGTAACACCTACTAGTGTGCCATATTGTGAGTCACTGAATCTGACTCGCATGAAAGCTTCACACAAAGAAACACCACCACATTGTGTCTCTATGTAAGGGATATGAATCATTACTCATGGACTACAGAGCCCATTTATCTGATCAATGGATAACTGATCTCTTCTGGAATGAACAGCGCAAGAAACAATTTTCATTGTTGGATAAAGTATAGTGTGAACACCGTACTTGTTCAGACTATACTGTCCACTATATATACAGCAATCGATTATTTTCTTAGAGATTATTATATTGATTACTTTTTTATGAATTGAATGATCTAGAAGCGCCTACTATATCACTGAATCAATGCAAATACATTTTAATTTATGTTTTTGAATAATCAACCACATTGATTAGTCCAAAGCACAATTTTCTTTTACAACCAGGGTGGTTCCTACGCAAGTATGGTGAGTATGGAAAAGTATGGACCTCCATAAATGTACAAATTCAAAATATGAAGTACTTAGCCGGTAAGCACTTTACATGGAACTCCAAACACTATTTGGGGAAGTATTGGGGAAATATTATACTTTTCCGGTATAGAACCAGTGTAGCTTAGATTTAAGCAGCCTTCAGATACGGTAAACTCCCTCCATACAAGCTTCGTATAAATCCATAAGGTTTCATAAGATTTGAGCAGCCTTCAGATACGCTAAACTCCCTCCATACAATCTTCGTATAAATCCATATGGTTTCATAAAGGTTTCAGAGGTGAAACCTAGACACTGTGCCTCATTCCTGTGCCCCCCTTGAGTTCTTGTGTGTGGCACTGTGGTATGGCATCCTGTCAGTATGACCACGCACTGTGGTGAACTGTGAGTGGCTGCAAGGCACAGCATTGGTGCAGTGCACCAGTGGTGGGTGTGTGTGGGGGTGTGTGTGTGTGTGTGTGTGTGTGTGTGTGTGTGTGTGTGTGTGTGTGTGTGTGTGTGTGTGTGTGTGTGTGTGTGTGTGTGTGTGTGTGTGTGTGTGTGTGTGTGTGTGTGTGTGTGTGTGTGTGTGTGTGTGTGTGTGTGTGTGTGTGTGTGCGCGTGCGCGTGCTTGTGTGGTGTACAGTGTCTCCGCTCGTGACATCTCACCCAGCTTGTGCCCGCAGAATCCACAGTATGTACTCTATTCAACAGATGTCAGTGAGTGTGGTTTCAAGGAGAAAGTGTGTCTGATAAGGAAATGAAGTTCCATGATAAGGATTAAGAGAATTTGAGTTCAGTTTAATTGCACAGTTTTGGTATTTTCCTGTATGATGTGTTGTGGGTTAAACCAAATGAACAGAACTGACGCCAGGGTAGTTTCATGTCGAGGACCTCCGAATTGATATGCCTTTGGCCACGGAACCCCATCTGAAAATATTTTGTGCCAGGGACCCCTCAGAAGAGAAGATTCAACATTCTAAATCTTTCAAAAATAGCAGATGAGTGATGCGCTGTGAGCTTGTACATCTGCAATTTCTTTATAGAACATTACACCTATTTTAAAGTCCCTGCACTGGCTGCCTGTTAATTTTATAATCGATTTTAAGATCCTTTTATTGGTTTTTAAATCATTACATGGAAATGCTCCGACCTACTTGTCCACAATGATTTCCTGGTAGGACCCTTAGGTCCTCTGGCACCGGTCTCCTAAATGTTCCAGAGGCCAGCACAAAAAGGCATGGGGAAGTGGCCTTTAGCTACTATGGTCCTAGCCTTTGGAACAGCCTGCCGGAGGCTCTGCGGTTCACTGAATCAGTTGACATTTTTAAAAGAAATCTTAAGACACACCTTTTTAGTATTGCGTTTATCTAGGTTTCTGCATTACTCATTACTTACAGCACTTGATGTATAAAACGTGCTATATAAATAAACTTTGATTGATTGTTAGCCAAAGTATAAAATATAGATACATGTGTGATGCTTGTGATGCTACTAATTTAGCTTGTGACCGTCTTGTTCTGTTGATGGACTGAGAGACGTCGCATTACAGCACCTTGAGGGTTAAGTAGCTTGCTCAAATAAGAAACTTGTTCACTGGTGTAGATATCAATACTCCCTAAAAAGAAAATTGAATCAATGGTGCAGCCCCTGAGAGACTTGCCCTATTGCTTGTTCCCCCCCCCCCCCCCCCCCCAAGTACAGTAAATTTGCGTGAAATGAGCTGCTCGTCAAGTGGTTTGCCCTCAGGTATTGAAAGTGACATGAGTGGTGGCAATAGTAGGGCATATAGTCGCTGGTGGGTAGAAACCGTGTATCTCCACATTTCATCTTTTTATGTTTCTAATACTTTATTGACATATTTTATACTTTGGTGTATGAAGGTGGTGTGCAAAAGTAGCAAATAGCCAATCTAGACATTGTGAGCTTGTAGATCGGCTATTTTCTCTGAGAGCTCAAATAAGCAACTACACAAGCCCAAAAAAACGCAACCCCCATCTACCAATATTGTAATACTCTTTAACAACACAGTGGTGTTCTATTTGTTTTCTAACTTGGTGTCAGAGGAATCTGTGTATCTCTGTCCCTCTTCTTGCCGGGTGTAACCAGAGAGGGCATTGCATCATCTACCCTGCTGCCTCCATACGGAGGAGTACACACCAATAGGATGGAAACCCATTGAGATGCTCTTAGCTGCTGAATGGCATACACCCCCATGCCCTGTTAACGGCAAAGTTGACACCATTGTGTCGTGGAGCGCTCAGCAGGTTTTTTTTTTGTGTGTCACACTTTATGCCACAGAGACTATGAGTAGTACAGTAGCTTTGATAAGGAACAAAGAGGGGGTGTCCCACAGGGATATTGCTGTGTACATGTGCAATTGTCCTTCTCTGGATCTCAATACCGTGTCTCCAAAAAAGGACAAAGGATTTCCCCCACTGAGTTTACTCAACCTGAGATAACTTATTGGGTGCCGAAATTAGTAAATTCAATTCAAAGGAGCTGTATTGGCATGAGAAAACGTTTTACATTGACAAAGCGTGTCAAAACATAATAAAAACAATTAAAACAAATTATTATTTTTTTTGTTGCTTTCCTTCAAGGTGTGGAGTGCGTTGAGTCTAACCTGCAGCACAAGGGATGTAACTATGTTATGTGTACCCCTAGGGGTATGCAGTGGTACTACTTTGAGAGAAAGTGGAAAAAAATATTAGTCTTATGTTTAAATGGAAATCAATACTTATTTGGCATGATGCTGTTTTATGCATGTTTAGAAACATCCTCACATCAAAACTGAAATGTTATGGACACAGTTTAAATAAGTCTGCTCAGGAAGCACTGATTGCAACTCTTTCACTCCATTTCTGATTTGTAATGTTATATTCTTCAAAAGGTGGGTTATCATTCATTCATAGCATCATGTGCCATCTATGGTTTTCTCTTGACATTTTCTAAGCAAAATATCGTAGTCAGATTGGGGGGTACTTGGATTTACAAATCAGGGATAGGGGGTACTGAAGCCAAGATAGATTGAGAAACACTGCAATATTTATGTGTCAAAAGACACATTTACAGTGGAAATTTGACAGGTGCAGAACGGAAGAGGATGGGAGGGAACGTGGTGAGAGAGGATGTTACATCGTGGGTTTTTAGGCAGGAAACAACAGTATAGGTCTTCAGGGAAGGGTTATAGGAAAGTACATTTACTCAAGTACTTAACTTTAGTACAATTTTGAGGTACTACATTTTTCAATGCTTTTACAAATATTGTACCTTCTACTCCATTACAGTTATTTCTGCAGTTGGAAGTTACTTCATCGATTTAGATTATTATTACAAAACATAAATTAACCAATTAAGCTGTATCTTATACCTCCTCTATTCGAAAATAGCCGAACTACAAGCTCACAAACAAATTATGTGTCGCATTGTGACGCGTTGTGAGCATGTAGAGCGGCAATTTTTTAAGAATTTGGACAAATTTGGAACATAGCTAAATCTGCCATTTCTGCATAAGGAGCACTTTTACTTTTGGTACTTTTGGTGCTTTAGGTATCTTTTGTATGAATTTTGAATGCAGGACTTTTACTTGTAACAGAGTATTTCTACATTGTGGTATTGTTACTTTTACTTATGTAATAAATCTGAGCATTTATTATACCACTGGGTTTCACAACCACTAACATGTATCCACACACACATATAATACACATGCACTGGTATTGAAAGGAGAACTAGAGCGCCGTCAACTGGTCCAGTAGATAAGGTGTCCTCGTTTCCAAATAGGGCTTGGGAATCGACGTCACGTAATACTGCCTGAAGCTACAATGTTAAATCCCTCCCCCAAACACACACACACATACGTTTATATTACTGTACTTGTGAGGACATCAGCATTTTAAGACAGTGATTTAATGAATGCCATTTTTATTTTTGCCATTTTTTTAACCCAAATCCTGAAGCTGAAAATTGTCGATCTACAAGCTCACAATGTGTCAGTGCGACGTGTTGTGAGTGTAATTGTCTATTTCTCAAATTCTACTTTACTTGTGGGGACATAATGGTCCTCACAAGTATGTACAGGCGCACACACACACACACACACTCTGCTCAAAAGACTGAGACAAGTCATTTGTCCTTTTGTATTCCTAAAGTCTGAAAAGAGATTATGTGTGAAAAGTGGGCTGTGTCCCCACCCAGGCACCTGACACTGTGGGGCTCTTTTCTTCAGATGTAGGCCTACCTCCCGTAGCCTCTTTGGAACGTGTCGTCTGATTGAGAAAATAATAAACAAAGTGAATGCACCACAATAGGGCTCTCGGGACGCCAGGGATTCCCACTTGTGGAGACAGTTATGGGGTCTTAAATCACTGCTGTCGGGGCGGAAACCTTGCATGTCCAATGGATCCAATGTAGTTATTATTTCGTTTGCTGTCGTTGGATTAAGGTTTTATATATTGTTTACTGTGTCACAACTTTCTGACCTATTTTATTGGTCAAGGAAGGGCTTCTGTGTGAATATCAGACAGTGCTGTTACTTACTGTACTGTTACTGTACTTTGACCGTTTACATCCTATTATACTTTGTTGGCAGGGGTCACCCAGGGTTCTATCCTTGTCTCACACATTTTCTTCCCTTCTACGCCAGATCTATTCGGCAACAGTTACCGATCTACAAGCTCACGCGTCGCATAGATCTGCTATTTTTGCCAAATGTTCACCGATGTCCAGTTATGTACTGTACATAATGTCCAAGATCAATGAAAACCAAGCAGTCAGAATCTCTTCATTGGCCAAGTATGTTTGGTCAATGAATTGGTCAAGGAATATGACTTTATATGTTCTATGTAGCAGAAAAGAGAATACAAGTACAGTATAAAACTGTAAAAAATAGTCATATAAGGAGCATAGAGACAGACCAGGGGTGAGCAGTATTCAATGTAGGTAAAGTACCCTACAGTACATGTGATCAGTCAAGTCATGTGTCATCTATTGCACAGATCACTTTGAAATTTTGAAATCGGTTTGACAATCTGAAATATAGTAATGCTATTGCACAGGTTATGTTACAGGTATTATACATAATGGATGTAGTTCATATACAGTACTTGGTGCATCGAGTGGAATTAGCAAATGCAAGGAGTGATGTGGGCAGTGCTTACACTCTGGCTGTTGAATGTTATAATCCAGTGTTATGTTTTTATTTTTGTCCGGCACCGCAGCAATAATCACTTGCCCAAACTCACATCAATTTTACATTCAAAGGATACAAGAAGGTAGAATTTAAAAAAGTAAAGTAAGAAATGACCTGGAAATGATTCCTTCAACCCACACTAGTGAAAATAGCCGATCTGCACACTCACAACGCGACGCAATGCGACGCGTTGTGAGCTTATAGATCTGTTTTTTTTTCTCTCGCTCTCTAATTTATGAAATCTCTTAGATTTTTTATTCAAGAAATTTGAATAATGTTTTTCATTCATGTAATAACATTATGAATTTGTTGGTCAAATTTGTGAATTTGTTGGAAAAATGTGTGAGCCACTGCAATAGACTGTCTTCTTGTTGTGTTTGTTCTCAGCATCTGTATAAAGGCGTCCACTACCGCTGGGGGTTCTTTGCACCGAGTGGTCCTGCCCTGGATGACATCTGTGAAATGGTGGATGCAGGACAGGTACCAAGCAAGCACTTCTATTGTATTATGCTTTTCCATATTCCACTGACCAATTTCCATCATTCAAATCTATTTCCTCTTGAATTACCATGTGCAATAAAATGCACATGGGGCCTATACCCGTCTTTCTCCAGGGTAAGGTTACTTTCCTTCAGTAGTTCATATGAGCATGATAATGCATTGAAAATTAGTTCTGGTATTTATTATTATTGTCAAATCCATAGTCAAATTATGATAGTCATTTTCCACAGGGTTAATTAGTGAAGTGCACTAATGGACCAGCTTTAATGTAATATTATTTTTACTGAATCAATATTGAAGTTTTAGATTTTAAGTGTTGTTTTTAACCAAAAGCTCAGTATTTGGAAACTGATACATGTATTATTGATTTCTTTAACCACTTGAACCCTATAGCGTGAGTAGCGTCCCTATGAAAAACAAACCTTTGTGATTGTGCTCCCCAGATCCGGGCGGTGGTGGAGGAACAGTTCACGTTCTCTCAGGTTCCCCAGGCCATGGAGAAGGTGGAGCAGGGTCACGCCAGAGGCAAGACTGTCGTCCAGGTCACAGGAGGTGGAGGACCCCAGTCGCACTGACATACTGTACATTAGTGGTATACATTTTTTATTCAAGGACCAAACTTGGGGGGGGGGGGGGGGCAGAAAAAGACCTGTCTTCAATCTCAAAGGTTGATGACAGGTGGTCCAAATGGTCCCGCACACCCGCTAAAAATTAGTTTTTTTGCAAGTCCTAGACAGTGTGCCGGACCCCTTTCTTTGTGTGCATTCATTCAAGGTCCCCTATAACTCGGAGAGAATACAAATGGAATGCTCTCAGAGTTACAGATCTGTAAGGGTCCATTTGGAACCCCCCCAGGAGCCCTGAGGGTCCCTGGACTGCACTTTGAGAACCACTGTATACCTTACATCACAAAATCAATGATGTGGACTTTTGACAGCTTTACAAATGTGTACAGAGTGTTAATTTAACCCTGAGAGTGTACAAATGTACAGTATAAATGAACTCTTAAGGATTTATCCCTCTTTGTTTAATGCTTGCGTGTGGAAAACTTTAATTAATAATAAATATTTTAAAAAGCTGTTTATAATGTAAATGAAAACACAATTAAGTACTGTTCTGGTATTTCCTGGTGAGAAAAACCTCAATTATTTAAATGTTTTCATGCAGTGTTTTGGGATTACACTATGTGCACACAAACGTGACCAAAGATGAGTAAGACATTCACTGTTCAAAGTGCTTTCACCCGTGTGACTGCCATGGACTTGGAAATGTTGGTAACATTTTGAAGAAAATCACAACCTACATGCAGGAATTGACACAACTCAAATGTGGCTATTAATTTGAGCTTGTAGATTGGCTGTTTTCACTAGTTTGTGTACCCGCCCAGGGAGACATAAAATTTCTCTTTTGGGTCTCGAGCCAAAACGTTTGGGAACCACTGATCTACGCATACTGGTGACCAATCAGAGCATTCATTAAAACCTGGGGGTGAGCTGACATAATTTCTACCAGGAAATAAATTGCATTTAAAGTCTGTTTGATTCTGTTGAGAACCAGAAGGAGAGATTTTCATGAAATGTTATTCCTTTAAAAAATTGATAGTTGCAATAACCTCTTTTTTTTTACATTAACAGGTTTTTTATGAATTCTGGGGAAACATTTGGCAAAGATTGTCAATGTAGAAGCTCAAAACGCATAAAAATAACCATACTTTCTTTTAATGTAGATTTATAATATATATTATAAGTATAACGATATCTGGCTGGAAACGTGTCACATTGCCTAGTTGATGCCCATCACATTAGATTGCATGGGAACAGATGGCATTTCAGGAATCTGACATTGTTTTGTCATTGTCTTGTAGTTCTAATGTAGACAACAAAAGACAACCACATGTGTCCTCTGATAAACATGGCCAATGAGTTTCTCTGAGAGCATCACACTTGGTGTCGAGCACTGAAAATAGATCTTGTAATGTAGATCAGCTGTTTCCAGTGTGCAATACCTGCGTGCAACCAAGTACAACTCAGGTATAATGTGCAGGGAGGTTCATACTATCTCCCCCAGTTCCCTTCTCCACTGAACAGTCCAACCAGCAACAAGAACATGATCCCCACCAACCGCCAGTTGTGTTCATTGGTGCTCCCAGACAAGCCCCTCTGTCTCTCTCCTTGGTAATCATATCCCAAAGTGTAAAGCTTTGTGTCCACTTTATGAATTCATCCCCCGAATCTGTCTCACTTGAGAAACTACAGTGACAGACCTGTGGTTTCACTGAAATGGTTAACCTAAGATCACATGCTTTAGTGCTCGAGATATGTCTAGTGTACGTGTGCACGCGCACACAATAACCCTGGGCAAGTTCCATGCCTCTTGCATGCCTCTGTTGTCATATAAGTTATACCTTATGAGTTATATAAGCCTAGTAGCTACCTGGCCTAGATTGAACATGCGCAGATGTGGTGCCTTTTTGCCCTGCGGGAAAGAGGTTTTGGAATATCCCCAGAGATGGGCATTGTGTGACATGTGTGTACGTCTCTGTGTGTGAGCACTGACGCCGGTGGGTCACTGGGACACCAGTTCTTGGTAGGAAGGTATTATTGTGCCATTCAGAATGTTTGTCTATAGCTGGTGATGAATATGATAGCATTAGAGAGTGTGGGTGTCGGCTTTGAAAAGGCATCGTATATCTGATACTGTAGAGCGAGTCTGTGTGTGTGTATGTGCGGACCGTTGTATGGGAACTTTGGTGATTTTCCACTTGCCCAGAAAAAAAGGAAGAAAAGAAAACAGCAATTAGTTGCATAGCTTTATGAATCAGGATTCATGTTTTAATTCTTTCAGTTGGTATTGCCCTACAAATGTGCAGTTATCATACTCAGCAAGTCCCTGATGTGGATGATTTGCTGTTTTGCGTCATGAACCTATTTGGTTAGTTATGACAATATACATGACACATAGCACAATCTTCAAGTTTATGCTTATACTGTAGGTCCAGTTTCTGGTCATTTGAAATGGCCCCAGCTCAGAAATACAGTGTTGGGCAAGCTACCTGGAAAGTGTAGTGAGATAAGCTACCCTTCTACATTAAATTAAGCTTCACTACGTTGAAGCTACTCCCCAGAGAAATGTAGCTAAGCTACAGCAACAAAGACATTTATTGCAACAAAGCTGCTTTATTTTATTTATTTTCATTTTGTTTTTACATTGAATCAACTAAAAGTTCATTCTAAATCAGTGATTAATATAATTGTCAGTCAAACAGGTAGACAGGCAAAAACTAATTGTGAGTGTGAGAGATTTCTCTCCATGCCACTTATTTCAAAAGTTCTCCAGTAACACTTCCTATAAAGTCAATGTCTATAATGCATTTTTTACATAATTATAATATAATCTGCTTTTATAAAGCTGAATAAGTATAGTTTAAATAACTTATAAACAGTCTTTAATGCTTCTTTGTAACAATAATTGTGACAGTTTCTCATTAACTTCCTGAGTAATTATCCCTCTCCAACAGCAGGTGGTGTTATGAGTCAATGTAAACAATGGGAGGTTGAGCAGAGCAGATTGAACAGCCACTGCCAAAGATCAGTGTGTTGTGCTCCGTAAATAGCAGATCTACTGTACAAGCTCACATCACATTTGTGACATGTTGTGAGCTTGTATGTCTGCTATTTACGGCATGCAACACCAGCGTACAACTAAGTATAAATACACTGAACTGTTCTCTACTTTTGTACTTTTGTATTTTCTTTTATGAATATGTGTAATAACAGCTGATTCATAACTTCTGCTGTCCACTGGGCATGACATGACTAAACATCAAACGGGAGGTTTAGTGCTGGATTTTCATGTTTTATGATGTAGGATGTTTAAAGTTAAAGTAGCTAGTCAGGGATGTAATAAAAAGTTTTTTTTTTAAACATTAAAGTACTATGTACTACTACAGTAGTATTTCATAAACTTTAAATGCCACTGCTTGTCAAATTCATGACAGAACGCTAAACACTACCCCCTTGTGTCTCAACATGACAGAGCAGGAGTAAAAAAAAACTAAACAAGCTGAATTGACAGGAAAGACAGACTCGCTGGACAGTGTTGAGTGGACATTTAAAGTGAATAGAGATAAAGACACACTGCCTGGGGTCTGTGGGGCCCTAGCAAACGTTTAGGTTGAAGGTCTGTGATGATTAAGATTTTGTTCTGGCCGTTTGTCTGGACTGCAAGACCTTTGTTACTGCATCAATATTTAACCACAGGGTGTAATTTTACCACCATTGGTGACACAACACTGGCATCGCTGTCACTGTCAAGATGCTTGCAGCAAGTAAACATCACGTGTTAATGATGACACTAAACCAATTGTCAATCATGACGGTAAATAGTGTCAATAAGGACAATAAATTACACAAATATATAAATATATATATATATTAGCTGTTTCATTTGTTCAATCTCGGAGATACAAAATGGACGTATTAACAATGAGTGTTAATATGACACTAGTGTGTACACACGTACTGTCGATCTGTTCACACAGATACCTTTGTAGACATGCTATATGGCCACTTAAACCCGCCCAATAGTCTCGAGCACTGCTGTGTTACAGTCAAAAATGTTGCCTCTCTCCACCGGCTCCCCATAGTACAAAGCTTCGATAGTGTCAGGATGGAGGACATGGTCCCACATGTTGATGTCACGGACCTATCCCACAAAGCTGCTTGGCATCGAAATCGCCATAGTTACGGTCAGGATCCTGCCCGATGATAACTCTGCCCCCGGATGGCACCGTGTGCCCCTTCTTGTAGATCTTCATAAGGCTTCTCTCGCCATCCATACATATTCCAGTATCTGGGACATTCTTTAAGAGTCCCCTACATTTGCAGTATACGTATCATTAGTACAGTGAGCTTCCTGATTTGTTGGGCCCTCATTATTTGTTGCGTACAATTATGAAGCTACTCTAATTTTCTTCTCTAAAGCGCTATATATAATATAATATTTAAACAGTGATGTCATATTTGACATTTTGACTCCATACGTGTGCCTACTGCTACCTTATCATAAGATCAGTTGGAGATCATGATGGCATGTGATGCTTTAAGTTACCTGCCATCCATTTCACGCCACACATTGAGTTCATCGTGGTCTCTTGTGCGGTATGCAAACAGGATGACCTCCCTCCGGCCACTCAGTCTGTTCACTGAATATCAAGGACCTGCCTGAACGACCCACTGAGGGCCTTGACAGACAACCCCCATAAATGAGAGGCATTTGTCTTTTAATTATTGTTTTTTGCTTTTACAGAACATACACAATGTGTGATCAAGGACGGGTGGTTGGGCCGTATACTGTACCACATGGGCTCTGGTGCCTGACAGCGGGTCCCTGGTTCGATTCCCTGCTGGTTGAGCAATTTACCGCTGTGTGTTGCCACCTCGCTCTCTCTTCACTGTGCCCATGTGAATGAAGCAGGAAAATTACAAAAATAAATTGTAAAAAGGTAGAATAATAGTCAGAATAAAAAGCTGTACTGAAATCATATTCATTTTCCCTAAGTATTTGTATATATTAAAATTCTCGTTAGGCTGTTCCAATTTGTCTTTATATCAAGAGATTAAAATATCTAATATTCCGCATTTGGATGTATGTACTGGGGTAAAATGTTAGGATTTGCCTCGATTTCTAATCTACAGGTACAACAGGTACTGTATGTAAGTATGGGAGATGGGTCTATGTTAGATTCTAGAATAAGCACTTCCAGGATTTCATAGCCCTCAAAACTTCACAGTAGGGATGGGACGATACTCGTTATCGTTTATTGAGATAATAGTTTTTCACAACAATCGTATCGCGAGATTTAATTAATCATGGTTGTCCGTCATACATTGGGAGCTGCATATCCGGTCTACAGAGAAACAGTGGATTTCAGTAAAAATGATGTTAAAACATTGTGTTCTATGAGGCAAAACAAATAATTTGATTCATCTGAACTAGCTGTCTGCTCACTGAATACTGCCTAAAGAAACCCCTGACAAACATAACAGAACATTCACGTAATCAATGTTCAAGCCTATAGTCCTATTTTTTTTTAGTATTGCATCTACACCTAAACACTTCATATAATATGTAATTTAGCCACATACTTAAGCTATGACATTCACCTTCCTTCATTCACCCATATTCACACAGTGAAAATGAGGGATGTACCTGTGTACACAATTCATCCAGCTGACTTCCCAGCTCTTGCAATGCATTTCTTATTTCTTAAAGGGATTGTAGGCGAGATCAGACATAATCAAAGAAAAAAACTGTTGTCAAACACCGCCCCTCCAGCAGTTCTTTTCCCCGACCACCAGGGGGTGACGCAGGGCGGACTTTTTAAATGGACCATGCCCAAAATAGGTTGCCTTATGCGGATACAATTCGCGGAACTGCCCGCCCCTACGGTTCTCTGAATTTTTATTTTTAAATAGGCTCTTTCATGATAAATTGACCACATATATGAAGTTAAACAACTAAATTCTATCCAAACGATTTTTTAAAAGTACATTTTGTGCCTCAAAAAAGAGGTTTGAGAGCGTTTTAAAACCTAAAGTAAAAAGTTCACACGGGCACGGACGCGCACATGCGTGCGTTAATTTACGTACCGGACAAACGTAACATAAACAGTAGGGAAAATACGGATTTCAGACAGAGGACTGTTTCAATGCAGGACAACACCCCAGCATCATTATATAGTGGCTGATAGAGGGGAGAAAATGCAAAATATATATATATATAAATATTTTTTAAATTTAGGCTTAATGTTCCCTACAATCCCTTTAACAGGTATGCAAAAAAAAGTATAATTACAGCCAAGGACATTATATGAAGAAAAAAGAAGCAAATAATGATGCACACCTACCACCATGGTCTTTCAGTGGATTAAGACACACTGCTGGGTACAAAAACATGCATCTGCAGTTATCATGGCTGATGAACTTTCCCCCCAACTTATGCAATATGTTTAGTATGTGAATGTTTACTAAGGAAAGGCAAATAGCACATCCATGTCCTTGGCCAATCATGGCAAGGGTCAATGGGATCAGCCCCTATTAAATTCTCTGCTCGGTTCCCTAGCTCCACTTGAACCATAGCGCCCCTATTCTGGGGTGAAAGCGGCAGATCTACAAGCTCACAACATGTCGCCACGTCATGCGTTGTGAGACTAGTCTGCTATTTTTGCCAAATAAAATTGTCACAGAGGGAAATGCAAGTGGATCTACAGTAGTATAGAGCCCTGGGGGACCCTGGTCAACTAAGTATATAAGGATTGGGTTTAAGTGATGAAGATGTCCCTCATTCCCAATTGTTTGCCCATTTCATGATCTGTCTCTACCTCGCCTTTACCGCTACTCGCGTGTGTGTGTGTGTGTGTGTGTGTGTGTGTGTGTGTGTGTGTGTGTGTGTGTGTGTGTGTGTGTGTGTGTGTGTGTGTGTGTGTGTGTGTGTGTGTGTGTGTGTGTGTGTGTGTGTGTGTGTGTGTGTGTGTGTGTGTGTGCGCGTGCGTGCGTGCGTGCGTGCGCGCATGTCCCTCCCCTCTGGCCACTCACGACTTGAGCAGGAAGGCAGGATTTAAGTGGGCTGAGGATAGGTGAGACTTTCTCAACCTCACCCCCTCCCTCCCTGAGATTACGTCCGCATTTACCAGAGTAGGATTGGGCCTCTGTTATGCAGCATCTCCAGAACCAAGAACTATGGGTGCTGCTAGAGGAAAAGCAATAGTCAGTAGTGTTCAACCTTGCTGAGCGCATTTTGTATCATGGCAATCTGCACATTATTATCTGGTCATTTGATAAAAGACAACATACCTAAAAAAAATTAACTATGAAACGGCATGGCTCCAATGTGGTTCTCAGACTTCATATGACCAGCCTCTGACATCAGTCATCTATGAAGTATCTATGACATGTATGCCTCCATATTGGGCAAGGTTTCAGTGCGATCCCAGCCCCATTGAATTCAACTTTAAAATGTAAGTGAAATTTCAAAACGTATAAAATGAAAAAAGAAATTGGCCTACTGGCTTCGTGCATACAAAGCTTGGCGCTGATTGGTCAGCAGTTTATGAGATTATCTCCGAACAGACACGCAGACCATCTCATAGACAGCTATTCTCCTGCAGAGCTACACCATAAAGAGAAGAAAAAAAGTTGGATGGGGTGCCTGCCTGCCTGGTTTGTGCACTGACTTCCTTGGGAGTTGTGAGGACCAGAGTTCAAATCAATCCGACTCCACACAGTACCTCCTCTGTCTGACAGAGGCCCCGGGGAGTCTTAACAACCAGCTCCAGAACCATGGTTCAGTGAATGTGGACTGGAAGGTGTACCGACGTGTCCCTGTTTCGGAGAACTAGGCCAGTCCAGATACAATGTCAGCTCTCTGTTGTTCTCTGACAGAGAGAGAGGTTTGTGTTTGCTGTGTTTGCTGTGTTTGGGTCCAGTGTGAGCTCACACCACATGTGATGAGCAGGACTTCCTATGTTCCCCTTAAGAGGAAGTCCTCCCATTTCTTCCTCCATGTCTTTAATCTTCTGTTTTTGTGAGAGAAGCCTTTCAATCAGTTTGTCCTCCCAGTCCTTCTACGTAAGTGATCCCCAACCCGTGGTGGGCCGTGAGGGTATTGCAAGTGGGCCCAAGAATAATTTGGCAAAACACTATGGTTTTTATGATAATATAACATTTATATAAAAAACGAATGTTAAAAGAGACACGTTATTGTTGCTTTGAAACTTTGAAAAATGTATTTTCACAGTGATACCACAAAATAAGAACTTAAACTTAGTTCTTATTTTGTTCTGTCGATCCGAGCCTGAACACAATCAAGTGATCGATCATTAAAATAAACATGCTCTGAAAAAGAACACGGCCCACCCATCTGACTCACTAGTTAAGTGATCAGGCGGGTCACAGGTGGTTTTCAAGTGGGCCCTGGTCTAGAAAAGGTTGGGAGCCGCTGATTCACTTGATGTGGGTCAGATTCATTCACCCTTTGTCGTTTCGTCTTTTCTGGATTAAGAGTAAGTGTTGCTTCCACCACTGCAACACCAACACTTTCTCATTAAACATCGTTGTAATTAAGCTTCGGTGCTTCAGCGTACACTGCAGGTGTAAATGTACTAATGGGGACAGTGCAGGGCTGACATGTTTACTAAACAAAAAAAAGTTTTTGTAGTTTAGTGCCTTTTATTAGAGATTCTAATAAAAGGCGACAATACATAAAATCGACCATTCAATCATCAGTCTAAGTGACTGAACACTGGCTCCAAATCCATCCCTTCTCATCTGAACCCATCAAGAAAACAATAAATCAGATTCAACCTTTAATTTCAAGCACCCCAGATTATACATTCAGTCCTCCTTTTGATACCGTTTTTTTTTTCTTGTTTTATGTCTGGGACCCCAATTTACACAGTAAAACCCTCAGTGTTAATTTAACTCTGAGGTACAGACCCTTAAGGGTCCATTTGTGACCCCGGACCCGTCGTTGAGAACCAGTGTTCTACAGTAGATGACTTCTAACCCATCATATCCTCCGTTTGACAAGTACGACAAAGAATATGTGACCTTGATAAACATCAATGCCATTATGGTTACTTTTATTACAGCGTGGCTCCTAGCTGTCTAGAAGAGGGGTCTAGTCTGTGTCTTGTCTGTCTGTGGCTATTTCCACAAACAACCATTGGACCGATTAGCGACAACTTTTTCTTGTGCTCGTTGCCATACAGGCGAAGGAAATGCCTGATTCACAGGTTCTAATACTTTTTAATTTCAAGGACCCCATAGCTCTTGAAGTTAGACCTGTAAGTGTCCATTTGCAACCCCCTCAGGAGCCATAGGGTCGCTGGAACCTGCTTTTATTTGTCATAATCTCAGATCAAACATCCATATTGGGTCAAGACTGACATCATCATCAACATAACATCAGAGATCCACAGGGAAGCCACACCGTTATTAGACCCCATCTTGTTTTTTATGGATGACTAGAAATAAGATTGTAATTTGGGATTTACATCTTCAAAACAGAAACAAAACAAAAAAACAAACAAAAATAAAACTATTATTCAACTGTGGTTCCCCCCCAGAAGTGCCACAAATGATGCTAGTTCTTGCCTCTGCCCTTCCCCTCCATACCAAGTTGGAATGTTGAACCCCGCTGATGTGTCTAGTATATGACTCAATTGAAGCCTGGGACTAGATTTATAGATTTATAGGACATCCTTCCACAGTGACTACGTCCACGCCGCCAAGCTTTTCAGCGAGGGTACGCCTGTCTTTGATGTCTTCCATACTGTTGACCTGCCACTCATGCTTGATACCCGTGAATTGATTCTTGATGATGTTTTTTGAGGTGGCGTAAATCATCTTACTTTTCAGGGGCGCATCATCTGGAGCCCAGAAGATGAAGACCAGCTCTTCCTTCATTATCTCCTTGGTTTCGTAGGTGGCGTCGTACAGAGCATAGCGGCAGTCGTCTGTGGGCAGCATCTTTACAAAGTACTGGTAGGGGTCCTGGATGGTGTTTCCTATGTCTCCCAGCAGTATCTCTTTGCCGGCATCAAGGACAATAGTCCGGTAGTCCTTGCTCAGGCAGAACAACACAGCCTTCTTCCACTTCTTCTTGTCCTCGTTGTCCTGGGCCTTACGCACTTTCATGTCATTGAAAACCTCAATGACTTCATCCGCCACTTTGATCCCAGAGGTCATTGATGTTTTGCAGAACATATTTGAACCGCGGGTCTGCTACAACTCTGTTATTTTAGATCAAAAGACTTTGTGCTCGCTGGTGCCTTTTACTTGAATTGCCTTGTTGTTGAACTGTGCTATACAAATAAACTTCCCTTGTCTTGCCCTGCCTTCCTGTGCAATAGTACTTGTCTCAGGTTGGAAACTGAATGAGGTAGCTGTGAAGACACCTTTATTTATACCCCCGAACTCTCCCAAATTGGTGCATCACAGCTGCACACCGATTGGTCAAAGTATTTTGATGTAACCATTGCTCTCTGGATGCGGAGAATGCACTCGGTTTGTATGGTGTTCCGTATGTATGTATGTATGTATGTATGTATGTACCGTATGTATCCCAGATAGCAAAATATGAGTGAATCAATGTTGAAATATGGTTAGGCTTATATTGATTATATAGACGGGTTTCCTGTTTGTAAACATTGAGAGGATGCACGCGCAGTGGAGGGGAGAGCCTATAGAGGGCGCTATTACCCCGCCGCAGCTCTAGTCAAATCTACATTGGTGAAGAAATGGTCTTCACCGGGTTTAATGAAAGTAGATTAAATTATGCAGTTTGTAATATCTTGTTTACTCAATGAAAATGATTTGTCTGAAGTTGGATCTGTTTGTCTTTTATTTGTATATAATAGCAGCATTATGCCTATTATGCCTATAATAGCAGCATTATCCCTATCTAACTCCCAAACACAACAACAGAGTGAACGGCGCTTCCAGATTCGTTCTACCCCAGGCATGCGCAGATTGCGCATTCTGCTCTGTGATGACGTCGCGCGGAAACCTATCTATTAAATCCATGTTGAAACCAAGCATTGAAATTATACACAAAGCGCTAATTGTGTA
This sequence comes from Gymnoscopelus microlampas, assembly GCF_963454915.1. NCBI lineage: Eukaryota > Metazoa > Chordata > Actinopteri > Myctophiformes > Myctophidae > Gymnoscopelus > Gymnoscopelus microlampas. The sequence continues at coordinate 10,537,343 of NC_139957.1, forward strand.
AATGTTGAATAAACATTGGATTTTGACTCTAAATCCATGTTGATTCAACCATCCTCTAAATTGGAATCTACATGCACGTTTGATTTTATATTGAATCAATGTTATGGAATAAATATTGATTCAACCATCATCTAAATGGTAATCTATATGTACATTTTAGTTGATTTTATATTGAATCAATGTTATGTAATCAATATTGATTTCTTAACATTAATTCACTTAAGATGTTTTTAAGAAGATTTTGGTATTCTCCAATGTTTTCTTAGCTGTGATCTGTTCTTAGGTAAGAACAGAATCTACGCACACTTTCTTAAGAGGATTTTTTTCCTTAGACCCATTTAAGAGGTTTTTAAGAAGATTTTGGTATACTCCAATGTTTTCTTAGCTGTGATCTGTTCTCAGGTAAGAACAGAATCTACACACTGATGAGCACTCTTAGGCTGGCCTTTGAGTTCTTAAGTGTGACATATTTGTGCAAAAATAATGAATTCTCGAAGTTTCTTCAACTCTACAGTTGTATAATATAGGATTTAAATTACAATAATATTTTATCATATCTTTAGAGCAGTGGTTCTCAAAGTGTGGTCTGGGGACCCCCAGGGGTCCTTCAGGGAGTTTCAAGGGGTTCAAGGCTGCAGGTTGAGAAAACTCTCAGCACTGAACTCAACAAGATCTGCATCTGGCTCTCCGACAACAAACTCTCATTACACCTGGGTAAAACTGAATCCATCCTCTTTGGGTCCAACCCTAACCTTAGAAAGGCTGAGAGTTTCACGATCAAAGTGGGTGAAAATGTTATCACAAGAAAGGAGGAAATTACCTACCTGGGTTCCATCTTGGAGGCAAACCTCTCAGGTGACAAAAACGCTGAAAAGACGATCAAAAAGGTCCACAAAATAACACGGAGGATGTGGAGGCTTGTTCGTAAAGTCAGTAAGAATACTCTGAAGATTCTTGTAGGGGCCCTCATACAAGGTCATTATGATTATGCATGCACTTCATGGTATCACAACACCTCCAAGGCCCTAAAAACAAGGCTCCAAACATCCCAAAACAAACTTGTAAGGCTACTTCTTGGCCTCAATTACAAAACCCATCTAACCCCTGATCATTTTGCTAGGATTGGATGGCTTAGGGTTGAGGACAGAGTACAGCAACTTGCTATGGGCCTGGTCTTCAAGATACACCACAACATTGGGATCCCCCTGTATTTGTCAAAATACTTCCAAAATGTTAATCAAGTCCATGATCATAACACCAGAGGCAGCTCCACAAACCATGTTCAACCCAGATTTGGCACAACAAAGGGAATGAACTCTTTCTCATGCTATTCATCTAAAATGTGGAATGCCCTACCAAAAGGAGTAAAGGAGTGTAAAACCCTACTCACTTTCAAAAATGCCCTAAAGATACACCTTCAGGAGGCTGCAATTAAAAAATGGCCCCTGTCCAAGTCCTAAACCACCCCATGTCCTAACCTAACCTACCCCCCCCCCCCTCTCTCTTTCTTTTTTTGTACATATTTTTCACCCTTCATACCAGTAACCTGTAAACTGATTGTATGACATTCTGTATAGTAGTGTGTATATCTGTCTGTCTCTTATATGTCATCATGATTTGTGTGCGTGGGGATCTCATCTTAAACAAGCTACGTGCTTAACTGAGCTATCCAGTTTAGTAGACCTTGTATTGTGAATTTGTACTTCCATGTACTGTTATGTACTGTCATGTACTGTTCTCATGTCTTACTAAATAAAGTACATCAATCAATCAATCAATCAATCCACAGCAAACTAAGAACAGTTTAATCACTTTAACCCTATTTTATACTTTGTTTGAAAATAGCCGATCTACAAGCTCACAACACGTCCCATTACTGGCCATTTTGAGCTTGTAGATCGGCCATTTTCGAGACATTTTGATAAATCTTGAAACATTTTCCCTGGCAGAAAATATTTTCAGGTGGCGGTCTGCAGCCAAATGCATGTCAATTTGGGGGTCCTTGACATGAAAATGTTTGAGACGGGTCTGAAATTACAATCTAACCCAAACGGACCCGGTTGAGTTGAAGCCCAAGCCCCATACCTACCCCATAACCCCCCACCCACATCACCCCCCACCCAACCCACCCTCATCACCCCCCATAAAGGATAAGGATAATTCCTTTTAACAGGTCGTTCATGAAAGTCCTTGCGGTCTTGTTTCCAATAAGGGCCTGTGAGCAATTAGGGGTTAAGAGTCTTGCTCAGGGACAAATTTCATTTCATCGACACATTGGTGGGGCGGCTCCCTATGGTAATTAGGTAATTAGGTAATCCTCGTAACTTGAAGGGGTGTGCCAGTTCCTCCTAATTACCATAGGGAGCCGCCCCACCAATCCCCATATAAGGCATGACTGCATGGGTCTGCCTGCATTTAGAGAATTAAGTAAAGAATACCTAAACTATGGTGGAACACCAGACTCCAAACATAAAAAATAATTAATTAATAGTTCTGTGGAGGTACTTCTGAAGTGAACAGCAAATTATTTTATTTAATTAATGAATGCATTTTATTATTTCTCTCACATTTATCAACATATCACCACTAAACATCAATGTACATTTGCTGAAATTAGCTGTTAAAAATGTTATCCATATTTCATGTTCAGGAGTAGCGTTAGTAGTGGATATAAAACATTTTATTACTGAAAGCTGGTGGGTGGATATGGAGGGTCTTTAAGGTAGCAGAGCTCTGCTTGGTATGTAATGGGGTGGAAATAGGGGTGTGGTGGGTGATATGGTGGTGCAAGGAGGGGTGTAGGGGGCTATGTGGGGGGTATGGGGATGGGTATGACGGGTGGGTATAGGGGGGCTTTCAGGTAGGAAGGGGACTGGAAAATGGGGGTGTGGCGAATGTCGGGGATATGGGGATAGCTGTGGTTAGTGAGCCCGCCTAGGGAACCAGAGTCCCTGGTTGCCCCAGGTACGATTCCAGGCCAGGCCAGCATATGTGTCGATGAAATTAAATTTGTCCCTGAGCAAGACTCTTAACCCCTAATTGCTCACAGGCCCTTATTGGAAACAAGACCGCAAGGACTTTCATGAACGACCTGTTAAAAGGAATTATCCTTATCCTTTATGGGGGTGATGAGGGTGGGTTGGGTGTGGGGTGATGTGGGTGGGGGGTTATGGGGTAGGTATGGGGCTTGGGCTTCAACCACATTTGGACTAGAATAAGCCCTTATGTAGAGGTTTGGACGTTCAGAAGACGTCAGACAAAGACGCAATTAAAACTTTAATTCTGCACCCTCCAGGGACCGTTCAAAAATGACCTCATTGCACAGTGGGAATAAAATAATATACTGTATATGTGAAAACATCTGTTCCATTCCTGTTGTCCCCTGAAGATGAAAAGGTCGAGCTCGTTTCCCTGACCCCCAATTGTTATAATCGATCGTTCCTTCCGACCGACCGAGAGGCATACCGGACCGAGGTGGAAGGGCAACACTGCCCTCTAGTGGATACATCCAGTTTGTACATGCACATGTTAACCCAGAGTACAGAAGTCCTGACGTCACTCGTCCATGACTACTACTAGTATTTTCTGGAAGTCACCTAGCGTCAGATCCATATAGTCTAGCGATTAGGATACCTAGTTTTCACCCTGGTGGCCCGGGTTCGTCTCCTAATATGGGAATGTAATATACAATCATGTTTAATGTGCGTGGGGATCTAATTGTTAAACAAAAGCTTAGTGCTTTATGAGCCTTCCAGTTTAATAGACCTTGTATTGTGAGTATGTACTTCCTTGGTCTCATAATATGCTGGACCATACTAAAATGAAGAATACCTTGTGATGTCAGTGACATTTTATTACAAATGAAAATAAAAATAAGAAACAGTGCAGTAACAATACGTTTTCGTATAGCAGCAATTTTGCATGTACAATATAAATATATTGTCTGTCGGGCGGAAACCTCATTATGGCCAAAACTGTAGGGGTGTTTTTTTGGGACGAGCGTTCCGCAATTGTAGATAAGCAAACTCAGAAACAGGCTAACGACTAGCCTCAGTTAACAGGCTGAACCCGCTGAGGCTGCGTAATGCTACAGTCAAAGATGGTTAATTTTTCAAGATACGCATTCTCCAGTTTACCTCCCGTTTCTGCGTGACGTTGGTGGACACGCCTTTTTAGGAGACCGGAAAACCTAGAAACTCCATTCACAGTTCAAAAATTCCACCTTACTGTGGGCATGCATCCTTGAGATGTTTTACTTTGAAATGATTTGTAGTTTGTGAAATATTTAACTTTATAACACTATAATCTATAATATAGACACTATTAGTAAGTATATTAGTTAGTTATATATTAGTATTAGTAAGTATATTAGTTATGCGATAGTAGTTAGTTATATATTAGTATTAGTAAGTATATTAGTTAGTTATATATTAGTATTAGTTAGTTATATATTAGTAAGTATATTAGTTAGTTATATATTAGTATTAGTAAGTATATTAGTTAGTTATATATTAGTAAGTATGCTAGTTAGTTATATATTAGTATTAGTAAGTATATAGAAAAACAAGTTAAAACCGTTTCGGTGAAACACATTTTACCGAAACGAAAATTACCAATCGACTCTAAATTGCCTGAAACGTACTCCTAACAGTTTTTTGGGGGGACGATTTTGGCCTCCACACTTAGTGATTTTTTCGGATTTAACTTTCGTTTCTGTAAAATAAATTTTACCGAAACGAAAATAACCAATCAACTCTAAATTGCCTGAAACGTACTCCTAACAGGTTTTTGGGGGGAGTATTTTGGCCTCCACACTTAGTGATTTTTTCGGATTTAACTTTCGTTTCGGTAGTGACAAACTTTCGTTTCGGTAGTGACACAATGGTGAAAAAATACATTTACTAAGTCCAGAGCTCGATGAATGTTAGGGACCAAAAAAAGTCACTACAAAGTACTACCAATCAACTCTAAATTGCCTGAAACGTACTCCTAACAGGTTTTTGGGGGGACGATTTTGGCCTCCACACTTAGTGATTTTTTCGGATTTAACTTTCGTTTCGGTGGTGACCAACTTTCGTTTCGGTAGTTTGATTACAAAATGTAAGTTGTGTAAAAAATAATCTGACTATACTAAGTTGTTATTTGTTTGTTTAAGTCAGGCTATACTCTACTCAGAGTCATAAGTTTACAAAATGTACTAAAGTACAGTGAACGTCTGTGCGGTTTGTCTTCATCACTGAAAATAACGTACATGTAAACTGATATAAAACGGCTGTCATGTGCAGTTGTGGGTGAAGAAACACAACCATTTCACTCCTAATAATACCTATTTGATTTGACATCCTGACCTGCTGCTGTAGCTGAGGCTTGAACCTGTTACCTGCGGCTCACTAGTCAGTGACTCTATCCATTCACCTACAGCTGTTTCCTTGGAATCTGTGGTTCTGAAACGGTTTGTTGTCAACCCCCCAAATTGACATGTATTTGGGCAGTGGACCCCAATGTGAAAAGATGTAGTGTCAGGGCCCCCCATGAAAAAGATTTATATTTATGCTTTAACACATTTTTTAAAAGTTATTTGTCTTGTTTGTTGTTCAAGTCAAAGCACCAGGAAGGCTGTACTTGTCATCCAATTGTTAGCTCAATGGGTTGAGACGCAGTATACATGATCCAGAGGCCATGAGTTCAAATCCCATTGATGTCTTTCCTATGATTCTTTCCTTTGCAGATTGGCTTCCAGAAGATCAACTGAAATACTACCAGGAAGGCTATATTTGTCATCCAACTGTTAGCTCAATGGGTTGAGACGCAGTATACATGATCCAGAGGCCATGAGTTCAAATCCCATTGATGTCTTTCCTATGATTCTTTCCTTTGCAGACTGGCTTCCAGAAGATCAACTGAAATACTACCAGGAAGGCTATATTTGTCATCCGACTGTTAGCTCAATGGGTTGAGACGCAGTATTCATGATCCAGAGGTCATGAGTTCAAATCCCATTGATGTCTTTCCTATGATTCTTTCCTTTGCAGACTGGCTTCCAGAAGATCAAGTGAAATACTACCAGGAAGGCTATATTTGTCATCCAACTGTTAGCTCAATGGGTTGAGACGCAGTATACATGATCCAGAGGCCATGAGTTCAAATCCCACTGGTGTCTTTACTGTGATGCTTTCCTTTGCAGACTAACTTCTAGAAAAACAAGTTAAAAGCACCAGGAGACCTGTAACTCTCAGCCAACAGCATAGCTCAACTGGTAGCTCGTCTGTCCAATAACATGACTTGACTTCACTTGAGTGGGTTCGATTCCCACTCGAGTGAAGTTTCCCCGGTATCTTGGGGCAACGGATAAATTGACTGATATCCTTAGTGATGCTTCCCTTTGCAGACTAACTTCCAGAAAACAAGTTAAAAGCACCAAGAAACCTGTAACTCTCAGTCGACAGCATAGCTCAACTGGTAGAGCGTCTGTCCAATAACATGACACTTCACTTGAGTGGGTTCAATTCCCAGTCGAGTCAAGTGTCCCCGGTAACTTGGGGCAACGGATAAATTGACTGATATCCGTAGAATAACTTGTAGGAGTGTGCTGGTTCAAATCCAGTTCAACCCAGGACCGAGCGGTCCTGGGTTCGATTCCCACTAACGTCAAGTCCCCGGTAAATTGGGGCAGCAGATAAATTGACTGATATCCGTAGAATAACTTGTAGGAGTGTCCTGGTTCAAATCCAGTCACCACCTTAGTAACTGAGACCGAATCTGGCCAATTCGGTCTCAGTTACTGAGATAGATAGAGGGTGTGTAGAGTGGGCGGAGTAGAGTAGGGGTAGAGGGAATGTAGTGGGAGGAGTAGGACTAGGGGGAGGATTAGGAGTAGGACTAGGGGGAGGAGTAGAACTAGGGGGAGGAGTAGGACTAGGAGTAGAACTAGAGTAGGGGGCCAGAGTAGGAGTAGAGGCCAGAGTAGGGGGAGGAGTAGGGCCAGAGTAGGAGAAGGGGTAGGGCCCAGAGTAGGGGGAGGAGTAGGGCCCAGAGTAGGGGGAGGAGTAGGGGGAGGAGTAGGGCCAGAGTAGGAGAAGGGGGAGGAGTAGGGGGAGGGCCCAGAATAGGGGGAGGAGTAGGGCCAGAGTAGGAGAAGGGGGAGGGCCTAGAATAGGGGGAGGAGTAGGGCTCAGAATAGGGGTCGGGGGAGGAGTAGGGCCAGAGTAGGAGTAGGGGGAGGGCCCAGAATAGGGGGAGGAGTAGGGCCAGAGTAGGGGGAGGGCCCAGAATAGGGGGAGGAGTAGGGCCAGAGTAGGAGAAGGGGGAGGGCCCAGAATATGTAGGTGGTGGAGGGAAGGTAGTTAAGGCCAACATTCCTATTTCCCTCTAGTTGTCCTCTTATTGCAAATCTCCACACACGCGATATTGCAAATCTCTAATAAAATTTCACCTCCATACAGAAACCAAAACCATATCCCTCTCCTGGCTCCCTACTCTGGCTCTACTCCACCCACCTACTCCTCCCCCTATTCTGGGCCCTCCCCCTTCTCCTACTCTGGCCCTACTCCTCCCCCTATTCTGGGCCCTCCCCCTTCTCCTACTCCTCCCCCTATTCTGGGCCCTACTCCTCCCCCTATTCTGGGCCCTCCCCCTTCTCCTACTCTGGCCCTACTCCTCCCCCTACTCTGGGCCCTACCCCTTCTCCTACTCTGGCCCTACTCCTCCCCCTACTCTGGCCTCTACTCCTACTCTGGCCCCCTACTCTAGTTCTACTCCTAGTCCTACTCCTCCCCCTAGTTCTACTCCTCCCCCTAGTCCTACTCCTAATCCTCCCCCTAGTCCTACTCCTCCCACTACATTCCCTCTACCCCTACTCTACTCCGCCCACTCTACACACCCTCTATCTATCTCAGTAACTGAGACCGAATTGGCCAGATTCGGTCTCAGTTACTAAGGTGGTGACTGGATTTGAACCAGGACACTCCTACAAGTTATTCTACGGATATCAGTCAATTTATCCGCTGCCCCAATTTACCGGGGACTTGACGTTAGTGGGAATCGAACCCAGGACCGCTCGGTCCTGGGTTGAACTGGATTTGAACCAGCACACTCCTACAAGTTATTCTACGGATATCAGTCAATTTATCCGTTGCCCCAAGTTACCGGGGACACTTGACTCGACTGGGAATTGAACCCACTCAAGTGAAGTGTCATGTTATTGGACAGACGCTCTACCAGTTGAGCTATGCTGTCGACTGAGAGTTACAGGTTTCTTGGTGCTTTTAACTTGTTTTCTGGAAGTTAGTCTGCAAAGGGAAGCATCACTAAGGATATCAGTCAATTTATCCGTTGCCCCAAGATACCGGGGAAACTTCACTCGAGTGGGAATCGAACCCACTCAAGTGAAGTCAAGTCATGTTATTGGACAGACGAGCTACCAGTTGAGCTATGCTGTTGGCTGAGAGTTACAGGTCTCCTGGTGCTTTTAACTTGTTTTTCTAGAAGTTAGTCTGCAAAGGAAAGCATCACAGTAAAGACACCAGTGGGATTTGAACTCATGGCCTCTGGATCATGTATACTGCGTCTCAACCCATTGAGCTAACAGTTGGATGACAAATATAGCCTTCCTGGTAGTATTTCACTTGATCTTCTGGAAGCCAGTCTGCAAAGGAAAGAATCATAGGAAAGACATCAATGGGATTTGAACTCATGACCTCTGGATCATGAATACTGCGTCTCAACCCATTGAGCTAACAGTCGGATGACAAATATAGCCTTCCTGGTAGTATTTCAGTTGATCTTCTGGAAGCCAGTCTGCAAAGGAAAGAATCATAGGAAAGACATCAATGGGATTTGAACTCATGGCCTCTGGATCATGTATACTGCGTCTCAACCCATTGAGCTAACAGTTGGATGACAAATATAGCCTTCCTGGTAGTATTTCAGTTGATCTTCTGGAAGCCAATCTGCAAAGGAAAGAATCATAGGAAAGACATCAATGGGATTTGAACTCATGGCCTCTGGATCATGTATACTGCGTCTCAACCCATTGAGCTAACAATTGGATGACAAGTACAGCCTTCCTGGTGCTTTGACTTGAACAACAAACAAGACAAATAACTTTTAAAAAATGTGTTAAAGCATAAATATAAATCTTTTTCATGGGGGGCCCTGACACTACATCTTTTCACATTGGGGTCCACTGCCCAAATACATGTCAATTTGGGGGGTTGACAACAAACCGTTTCAGAACCACAGATTCCAAGGAAACAGCTGTAGGTGAATGGATAGAGTCACTGACTAGTGAGCCGCAGGTAACAGGTTCAAGCCTCAGCTACAGCAGCAGGTCAGGATGTCAAATCAAATAGGTATTATTAGGAGTGAAATGGTTGTGTTTCTTCACCCACAACTGCACATGACAGCCGTTTTATATCAGTTTACATGTACGTTATTTTCAGTGATGAAGACAAACCGCACAGACGTTCACTGTACTTTAGTACATTTTGTAAACTTATGACTCTGAGTAGAGTATAGCCTGACTTAAACAAACAAATAACAACTTAGTATAGTGAGACTTTTTTTTACACAACTTACATTTTGTAAAGCTTGACTCTGACTCAGTATAGTCAGACCTCTGTTTCATTTCATTTTCTGACATGATGTTAATCAGAGTGCTATAGCTGAGTGGTTAGTGGGCCTGCCTGGTGAACCAGAGGTCCTGGATGTGCTGGGTACGATTCCAGGTCAGGTCAACAATGTGGCAATCTTAGAGTGATTGGAGGCTGTTAAAGTGCAGAGGCCACATTTCACGTATGTGCCTAACAGTATATACTTAGCGAGCACACTGACGTTATTGTCACTACGTATTCGGCCTGTTTTTTGACCCCTAACTAGTCCTTCATACTTTTAGCTACAAACTCCGTTCCAACTCTACAACGTTCGGCCTACTTAGGACATATCGGCTACCATTTGAATTTTAGAGAATACCTTAGAGCTTTAGAAGATGTAAAGCCTCTAGAACCGTAAACCTTTAAAACCTTTTCCCCCCTGTTCTGAATTCCCATAGACGTGTTTAATATCGCATCAAATAAGAACTGTGTTCCAAACATAAACAAATGACCCCGGCGGTTTTACTCTTATGGATATGAAGCATCAACTGACGGTGAGAAAACGCTAATGTTACTTCTGCCGAATTAGTTAAATTTGCCAGAAACGGACTGTTTCAAATATGAGTGACTGACTATCATAAACAATGCCGAGGCTCCTCCCTGACAATATCGCCGAGGCAGTTTGTTTATTTTTGGACCACAATTCTTATGAGACGATTCTATGATGACCCAATGTTATTCTCCATATGGAAATTACTTTACGACCCAGGGGACGGACGAGTGACGTCAGGACTTCTGTACTCTGGGTTAACATGTGCATGTACAAACTGGATGTATCCACTAGAGGGCAGTGTTGCCCTTCCACCTCGGTCCGGTATGCCTCTCGGTCGGTCGGAAGGAACGATCAATTATAACAATTGGGGGTCAGGCAAACGAGCTCGACCTTTATCTTCAGGGAACAACAGTAATGGAACAGATGTTTTCCCATATACAGTATATTATTTTATTCCCACTGTGCAATGAGGTCATTTTTGAACGTCCCATTTTGGTCCCTGGAGGGTGCAGAATTAAAGTTTTAATTGCGTCTTTGTCGGATGTCTTCTGAACGTCCAAACCTCTACATAAGGGCTTATTCTAGTCCAAATGTGGTCATCTTTTCTACGTAAAATTTAGACTAATTATACACATCTTTACCCCAATCTTAGTTTTTGTTTAGTTGATGTTTAGTCTTCTGTTTGTCCTTTTTGAATTTGTAAGTTTTATTTGGCCTTGTTTTATGTTTTTTATGTTATTATATTGTATTGTATTGTTGCTCCCTATGTCCCCTTTCCCAAAGGACCACAATTGAAACAAGCCTACGGGCTTTCTTGTGTTTTTTTTATCCTTTTGAATTTTAATATTCAATAAACTGATCAATCAATCAATCAATACACTTCTTCTAGGCTCGGTGCATAACTGTAATCCCCATTTCCTGTTCATTTTCCTGTAGCTTTAACATAGTTAGTAGTTAACATGCTGCTAAGCTAATCAAACAAAGCTACAGGAAAATGAACAAGATCAAATGGTTATGCCACCTTCTGAAAACTGGGAATACAGTACACAGAGGTTTACAAACAAATCACAATTCAATACACACTTATTTCCTTATTATCTCTTTATTCTTCTTGTGAATACACAGCTGTGCAAACAAATGTTCCACAATTACAGTATTCCACAAATATTCCATATGATTGTGGAATATTTGTGGACTGGAACTAGACCCCCTGAAATGGAATCTAGTTCATAGGACCACAATGGAAACAAGTCCCCAGGACTTGTGTTATCCTTTTAGCCTTAACGTACCTCATGACGTTTACCTTTCTGACTAATTAAGTATTCAAACAAACATCAGATCAAGCCAGCTTTGAATTATTTTCGACAAAACAGAAGCGGGACAGCCACTTAACTCCCACAATGTTGTTCCATGCAGTCTAGCTCAAGACTGAATACAGAAGGTCATACAGAAGGACACACACACACACACACACACACACACACACACACACACACACACACACACACACACACACACACACACACACACACACACACACACACACACACACAAAGCAGTCACTAGGGCTGATTAAGCTTGATCCAGAACAGAGCAGTTAACTTCTCTTTTTTTTTTTTTTTTACACGTCAGAATCAGAATCAGGTTTATTGTCACATCACAGGTTTACAAGGTACAAAAGTGGGTGAAATTCGTTTTTGTACATCGTTCCCAGCGCAACGTTAATTTCCATAGAAAGAAGAGGGGGGGAAGAAGAAGAGGGGTGGGGGGCAAGTGGGAAGGAGATCAAACAAGAGAACAACAGAAGGCCAAACAAGTTATCTACATATTTACAAAGTACCTGAGATAATAAAAAACTAAGGTGCCTGAGCATAGCAGCAATGTATGTATACTGTGCATGATATACTTATGGACGTTAAGGTGCTTAGAGAAAAAGAGCACAATAAAAAAAAGACAAAAAAGTCAGTGCGTTATACATGGGATTAAGGTGCAAAAGGTCAGTGCGTGTCCACCTAAGGTGGACTGACCCTGGTATAATCCGCAAGTAGCTCCATGAGGGAGAGCAACAAAAAAGTCATTTGTACCTGGTGTAGTCCACAGGTATGTCCGAGGGGGGCTAAGTCCAAGTCCACGTCACTAGTCGAATGAAAATAAAATAATAATAAAACATAATAGCACAGCCTACTTTGCAGGGACACCCTTTTTGCTTGGGCCGGTTCCACAACAACTGAAAAATATTAAACAAGTGCTGTACTGAATAGCCAGTGAGCTACCAGGGTAAGGTCCAACCAGAGCTACTTCGTTGAACAGAACACAAGTTCAAATTACACAATACTGTACAATACTGTGACACTAAGATCCCCCACAATGGACAGTGAAAGTTCAAGTTAAATCAGTCCTGAGTGCCTGCTGTGTGTCCTCCGCCTCCCCTTCTCGCTGGAGCATGCTTGAGGTGGTCTGCGGCATGCTGCCTTATGAGGTCCTCTGTGGCTTCTGGGTCGAATTTCATGACTGCATCTGCATAGTAGAAAAAGACAATAAAAAATGTGCAACGGCAACATGCTGTCCTAGTCCCTATCTGACATAATACACAGCTCGATTGAACTCCTGCCATCTGGTAGGAGGTTCAAGAGCTCAGGGGGAAGCACCAGCAGGTCATCCAACAGCTGCCCCAAACCATCAGAACCCTGAACCCATGCTCGCCATATATTGCCCCCAAAACCAACATCTTGAAAGACGGATTGCACTTTGAATGCATCAGCACTTTTTACCAATGTTGTCTGCTCTTTACTTTTTAATGTTTGCCTCTTTTTAATGTGCACCATGAGTTTGCCTAGTGTGTATTGTGGAAGTGACAATAAAACTGATTGTGAGTCTCCATATTGACATGCAAAAATGCTTGTACATCCACAACTTGTTTAATACAAAGCCATCTCCCTTCTACACCTAACCACCAGTTATTTAAAATGTTATGATAGCAACGGTAACGGTAGACAGTTGGTATTGTATTTTTTTATGTCAACAGGGAAGGACATGTTTTACCCAATTAAATTTAGAGATTGGTGGGTGCCACTTGTCTGTCCTTGGTCAACATGAAATATGGGCTTACCTTGTATTGCTCTAAAAGGTCCTCTTAGTCTTCTCCAAAGCAGTCTTCTCTTTTTCCCCCTTCCCCTTCATGTTCAACTGTGCCATCAGGCTGTTACTGAAGAGCCTGATGAAAAAGAAAGAAAAAGAAAAACAAATGACATTTATGTTAATAATGTAGTAGGACTAGGATTTATTGTAAAACATGGTATAAACCGTTTATACTACTAATTTTAACTTAATGTTCAACCATTATGTCATTGACATGACATAACAGAGGGTTCAGGTGTTAAGTAAAAAAAAAAAAAGGCAAATTAATAGAAACATGCAGTCAGGCCCTCATCTAGAAGAATTAACCAAATAAGTGTTCAGACATTGAAAACCATAGCGCACCCAAACATCACACAGGGGTTCATTCATAGTGCATGTTGAAACATACCGGTCAATAACTTTGTGGACACAGTCCTTAATGTCCTTCCCTCCATTACGGGAAAGTTGCAGCACCTGTTGGAAGTCCATGAAAACTTTCACTGACATACCCCAGAAGAACATAAAAAGTGTGCAAGTGCATCTTATGCTGTTCATTACTTCCAGACTTTTGTAAAGCCTACCAGGGTATTAAAAGCTTGGACATCACTGAGGAGTTGCTCCTCTCTCTGGAGACTGGCCGCTGAAGAGGCAGGTTCTTTAATGTTTATTAATATGGTTAGGACTTTCTTCTGGTATACTGAAAAATAAGTAAGTGTATATTAACACAAATAAATGTTATCTGACATTATAGACACCACCCTACAATAATACAAAACACTGCTACAATTGAAGAGCAGTTTTTGTGTCCCGATAGGAGAGGAGACAAGGACAGAGAGAACAGTAAAGGAAGAAAGGAGAGAAAGGGCAGAAGAGAGAAGGGTTGCAAATTAAAAGTGTCCCCCAGTTTTCTTGGCCAGTGTCCTGTCTTCATTGAAATAGCTCAGAACTTACCTTGTGTTGGCAATGCCCATGTTGGCCTCTCAGTCACTGCATAGCACCTGTAATAAGAACAAAAAGTATGTCTTAGAAATTACAAAGCGATATTTTTAGCATTACAACTTTCCAAGACAGATGACTATAAATCGTACCCAGGAGAAATAATACATCTGTCATATTGTAACAATTAGGGGTGCACAATACTACTTGTTGAATTATAAAGGTCTTCATTACTTGGGGCCTTTGGACAACTCACCATGCCTGACGGTGTCCCTGGATCTGTCATGTCTGGACCTGACGTTTCCCTCGACCCATCACTGCGGTGTGACCGGTCATCCTGTCTGGACCTGACAGAGTGCCTCGAGCCACTGCTGTTGCTGTACCTGGAGTCGTGGCTGGTCCTGGACCTGATGCTGTGCCGGTATCTGACACTGTGTCTGAAGCCATCACCGTGCCTGGACCTGATGCTGGATCTATCACTGGACCTAGAACATTTGTGGCCATTTCATTTTTGGACATACCACTACAATACCATGTTACACTGAAAGAGACTCACCCCTACTGGGTGGTCTTAGATGTTGACAATCACACATGTCCTCTGCTGACAGGTGGCCTAGACCAAGCTGTAGGAAATCACTAGGTCAGCGATAAGGGCTGGAGACAAACCAGTAGAAGTCAGTCGCTACTGATGCTGTGCCCTAAACTTACCTGGAGCGATAGCCATGCCTTGGAGGACCTCTAGCTGCTTTCTGGTTTGCTTGTTGAGCTCTTGAAGAACACACATGTTCTTAGATTTAACATGGCTCCGTTAGTAAGTAAAAAGGTGACCTTTTAAAATGTGACGAATACTCACTGGGTGTGGAGGACGTTTCTCTGCTCCGAGGTGCTAGGCTTGCATGTCCAGAGGCTGGAAAAGACAAAAAATATGCTTAGATTCCAAATATTGATTTGTAAACAAAAAGGTAAATGTTTAAATGTGATGCATACTCACTGTGTGTAGACATTTCCCTGCACCGCGATCCCTCAGCACGCTCCACCGGGCGTTCCCAGAAATTACATTTAGCGCAGGCGAGATTTTTTTTTCTCTACCCCCCGGGGGGGTAGCCTACTCGGGGAAAATGTCGGGGGGAAATCTCGGGGGAAACAAGTTAACAACAACACTACACTGACTACAAAACTGAAAAACGTTAATAAAAACAATATGCAAGTATAATCAATCAATCAATTATTCAGCGGTGGTCTCTTCATGTTGTAGTTTAATGGCTCAAGCTGCTCTCAGAGCCCCTTTTATGCTAGGTGAGTACAGGTGATGGCCCAGACCCCCACACCTGGCACTCCTGGCACCCCATGAAGATAAAGGCAAACATTTGCATCACTATAGGCGACGTCGCTCTGCCGCGTGAATGGACGAGGAGGTCCGACGGCCACTATTGTCTTTGGATTTTTTTCACTGCCTGTTTTTCAGTCTTTTACTTTATTTTCTAGGGGAGGCTAGATTTTAGTTGGGCAGGCGGCCGCCTGCCCTGCCTCTATGGTGGGTACGCCACTGGTTACAGCATAAATATATTGCTCCAATCCGTGCCAAACTCGTTCAGGGGTCTGGCATGAGAATAATCATACCAAAAAAAAAAAATAGCACACATAAGGGATGCTACAGCAGTTTTTAACACTTCAAATGGTCATAACTCGTGACTATTGCTCTGATCCACGCTATATAGGACTAGATGTGAGCAGCCTGAAAACCAGTGCAAATTTTAAATTGCACTGGTGACATTAACCAGAATCTAACCACCTGAGATGAAGCGAGATCATCAGATTGATAAGGCTTTTGTGTGTGTAAACATGGGGAATTCTGTTTTGAGAGACAACGCTGGCCTTACATGATGACTAATGCTACAGTATTTGTTGACATCTTTGAGGAGGCCTACGCCGGTATGTGGGGCAGGCAGGCATGCTTGAGTTGCAGGATCAGTTAATTTCAGCCCCAAGTAAAACATAATAGTCCACACAACAACAGTGTCACAAGTTTATCAACAGCACACACCAAGGAAACACAAGGAGATTAGTAATCTATAATACCTGACGCCAATTTTCAGGCCGCAAAAATTATCCAGTGGCGCTTTTGTGATTGTGATGCATATTGGTAGAATCAAATCACAAAAAGTTAATTTGGTTTTCCCTTGGCATAACATTTTTGTTTTTGATCAGCTCAATTTATCAGTGGCTGTTTGAGCTCACATTGTAGCTCTAAAAAGTCAAAATATTGTTATTGCAGGAATACATGCATTGTTCAAATTAATCATAAAATGGTCTGTATTAGGGACCCGCGGGTCAACCCGCGGCGCGGGTGGGTCAAGTCAGAATTTATGAGGCAATTATGCGGGCTGCGGGAGAGCAGCCGCTCTCACACGAAAAAAAAAAAAAAAATCACATGCTCTTGTTTTGTCTTTATTCCTAATAAGAATAAGAATAATAACAATAAAACAGTTTGAATACACTTGGGGATTATTTTCTAACCATGATTTTACAGAATAAAAAAAAAATCGCGGGGCGGGTTGAGCCATAGATTTATATATGGGTTCGCGGGGCGGGTTGAGGCGGGTTGGGTTCCGTCGCGGGGCGGGTCATGAAAAAACCCGACCCGCGCATCACTAGTCTGTATCAATTTCAGTCTTTCAAAAGTAGTTCTCTGAGTTGCCACAAGGTGTCACTACATAGGCTTAAAAGCTTCAGACAAGCCTCTAGAGTTCAAAAACGTGCTTGATGAAACAACATGAGATGTACTCATCATGTGGTGATGAATGATCAAGGATTTCTCACACAGACAGTCCATCAGATGTTATCACTGGGAGCTCAGATACACTCTATGTTCAAACATTACCTGACCCATCAAAACGCTTAACATGTGGACAATATGGACATTATAACCGATAAAATGGCCTTCCTTACACTGAACTACAGTGTATGGTGTATTTATTCTTAAGGCCTTTTTAGGAGACCGGAAGCAGGCTCACTTCACGCAGATAGCTACGCGAGACGCGAGACTATGCAGATACGGGAAGTAAACCGGAGATGGTTTTCTATCTGTCTGTCTCTTATATGTCATCATGATTTGTGTGCATGGGGATCTAGGCCTTTTGTGCTTCAAGCCCTCGATATCTAAAAGAGAGAATACTTTGTTTGGTTTTCATGTGTATGCTTCTCCAGAAACAAAAGCAAATCTTTATTATCAAATGTAGCAACAGCAGTCTCTTCAGCATTTACATATTTACAGTCAAATTTAGACACAGTGGTGAACATCAGTATTGCGTTTCCTTAAATGTATACTGCTGATGCTTCCATGCAACCTAAAGCTGGTAAATTGTAAAAACCTACAGGTTAATAAGATATCAAAACTTTACAAAGGGCAAAAGAAGTTTCCCTAAAAGCATCTTTAAACTATTAAGGCACGTGGAACAACATGAATGAAGCAGTCAAAAAAACAGTCAGAAAAGATTGAATCCATATTGTACTATTATGAAGGAAGGTTGAATGCAGCATTAGCACAGGGCTGAGTTTTCAGTGAACGAATACAGAGCAATGGGATTGAAGGTGCATTAAACTGTCTCTTTGTTATGCTGTGCCAGATACTAACTAAAAGGAATCAATCAAGGAACAATCAAATGAACTATCAGAACATTTTCAGAACAAAAGAATACACTCATTGATAGAAATAGAAATACCTACATATGTATCTATCTGTACAAGTGAAGAGTACCACTATGTTTCACATCAGACAGGTTTCAACAAGACAATCATATAAAGCCATAGTAACACCAAAGTCCAACTGGGGCTATTTTCTGGTGCAAACTGTGTCCCAAAATGGAGCTGCATCACAGAGCTACAGTAAGTCCGATGGGCAGAGCTGCAGCAGAGGGCTCTTAAGAACATGGCAGAGCTGGTATATTATAGAATCTGCAATGTCCACCTTTGGCTCAGCTTTCTCTCATCAAACGTGTTGAGGATCACCTGGTTCTTGTCATACTGCTGTCCCCCTGTGAAACAAAGACCATCAGTTACAAATCGGGGTTTTACCTTACAATGAAATCCCACAAGACACTCAGAAGGTATTCCAGTAAGTACCAATTTTGGGCATGTCATTCTAGTGAAAAAAGGTCCCAACATGTTTTTTTTTATTTCAAAACATTTTTTTAAAATGTCAAGGATTTTCACATTTTCAAAAGTAAGATCTGATCTATAATCGTGCCATGATGCAACGACACACTGCGATCTTTTAGATTGGCTATTTTCACCATTAGTTGTATGACAAAGTATATAGTGTTTAAGTGGTTATAATTTTGGTCCCCACTCCTTGGGATATTTTTTGTCACTGTGCATTTGCACATACGGGAAATATTTCCTCTGCATTTTACCCATCCTAGGATGGAGCACTTCGACATCGAACCTGGGACCTTTGGCTTCCAGGGCGGGCTCGCCCCACAGGTTAATCCAGGGTTGCGTCTCAAAACGGCACTAATTAGCATGAATCAGACATTTTCTAGGCTATCCCAATGCCAACATCACTGTAGATGAGTGGAATTTCAGCTGTCTAAAGAATTCCCATATGCATCATAAAAAACATACACCGACTTTAGATACCAGTCATAATAATACCTCAGAATGATATAACGCTTTTCTAAGTTCTCAAAGTCACTTTACAAGGGAGGATAAAAGAGAGAAAGAAAAAAAAACTGTATAAGAAAAAAAAAAAACATATGGTTGGGGAGGGAGGGTGCAGCCACAGAGAAAGCCCTGTCACACCAGGTTCGGAGCTTGCACCAGGAGGTCACTGGACCTGAGGGAACGGGACGGATAGGATGATGGATAGAATGATAGATACTATAGGCATTGCGAACTATCCTGCCGATACATGATGTGTTGTTGACGTTAGATCCTTATCACTGTACAGTAGGTGCTGCCTTGGAATCCATCACTGACCCTTCAGTGAAATTCAGGTTTGAGACAACCCAGCTATCTTTAATGCTGTACAACTGCTCCTCACCAACACACCAGGAGATGGCGACATTGGGTTAAGACTTAAACTAATAATGAAGAGATTGATGCCAGCACTCACATTGTGTCTCTCAGATACTTCTTGGCAACAAGGCAATCAGGACGCGTTTCGTCTCTATGCTTTCATCAGCTAGGCCCATTAGCTGATCCTGAGCCGTGCACCCGGCAAGTTTGTCTCATCGTTCATGTTTGACTGTAGTGCTCGCATTCTTTCTAGTAGGACTGAAACCAAGTCATTCTGTGCCGCGCTATGAGCTTGTATATCTGCTATTTTTGAATAGCCAAAGAAATCTAAAAATGACACAGATGCGTTCCCGGTCTTGAAGGGTTAATCAACAAAAGCAACTTTAGAAGCATACAGTACAGTACAGCTCGATAAGCCAGTGATACCTTTAATCTCCAGGACCAGCTCAGGTTTGAGGTGGCATCGAACCACGCCGTCCGCGGTGATGTTCCACAGCTGGCTGTCCTTGCCACGCTCTGGGGAGACACACAGCCGGCTGCCGGCCATCATCACGTTGCTGGTGGTCTCCAGACAACAGTCCTCTACCAGCTGCACACACGGAGGTGGAGAGAGAGAGACACAGAGACAAGACAGGGACATTAGGGCAGTGGTTCCCAAACGTTTTAGCTCGAGACACAAAAGAGAAATTTGATGTCTCTGTGCAGATCTACAAACTACAAGCAACGTGAGCTATTCTCACTTCTTAAAAGTTACATTTATGGAATTTCTTTACATTTATTTTATGTATGAAATTATTTTGGAAAATGTTACAATTAGTTTTTAATGTAGAAACAATATGATTTAAAAAAAAAAAAAAAAACTTTTTAAATAATAATAATTTTAAAAAGAAACAAAAAAGGGGGGGATATTTGCTCGCGACCGATAAAAATGGGTCCCGACCCACTGTTTGGGAAACTGCATTAGGGTAATCAGTCACTTTGTTTGTGGTTGATTATTTTTCTTAAAAGCAAATATCAAGCTGACAAATGGAATGAGAAGAATAATAAAGAATCAGCAGAGATGTAAATGCGCATGAGGAAATCCAAGGTAATTTTCAAAAGGTTCAGGCACTATTTTGTATGCATTTACTGACTTCTTCAACCGTGGATGTTTTTGCGATATTCTATTTTCTCAGTTTTAGTCCATTTCATGATTTTTACACAATTTGAAACTCTAAGTGTGCATAGACCCAAGACCCAAGCAGTGCATAGACCCAGGAGAAAGAAAAGACTAGAGGTTACAGGAATGCAAAGTCATAATAGCGTTCACATTACAATCACAAATTCCAACACAGAGCTGCACTTAAACCTAAACCTGCTGCGATTGGAACCTAACCTTCCAACACAACTATCAGTTCTTTGGAGATTCAATGATTTTTGGACACACCACTTTTAGTCTAAAAGACAGCTACACTGTCATTTTGAATACATTCTTGAGCTTCTGTGTAACAAATTGAGATACTGACATCTCACATCAATGGAGTAATCTCAAGGTCCGACCCTTCCTGTCACAACCAGATGCAGAAAAAGTTTTCCATGTCTTCATCACCAGCCGCGTAGATTACTGTAATGCTCTACTCACAGGACTACCAAAACAAGCCATAGACAGACTACAACTCATACACATCTGCTACCAGATTATTAACCAAAACAAAGAAAGGAGAACACATCACACCACTCCTGTACACCCTACATTGGCTCCCGGTCTCCCATAGAATAAATTTCAAGGTCCTACTCACAATTTAAAAAGCATTCAACGACCAAGGCCCTTGACATGAAAAAGTTTGAGAACCACTGCTGTAGCTAACCATGACCAGTCATTGATCAATGTACGCACCTTGCAGGATAGCAGCCCACCCTGGTAGAGCCAGACGTGCTCCACTCCCCCGGTCTCCTCCAGGGCCTGTAGCCTCATCAGTTTGATGTCATCCAGGGTTCCTGTCAGGGTCATCACACAGCCTGTCTCCTTGCTCCGCAGGCAGAAGTACATCTGTTTCTGTTGGAGTGGAGATCACATTCATTTTGTATAAACATATATTTAAAAAGATTGCGTTATGGTGCTCTGTGAAGGGAGTATTAATGAAATTATAAAACATTTGTGCTAACAAATATATCAAAATATGAAATATTCTGATGAATACTATTAACAGTTTGGTTTTGAGATATAAAAACATATTGTCCCCATCCTATCATTAAAAAAAGTCACCAAAATAAAGAAAAAATAAAATAAAAACAGATACATTTTTTAATTGTATGATGAAGAACCATGATCACTCAGCACTAGTGAGAATTGTAGATGACTCCATACCTGAACTAATGGTCGTAGGGATCCAATCCGCTGCCAGCCGCTAAACTTGCACCAATCACCAACCTCGCTGGGCTGGAGCAGGATCTGGTGACCGCGGTAGCTTGAGCCCTCGTACAATACCCACCTGCAGAAACCACCAATAGTTTGTTCAATAAAACATACGTAAAAGATAAGGAAAAGTCACAAGTAAAATAACTGCACCTGTAATGGTCATCTATTGCTGCCAGATAAACTGACCTGATTAAAGGGAATTTTCATGCATCCATGTTGAACATTATGTTACCTTATATCAAGGATACTGTTTTTCAGTTCTGGGCATGTCTTCAACAGGGGATATCAATTGGGGAAATACAGTACCCTCAAACTAATTTAATAGTGACGTTCTGTTATCACACATACATCAAAATGTGTCTGCCTTTACTAATAAAACATAGTGAAATTAAATAAAAATAATTTAAAATTGTGACGCACATTCCTCTGGCCACCACTATGGAGCGTATGCATCCATCTAGGCCTGCCTGCTGTAGGTTGACAGTTCCGTCTGTCAGTGCCACCTTCCGACCCCTGCAGCCTGGCTTACTGAACAAGGTGATGGAGGGCAGAGAGAACTCCTGCGGTGACATGAAAGGGGAGAAATAAACAGGGAAACAGGGCAATTATAGATTTGTATTGCAAAATTATAATATTATCAATAATTATGGCTATTATCTCTATCTCTGTCGTTAGAGATATTTGGACCTTTTTTAGTAAACGTTTAACCTTTGGATTGTCGGGCAGTTAACCGCGGTTAACCGTCTATTGCGTCATATCAATAAATTAAGTTGCAGTCCTATGTGTGGGCAGTTCAAATAGGGCCTATAACATGTATTGTAACATACTGTACATTAGGTCTATATCTCATTCTGTAAGGTTGTTTTCTTCTCTTCAAATGTTTTTTTTTAAACATTATTAGGTATGGCGAAATATTGTATGTAACAATTATAGATAATGTTTAAGTGATTTATTCCATTAATAATTCTGTTCATATTTTATTTATTTTAATGTGACTTAATTTCAGTACATTTCAGTTATTTAGTTTACGGTTAGTGACACACATTTCGGGTTTAACCATCCCATCCCTATCTGTCATACGTTCATCTTTAACCTCTTCCTTTCTCCTTCAAGCCTTTTACAGAGCAAAGATTTGTGGTAAAAAAAAACATGTTAAGCCTGATGTATACTTTGTCGGCAAAGGCGGTGCACGTCAAAAAAATCCGCTGCCGCCGCGACACGTTGTGAGCCTGTAGCTCTAAGATTTTCGGCTGTGTGACACTGTCATACAACGGAGTGTAAATTTAAGCATTAGAACATTGCAGAGAAAAATCCCAGCGGTATGAATTACCCCTCAGTCCTAAATGAGCACTTACGTGTCCTATGGTGTGTATGGATCGCATGGTAGTGTCAGTAGACGGGAAGCCCATAGCCTCTGTGTTGGAGTACTCTCCCTCCTCCAGCACGTACATGCGCCCTGTGAACTGGGCTTTGTCATACACCACCCAACTGCCACAGAGAGTACAGACACACAAAGCACAGAGAGAAGACATGTACACACACATTATGGATTTGACACTGATAATCTTCACTTTTACAACTATATCGTTGTTGTCGGGCGGAAACCTATTCCAACATATTCTAACTTTTTGTGTTTTTTTCGTAAATGAACGCCCTACTTGATCATACTACAGCGTCACACGAAAGTATCAAAAGTAGCAGATCCGCAAGGTGACGCGTTTCGAGCTTGTTGATCTGCTACTTTTGCTGTTTTTTCATTTGAATCCTGAAAAGTAACTGTTTTGGACATCTTGGGCTTCCACCAGACAGAGACGATATAGTATAGATAAATAGTTAACTAAAACTAATGAAATAATGAAAACTAGGTGTGATAAAAAAAAACAACGGTATTGTGTATTTACAAAACGAACTATAAAACCTACTAAAATTCTTGAGAAAATGACATTTTTCAAACAATAAAAGCCAAACTAGCCAAACCCATTTAAAAGAAGAAATTGAAAAGAAGTCTGAACAAAAATAAAAAATCAAATCTATTGAAAAATGCTGAACTATAATAACTATAACTATAATAACCTTGCTAAGAAAGCTGTTATGTCCAAGTTGATTACATATCAACTTGTGCCTACCTTCCAGCCAGCACTCTGCAGGACCTAGGCTCAAAGTCCTCATCTAGAGCTGCCACGCTGTCCTCCAGAACCACCAGCTTTCCCTGGCAGCCTGGCTCAGAAAACAGCTGCACCTACAGTATCAATAATACACGCCAAAACATCCTTAGTGACTCGGGCAACAGACGACAGACCTGGAGCGATACACTACTTCCATAGTCGTCGCTGTCAGGGCAGAAACCTCTTATCTCCATATTTTAACTTTTTGTGTTTTTTCGTAAATTAACACCATACTTGATCATACTAGAGCGTCACGCGAAAGCATCAAAAGTAGAAGATCTACAAGCTCGAAACTTGTTTTGAGCTTGTCAATCTGCTGCTTTTGCTACTTTTGAATTTGAATCCTGAAAAGTAACAGTTTTGGACATATGAGGTTTCCACCCGACAGACGATATACAACAGAAGGTCTACATCCTTAAGTGCAGCACTGAAAGATGTCAGCAAATCTGTCATGCATGATGTTTTTGATGATAATTGTTTATTTATTGCCAGAACTCACCTTGAATTTACTCGAACCAGTCATGACGTCCTGTAAAATGCACAGTAAGAGCAATTATTACCAGCCTTGCACTGTAAAAGCTACACTAAATCAGCAGCCCAGATGTTACATACAAAGGAAAAACTTCTTGAAAGTCTTAAATGATTTATGACAGACTTAAGCTCTTCCTAGTCGTGTTGAAGCTTTTCTGACAGTTGTAAAATCCTTCCTACATGTCTTGAACCCTTGTGAGCAGACTTGCATCATTCCTATCTGTCTTTATCTCTTCCAACAGTTTTGGACCTCACAAGAATATCTGTGATTTAGCTAACAGAAAATGCCTTACATGGAAGACGGGCTGCATGGAAGACATCTTGGGGCTGTGTGCTCCCCAGTCCTCTGGGCTCCCGTACAGGCCTTTCTCTAGAACGTAGAGCTCTCCATTGAATCCAGCGTTCTCAAACAACACCCACCTGCCATCAACAGACAAACCACATCCTTACATACTGTACAAACTGAGACAAATAATGCACATTAATGCTAACGTATGCTGACAATGACGTACGACAAAATATGATAAAGCAATACACAGTCAACCAGTTCAGGTGGGCTGTCGCATCAGTCAATTTTGTTTTATTGTAGGCTGGTGCTAAACAGTAGAA
Source organism: Gymnoscopelus microlampas (assembly GCF_963454915.1). Classification (NCBI taxonomy): domain Eukaryota; kingdom Metazoa; phylum Chordata; class Actinopteri; order Myctophiformes; family Myctophidae; genus Gymnoscopelus; species Gymnoscopelus microlampas. The sequence continues at coordinate 10,562,258 of NC_139957.1, forward strand.
TTTGTTCTTAACCACTCAAGCCCTATACACTTCGCCAATAGCGAAAATAGCTCATAATGCCACGCTTTGTGAGCTTGTAGAAACGTTTGGTGGAAAATATATAAACAATATTACTTTCCGTTTCCACCACAAAATCTATTCTTTTTCATTATCACTCAAGTCAATTCGTTGGATTGACTGTTGCACGGTCCTAACTAAAAGATGACGCAATGGATTGAGAGTCTAAAATTAAACACTGTGTGTGTTAGTGTGTTTTCCATTCTGACCAAATCACTGGCTCTAAATCTGTCTTATCTTTAACCAAACAGGAAGTCTGTGCTTCTACAAGGCACTAAATGATTTAGCAGGCCAGTCACACTCAGAATAAATTACACACGGTTCCACAAAGAATGGATAAAGGTTAACCAAATTCAATGTTGCCTGGGCAGGCAGCTGGCAGATATAAAGTAAATTATTGAAAAGGTCGTATTGTTGTGTAGACAATTATGTATTATGCCGGTTGACAAAGTATTTTTAAAATAATTGTATATAAGCTGTAAGTTGTTTAGGAACTGCACACCTCCACAACATAAATAATAGTTATCATCTGTCTTTTTCTTTCTTTTGTTAAGGTTAAACGAGTCCCAGCTAGTTTGAGAGCTCAACAAACCACATGGCTCGAGGCTACCTTCTATTCTATTAGGCTACTAGTTGCATACATGCATTGTTAACATTAAGCTTTCTAAACTGGAAATGCTGCTTCAAAAAGCCTATTATTTTAGCTACAGTAATATCATGCCCTAGAACAGCTGAGAGAGAGATGAAGCAGGGACCCCCTCTATATTGTATAAAATTGTGTTTCAGATGAAACCTTTTCATAGATTTCATAGATAGCTTCATAGACAGCACTATCATCAGTGTATGTTGGATTCATGTTCATGTGTATTTTTTAAGCACTATAACAGTTAATACTTAGCAAACTTGACCTTTCACTCTGTACTTGGTCTGCCAAATGGCTGTCCTGTCTTCATTTTTCATAAGACGGTGCTTGTTACAGGTCCCTGCAGAATTCTTACGCTTGAGACAGTAATCTCATGTCCTATAACCCAGTGTGAAACCTGTCCTATCAATTGCCTAGAAGTATCAATGCTCAGAGGGAGGCCTAAAAAGGAGACCAGAGAAACACCCACAAAACGCCCAGCGCACAATGGAGCAGATCAGAGACACACTTTGTTTTCCTGCTTCCTTTTTCATGCCTGGCAGCTTACAGCCCCATTGATAACCCTCGTGCAGCGAAAACAGCCGATCTATAAACTCACAATTTTACTTTGACCAGGGGTCCTTGAGGGGGTTCTAGAGGGTCCCCAACTAAATGTGTTAATATAGCATCAGAAATCACTTTAACCCTATATACATGGAATATTTGAAAATAGCCTATCTACAAGCTCACATGTGTGGGCAGTTCAAATAGGGCCTAAAACGCACATATAGTAGGACACAAATGTGTTGTGAGCTTCTTCTGCTACAAAATATTGTTAGATGGCGGTTCACGGCCAAATACATATCAAGTTGGGGGTCCCTGACATGAAAATGTTTGAGAACTTACACTCCTGCTAGGACGTTGACGGACTGGGTCCTGGCAGAGAAGCTGGTGTCCTCTATGTTGGGAACGGGTCCCATGAAGTCCACCTTCAGACTTCTCTCCAAAAGGTCCCTCTCACTGAACAGTTTCACATAAGGCGACTGGAAACCCTACAGTGGATAATACATGGATTAAAGCTAAATAAAATCTCACGACTGAAAATTACTTTGTTAGGCCAAGTCCTAATGTGCGATCGGTGAAACAGCGTGAAAGGAGCCTCCCACACACTATGCGCCGTGTTTCATAAACAATCAAAATATGTAAAATAATTATGTTTTGGTAGCCATGCAGCCAGCCAGTTGAAGAAATTGCAGATTGAGGCTTTAATCTTGGCTCTTACAAAATATCCGAGATCATTAGGGTTTTCTGGAAGATTGAACATGTATTCTATCGCTAGTTTGACCACTTCAAATACTCTTTAATCTTAAAATAACGAATGGTGAGTGACACGCTTCCACAGAAGTCATGCTGACTATATGGAATTCAAATGACTGAAATCAGTCTGAGAACTTGAATCCATTGGATAATAACAGCAGATCAGGAACGCTCAGTTCATCCCCTCTGCCGGATCTTAACTTTATGTGGCCGAGCCCCGGAGCAACAGCAGAGGGAGAGGTCACTATGTATGTTTCATTTCCTCTCTACCTCTTCCATCCACCTCTTTTAATCCATTTAGACCGGGAAAGAATCTGTGTCATTTGGGTATTCAAAAATAGCAGATCTACAAGCTCATAGCACGGCACCGAGTGCCGCGCTACGAGCTTGTAGATCTGCTATTTTTGAAAAAAAAAGTTGTAAAAATGTGTGCAAATCTTTGAATATATATATATTTTTAAAGTGAACATTTGTCAAATATTTTGTTCCAGGGACCTCCAGAAGCAAAGATTTGAGTTACAAATGTTCACTTAAAAAAATTAGTATTCAAAGATTTGCATGTGCCGCGCTATGAGCTTGTATATCTGCTATTTTTGAATAGCCAAAGCCTATAAAATAATGGTTTAAGTGGTTACACAGATGGGTTCCCGGTTTAAATGGGTTAATGACGCAAAAAAAAGGGGGGTTCCGGGGGGTCCCCAGCAAAATGTGTTAATATAGAAACAAAATTAGATGAAACACTTCAACCATATATACAGTACATTAAAAAATAAAAATAAATGATTTTTTGAAACATTTTAACAACATTTTGTCCCTAGCACTAACTATTTTCAGATGGGGTTCAAATACATATTCAAGTTCGAGACCCACTGATATAAAGGTTTTAGATCATGCTTACAGCGAGTACAGGACGTAGGGACATGAATCCGTCCGCGTCCCCTCCCCAGTCACTGCAGTCTGCGTACTCCCCCTCCTCCAGGATGTACTGCCGCCCCTCAAACTCCGCCTCGTCGTAGCCCACCCAGCTGGTGGGGAGGAACACATCAGGGTAAAGATAAAGAAAACATTATGGAAATCATCTTGTTAATGAAAGACCAGATACATGTGGCAGTGGAGAGGATAACAGGCTTGGACATCCCTTACTCTCTCGTCTGTTCCGTCTGTTTATTTTGGGTGATCCTGCTACTTAAAGGGATAGTTCAGCTCCAAAACGACTTTTTTTCTATCGTTTACTCACCCCATGGAGCCTTGAATTCATGCAGATGTTGTGTTTTGTAAGCCAATAATTTGATGACCAGCGGAGTCTCCGTTAGTCAAAGAGTCTCCATTGAGTCTCGTACCGGACACTCTGCTGGTCATCAAATTATTGGCTTAGGAATGCGACAAAAAACATCAAAATCTCCATGAATTCAAGGCTTCACGTGGTGTGTAATTGATAGAAAATAAGTCGTATTTTGGGTGAACTACTCCTTTAAAGTGACATGTTTCCTCTCTTATGTTATGAAGGAGGCTAGGTGGCACACATCTCTTGTTGACAATTTTGGCAGCCTTGGAGCGATTGTTATATAATAGACAGCTTGACAAGATTGAAATTAATGATTTGAAATGGGGGCAATACCATTTGTATATGATGGGGGTCTGATGGTGTTTCCGGCTCTAAATAAGTGTATGACATGGAATGGTCTTTGGAGTTTTGGTTAATGGCTAATGCTGTAGGTGTCTGTGTTTGTTTTTTGTTGTCGTCTTATTTGGTGTGTATGTTTTGCTTAGTGTGTAGTTTGTTGTTTTGTGATTATGTTCATTCATGTACTGGCTGGGTGATATATTTCTGATGATGCTACGTTATTCTGTGTTTTATGTTTGTGTGTTTTATGCCCCGACAAAAATCTAATAAAAGTGTTAATCAGTTAGTGAAAGACTAGATACTCACAGGCCACCGAGGATCTTCAGAGACCCCACAGTAGAGAGTGTTCTCCTCTTCTCAACATTTCTTTCTGCTTCCCTGTCTTCTTCACTGTCTGTGAAGTCGTACACTTCACTGTCCACCTCCATGCATTCTCCTTCAAAGGCCGGCTTCTCAAAGAGTAAGGCCTGAGGAAATGAGCAAAAAAGATGAGCGTCTCGAAATGGACCTTGCATTGACACGTTGTGAGCTTGTAGATCGGCTATTTTCCAATAGCCGATGTTAAGTGATTAACCCATTAAGACCAGGAACGCATCTGTGTCATTTTTTGATTTCTACAAGCTCATATGAGCTTGTAGATCTGCTATTTATTTTAAATCGTGAAAATGTGTGCAAATCTTTGAATATATATTTTTTAAAGCGAACATTTGGAACAATTGTTCCAGGGACCTCCAGAGGCAAAGATTTGAGTTAAAAAATTTCGCTTTAAAAAAGTGTATATTCAAAGATTTGCACAAATGCTCACAATTTTTCAAAAATAGCAGATCTACAAGCTTGTAGCATGGCACTCTGTGCCACACTACGAGCTTATAGATCTGCTATTTTTGAATAGCCCAAAGAAATCTAAGAATGACACAGATGCATTCTCGGTCTAAATGGGTTAAGCTGTTATTGATGCTATATTTAACTAATTTTTTTGGTTGACCCCACTTTGAGAACCACTGATGTGCAACATCGTGACAATCAAGAATGCGTGTTATTGTGTGCACGCATTTGAGTGTGTGTAATGTGTATGTGTATGGCCCATGCTTGTCCCAGCAGGAGGAATACCGGCCATTCCCCAGATTCCAGTGCCCATGGCCATGTACAATACAGTGGCCGTGGACATATTTCAATCAGAGAGTAACTACAGAAAGTCAGGGTTCAAAATACAGGGAATCTACAGGGAGTTCGGCTCCCCTGAAAGAGACATGAGCGCTCTAGGAAGCCTCATTTGAGACATTTAGGGGGAGCTCTGAAATATAATGATATATTTATACAATATTTGTGTTTTTTTTGGACATTTGCCTGATAAGGTCTATAAGGTCTAAATGTTGTGACATTAATAAAAGTGTTTGGGAGCTTTAACCCAGTGTGCGGATGTTTTAACCTTCTATTTGATTCTTGATGGCCTGCACATGGCCTAAATGTGCACACAATCTCTGTTATTACTGTATACATTTATACAATAGGTTAATAGTAGAGTAATACATTTTAGTAAGGCACTTGTCAACTTGCGTGTTTATGTGCACGGTTTCGCTATCGCAATCGCTCTCCACTGAGAAACTACGAAAAAATTATAACACACAGTGGACAGGCTAGGTTTGAATTACTTTGTTAAACAGAACAGACCTATATTGCTTCCATCCTATGACAATGTTGAACATTGTCATGGGAACACCAAAAGACACACAATACTGTCTATTGCTGCAGTGGCTATCCATGTATGCACACTTAAAGGGATAGTTCATCCAAAATAAACATTTTTTTCTATCGATTACTTCACCCCTTGGAGACTTGAATTCATGGATTTTTTTTTTTGTTTTTGACGCATTCCTAAGCCATTAACTTGATGACCAGCGGACCGGTAGGCAGCAGTTCCGGTAGGAGACACAAAGGAGACTCTTTGTGTCTCCTACCGGAACCACTGCCGGTCATCAAATTATTGGCTTAGGAATGCGTAAAAAAACAAAAAAATATCCACAAGTCTCCATGGGGTGACTAATCGATAGAAAAAAAATCATTTTGGGGGAGAACTATCCCTTTAACGAACGTTGTGCACCGTACATTGTCTGAGTGAATGCCTTCAGGTGTTTGAGGATGTGTGCATGTTCATAATTGTCATGGCCCTGCATGGGATGCAACCAACCACGGTCTGGTGTGTTTAGCAAAGCAAAGCAAACCAGGCCGGCTGCTGATTTCAGACGTGCAGAGACAGCGGCCAGTGATGCTCTGTGCCAGCTCAGTTGGCAGGGCCTACTGTATGTAGTTCCCACACCAGCCAATATGCTGGCAATAACATGCTGTGGTGTTTCACAACACCCTGAGGACCACAGCTAAACTGTCAGCACATTTAATCACAGTGAATAGAGGCCCTGGCATATTCAAACATGACTCTGTGATTCTTGTTCAACAACATTGTTTCCAATGTGTCATTTTTGGTCTCCTGGTCTTGTTTTACATTAACCACTTGAACCCTGGCATCCCTATTCTGGGCGGAACATTTGCGGGAAAATAGCCCATCTACAACCTCACAGTCGTAATGCGTTGTGAGCTTGTAGATCGGCTAATTTCGGTGAAGAGGTTTGGTGTAGAGGGAAAAAAGAGCAGACCAAGTACCGAGCCGAAGCACACATTTAACATGAATCCAATATGTAGTGGGGGGTCCATGCTTCATCTCTCTCTCTCAGCTAAGGGGTCCTTGGCCTATTCTATAAGAGAAAGCGCATGCGAGTGTTTTTTATGTAGATATCAGTCATGGATTGGTGTTATGATCCTTTTAAAATGTACCTTCACTTCTTTGGGACGTTCCACCCTTATTGCACCCTGTGAAGAAAAGAGAGTTGTGTTAGACAATGCAAAACCAGTTTTACCTTCAAATAAAGCGTAACAATTAATGCAAATATCAACACTTTTTCATAGTCACACTGACAAATGCAGTCTGAAAGTGATTAAAGTAAGTCTGTAACATCTGGGTCAAAGGTTAAAATACCATTCGCAGAGGTCGGACAGAGCCAATGATTGGCTGAGGGAAGCCCCAGGACTCTGGACAGGGGTACTCTCCCTTCTCCAACACCACTTCAAGACCCGCAAACCCTGGATCACTGTACACCAGCCAGCTACAGACGCAGGGAGAGAGAGAGAGAGAGAGAGATAGAGATTCATTTTGTGTTTTTTTCATAAATTAATGTCATAATTGATCATACTACAGCGTCACACGAAAGTATCAAAAGTAGCAGATCTGCAAGCTCAAAACGCGACGCGAAACGTGGCGCGAAGCGACACGTTTTGAGTTTGCAGATCTGCTACTTTGGCTATTTTGGAATTTGGATCCTGAAAAGTAATAGTTTTGTTTTTTGGACACGTGAGGTTTCCACCCGACAGAGAAGATATAATGCCCATTGCAAACTATTTGAAACGTATTATTTTCACTCCCTACACTAGTCGGCTACAACTATCAGTTGACCATGACTTGAGCATGAACACATAGTGATACAGTAGGTGTCTTTCTGTCTGGCTAGCACTAGCATTTCATCATACATTCCATCATGCAGCAGAGAAAACACATGAGCTAAACATTACTGTTTCTGACAATGTATGTTGAGAATATTTCACTGAGTCTAATGAAAATAACCATCTTTAGTCGGGCTGCCAACTGCAATGAAAAAAAAAAGGCTAATACAAGACTTACAAGACAGATCATCCTGGCAAGGTAATTCACCATTAGTGGCCACTGTTTAAATAAAGCCACATCTGATAACTTTGAAAATCCTTCTTTTGGTTTAAGATGAAGTGGTTGCATGACTTACACGCCAGATTGGACTTTGATGGAGCCAGTGTTCTGTGGTATATTATAGGATCCGATCTCTATCGTGTCGTTCCAGTACGATGACAACCTGCCCCTCCCATTCACCTCAGCGTACAGGTCAATATGTGGCGCGCTGTAGTCCTGTGTCACATCAAATAAACAATAGCACCGTGAAGAGTCATAATCAGCAATTGTCTGAAATTCCACAGTTGAATCTATAATTCTATAATTGTACAATGCAGTGGTTCCCAAACCGGGGGTCCAAATTAAAACATTTGGGGGGTTGCCAGTTGAATAGCTTAATGTGCAACATTGTTTTCTCACTCAACAGTATAACAAACCAACATACAGTATAAGTGTATACACGGTATCTGCACATTTCTAAAGTACAATTTAATGACTTTTAAGACCTTTTTAATACGAAATTGGCTAAATTGTCAAATATTACGTAAGAAAGGGCAAACGTAAAAACAGCCGATCTACAAGCTGCAAGCTCACAACGCCTCGCAGTGCGAGGCGTTGTGAGCTTGCAGTTCGGCTATTTTCACAATATTTATCTGTGTAACCGAGTCAAACTAAATGTAATGCCTACAATTCTAAGTGGGTCCCCAGTTCAAATATGATTATTTTGGGGGGTCGCGGCCTGAAAAGTTTGGGCACCCTACATATACATTGTTATGACAGAGGACATATTTGTCTGTAACTTACCCTAACTGCCAAGCGAATAGATCCAATGACCATAGGTGCCGTTGAGATGGTCTGACCCATCTGGTCTATTGTGGTGGGGGTTCCCTCCTCTGCCCACATGTTGACTATGTGATCCATAGCACCCTCCTCAAGAGCAATGGCACGTCCCTGGAACCCAGGTTTTTCATACAGGAGCCAGCTAATGAAGAGAACGAGAGAATGACATCATATATTTTATGTTATTAGTTATTTGAATTAGAATTACATGGGGATCGTGGTATATTATGATAGCAAATATGCATAGCAAAGCCAGGGCGAGTCTGGTCTAGGACAGCAAACACTGTGTACGTCAGCAAGATAATGTACACCGTGGAATACTTGGGTTCATTAGTTAATGTCAACCTCTCTATTAAAGGAGTAGTTCACCCAAAAACAATCATATTTTCTACAATTACACACCCCATGAAGCATTGAATTAGTGGAGATTTTTAAGTTTTTGTCGCATTCCTAAGTCAATATTTTGATGACCGGCGGAAAGATACTAATGTGTCCAGTAGGAGACTAAAAATTGATAGAAAATAAATATGTTTTTGGGTGAACTACTCCTTTAAACTCAATGTACAAATCCCATCAACAGCATTCTCTCATTGTACCATTCAGTCCCCTTTCCTCTTTATAAAAAAATAAACAAAGCAAATCTACTGCTGGAAATCATATAATATCAACAAACAGACAAATAGAATTTAGATCGTGTCCCACCATCCTCTGATGACCCTGGCTGAGATGACCGGGGACAGCGTCATCGCGGTGGCGTCCTCCACATCGCGGTAGATCTCGTGGGCCTCCCCTCCAAAGCGAGCAAACTGGTGCATGACAATCTGAACCAGGAAGTAGAGGTTTCAGCACCACATCAAGGAAGCAGTATATTTTATCAACACATTTGTATGAGTATATCGTCTCTGTCGGGTGGAAACCTCATTATGTCCAAAACTGTTACTTTTAAGGATTCAAATAAAAAAATAGCAAAAGTAGCAGATCTACAAGCTCAAAACGCGCCACGTTTCGAGCTTGTGGATCTGCAACTTTTGATGCTTTTGTGTGACGCTGTAGTGTGATCAAGTAGGGCGTTCATTTACGAAAACCCCCAAAAGTGTAGAATATGGAGATAGGAGGTTTCTGCCCGACAGCAACGACTATGTTAAAGATGGTATAGTATCGTACCTTTCCAGGCCTTTTGTGGAATCCTCTTATTTCACGCGTCTGTGGAGAAACCAGAAACATTTTGAATATTGTAAAAGGTGTACTCTCCCCAATGTCCAGACATGACCCAGGCCTATACCGGGCAACAGCTGGTGACCACCTGTGGGTAGTGAAGCAGCACAGCGACTGCCACAGCCACCCCAGCCTGTCCAAGCAGCCCCTCCAGTAGTTCCAAGCCCAGAGCCACCTCCACCAGCCAGGAGGTTGAGGGAGGGGGGCTATTGGCTGGTCACTCTGGGGAGGTGTGTGGGACAACTGTGTGTGTGGGGGGGTGTTAGAGGCTGTTTTTTTAATCTTTTATGTTTTTGGTTTCGCTTGGTGGGAGGGGAGGGTAAGCAGTAGCATGTGGCTACTTGGAAATAAACAACTTTGAACTCGAAACCTTGTCTGTTGTCTGTCACGCATAGGTTTTAAATATTTGCATGTGGATGGCTGCATCTGGTCATGAGTGCTGACACAGAGTGAGATCATGTTGGCAACGTCTATTAAGCTGACAGTACGTCTATTAAGCATAGTACAGGCAGTGTGCTTACCTTGCCTGCCCCTGCTTGCATCAAGTTAGTTCCGATCTTATGAATGTGGCAACAACAGCAGAAAATATTAAGCACATCTCCATGGAGATGACAAGAGGATATCAGCCCTTTGAACAGGAAAACTATGACTGTTTGCCCAATGCCTTGTGGGTCCAACCTCATTCTGTTCTATGCATGAATCAGTCTTTTGTGAGCGTTGCAATGAATGAATAAGAGAGGCCAGTGCTGACAGGTGAGCACAATGTGTTTGCTCTCATTTTCTTGTTCTCTTGAACATAACCACACAGGGGTCTGGAGAATGTCACTAGATTCTACAACTAATTCTACAAATGAACAAACAACAAATAAGCACATGAAAACCAAAAGGGAATTAAAATCCTTACCTTAGGTTTAGAGTTGTATCGTCCATTTTGAGAGGCCGCCTGGACAGAGCTGTTGAAAGGGGGTGGTCCCGCAGAGCCCTTTAACCCTTCAACTTTAGGTCCCGTGGTCAGGCCGGCGTCCATCATGGCACTCCCCTCTGGGTTCCCTTGACTGCGAGAGGTCTGAGTGGAACCGTTGTCCTTCTTGAGGTACTTCTCTAAATGATCGGGCAGCTTTATCTCTGAGAATGAAGGGAGAGGAGGAGCAGCAGGGGAGGGACTCATTGCTGTGTCACCAGCTGCTGCAGCTTTTCCCACGCCCACATGTGGGCCCGGGCCGCTGCCTTTTGTTCCCGCCTCACCTGTCACCGTGCCAGTTATAGGTGAGAGAACTACTCCCTGACTCTCGGGGGAGGCGAGGTCCTGTCTCTGGCTAGATGGAGGCGTGCTTTTGGAGCCGGGGGGAGTTTCCTCTTTGGTCTTCCTGGAAGACCTAGGGGAGCTCATCAGGCTGGACAGGATGGACATTCGTTCTAATCGCGACTTGGGCTTGCCAGGCTCCTCTACGGGCTTCTGCTCCTTGTCCTTTCCTTCTGCCTCGTCTCCGACTGAGTTGATTCCCTCCACCTCGTCAAAGAAATGCGTCTTGTCTTTGGTCGGAGAGTAGATGGATTTGTAAAGGAGACTTTCTTCTACGCGTTTGACGATACCATTTCCTTCCCTGTCAGCGGCCTGTTGCTTTAGCAACATCGCGGGTGAAGTGGGTCTTTGGCCATTGTTCCTTTTCTTTAAACCAAAACTGAATTCCGCTAGGTCAAATGCCTTCTCAAAATGGTCCTCCTTGATGGCAGGCATGGCGAAAGGCGGAGACGGGGGCTTCTTGAGAGTGCGCTTCTTTCGAGGTTCGCAGAAGGGCATGCCGCCCGCTTTGATGCTCCTGATGAAATCGTCATTGTCATCTGCCTCTAGACTTTCATCATCACTCATTGTGACATCTGGTCTTCTTTTGCTCTCCTTCTGATAGCGTTTTGGACGTTGGTCGATGTCTAGCCAGTTGGACGGAGACTTCTCGATGTCTAGCCAGCTGGGCGGAGACTTCTGCTCCAGCTTAAGATTTTGGAATGGAGATGGAAACATTTGATTAAAAAGCCGCATGTTTTCGTCATGGGTTTTGGTGACTGTCAAAGTCTGTGCCTCTTTGAGGCCGCTTTGCTTAACAATGGCCTCCTCTTTCGTTCTCTCCACCGTCTGAGCTCCAGTGTTCAAGGCTTTTGGTTTTTGCGTTGCATCCGTTTTGTATTTTGAAACTACATCGGCTGCATTTTCCTGTTTTGCACCCATGTGTTTTAACTCGTCATCATTGGTGGAAACTGCTTTTTGTTCCCGTTCAGTGTCTGTCTTTGACTTTATCTGCTGAGCCTCCATATTCCTCTTATATACATTACCTTGATCTGTCATAAGTTTGGGCTTGAGGTCCTGTTTGATATTAAGTTGAGACTCTGTTTTCTCCATTGATGTCTCATTCACCAAACACTTTGTTGATGACTCGTGTGTTTTCGCCTCCTCTTCGGTGCTCTCCCCCTTCTGAGCTTCGGTGATTATGGCTGTTGGTTCTTGTGTTGAGTCCAAGTGGACAAACTTGCTCTCTATTAACACTGCATTGTTGTCCTGTTTTGTGCCCCTACCATTCATTTCCTCCTCTTTTAATAATGGTTTTGGCTTCTGTCTAGTGTCCAACTTCTGTTCCTCCATCTGTGGATCATCTGTACTTTCTTTGATGGCTTCCTTGCATTCCTGTTTTATATCAATCATAGTGATTGAATTTTCTGCGGGTTCTGTCTCTTTCCTCTCCTCCTCTGAAGTTGCTCTGTGGATTTTCTCTGGTTCTTGTTCTGACTCACTCTTTTGACACGTGGCCTCGGTTGCATCCATTTTGTATTTTGAAACGACATCGGATGCATCTTTCTGTTTTGCACCTTTGTCTTTTACCTCCTCGTCATTTGTGGAAGGTGCTTTTCGTTCCGGTTCAGTATCTGTCTTTGACATCTTCATCATCATCTGCTGATCCTCTGTCTTTGCATCTTCTTTGGTGGTGTTAATTGTAGTGACTGTAGTTTCAGAGACAACACTTGACTCCTCTGCTCGGTCTGTTTCTTTGATCGTCACCTTTGGAGCGGTTGTGTCGAGTCTCTCTTTTGGTTGTTCTGTGTTCTGCATTGAGTCTTTGGTTGACTCAGTTACATCCGATTTATATTTTGAAACTACATCAGATGCATTTTTCTGCTTTGCATCTTTGTCCTTCAACTCCTCATCATTTATGGAAGGTGCGTTTGGTTCCCCTTCAGTATCTGTCTTTGACATCATCTGCTGATCCTCCATCTTTTTCTTGTTATATTCACTCTCTGCATCTTCTGTGGTTTTAATCGATTTTTCTGCTCTGCCTGTTTCATTCCTTGTCACCTTTGGAATCATTGTGCTGAGTGTCTCTCGTGGTTGCTCTGTGTTCTTCATTGAGTGTTTGGCCTCTGCTGATGGATCAGTTTGTTTCTCTGACTTTGTCACCTTCTCACCTTGAACTTTCATGGGTTTGGGCTCAATATCCTGTTTGGTAATACGTTGAACCTCTGTCTTTTTCTTGTTATATCCCCTCTCTGCATCATCCTCTGTGGTTTTAATTGCAGCCACTGTACTTTCAGAGACAACACTTGATTTTTCTATCTTTTTTGTCACCTTCTCACCTTGATCTGTCATAAGTTTGGGTTTAGTAATAAGTTGAGACTGTGTTTTCTCCATTGATGTCTCATTGACCAAACACTTTGTTGATGACTGTGTTTTAGCCTCCTCTTTGGTACTCTCCCCCTTCTGAGCTTCAGTGTTTATGGCTGTTGGTTCTTGTGTTGAGTCCAATTGTACAACGTTGCTCTCCATTAACACTGCGTTGTTGTCCTGTTTTGTGTCTTTGCCATTCCGTTCCTCATCTGTTGTAATGGTTGGTTTTGGCTTCTGTCTAGTGTCCATCTTCTGTTCCTTCATCTGTGGATCCTCTGTACTTTCTTTGATGACTCCCTTGCATTCCTGTTTTGTATCAATCTTTGCAACTGGATTTTCTGTGACAACGACACCATTTTCTGCTGGTACTGTCTCTTTCGTCTCCCCATCTGAAGCTGCTGTGTGCACTTTCACTGTTTTTTGTTCTGACTCAGTCTCTGGGCATTTGGTGTCTGATGGATCACAATGTTTCTGCGGTTTTATAACCCCTTTCCTCTCTCCATCTTTAACACTTATGGCCCCGAGGTCCTGAATGGTGCTTGTGGTGGGATCACTGTTTTCTACTGATGTTTCGTCCAGCCTTTGGTTTTGCTTTGTGTCTTTCTCTAGTCTTTGAGATTCTCCTGCCAAATCCAGTTCAAGTGAAAGAGGCTCTTTGTCCGTCTGATTCTCGACATTCTCAGCACATTTAAGAACAATCGCAGCCTCTGTCTGCACATCCACTACTTTTGCTGGTTTCCTGTGAATCTCTTCCTCTGCTCTCCTCTGAATCTCACCCTTTTTAGAAGTGCCCAGGTCTACATTTGATGTGAGCTCAGTTGTTGCTGTGAGGGAATCGTCATTGGGAGCAATGCTTTTCTGATTAGATAGGATCTTGACATCACAGGGGCTGTCAGGTTTACTTGCTGTATCCGTTACCTCCTCAGGGGTATGCATTATGACCAGGTCTACCGGGCGTGGCTCAATAAAGCTTGTTGCCAAGATTAAACCAGTGTTTAAGTTACTTAGCTCCTTCGGTAACTCTGGCATGGCTTTATTTACTGTATGTATTTCTTCAGTTGTGCTACTGGTGATGTCCTTCACTAAACCATTTGTGTCTGTAAGTGACGTCGTGTTTGTCTTGACTTCACTGCTACCAGACTTTATGGATTTTGTTTGTGTTTCTTCCACCGAGGAACCATCCACAAGTACGTAGTACTTGTTGATCAATGATGCTGTGTCACTAGTTGTCACTTCACTGGCGATCTGATCAGTCTCCTCAAGCAGAGATTCCTGTTTTGTCGTCGGTGTGGTTGTGGAATTCCTTGTACTGGACTCATTTTTTCTGAGTGTCCCCTTAGTCGGGCTAGGCTGACGTCGCATGGGAAGTTTGCTCACTGGAGATGAGCTGTCACTTGGATCCTTCGCTGGACCTTTTGAGGTGTGTTTATTGGTGGTGGATGGGGCGTCCTGCTGCTTCTTGAAACTCAGTGAGGCGGGTTGCTCTGCTTTGGTGGAAGGCGGAGAGAGACAAGTGGATGTGCCCGTCTCCTCGTGGCTGCTGCTTCTTTTGGAGAGCTGTTTGGGCAGCACCTTATTTCCTGTTGGCAAAGGACAGCCAAGGACAGCTTCAATATCACAAAAATGAATTCAGATTAACATTGCGTTCAATAAAAGCACTGGTTCTCAATGTGAGGTCCCCCAGGGGTGCTTGGGGGGGGGGGGGGGGGGGGGGTTTGAGGGGATCCCCGGCTACGTAAAATATTGATATTTAGGAACCAAATGGACCCTTACAGGATTGTAACTCTCAGAGTGTGCAAATTGAACCAAATGGACCCTTATGTTAGGTTCCATTTGCACACTTTCAAAGTTAAATTACCAAGGCTGATTTTACAGTGTAGACTGGGGTCCCAGAGATTAAAATATATATATAAAATGGGGGTCTGTGGCCTAATGCTTATCAAACAGGTGGACCTTGAAATGAATGAAAGGTGAGAATCACTGCAATAACTTACAGCTAACCCTAACCCAATGAATGAACTGCCATCGTAGAACAGTCATGTAATATTGTTTTATACTTGTATCCATTGAATTACGCCAAAATCAACCAACTCCCAAAGATAAAGATGACAGAATGGAAACTCTACAGTGGGACATAAGAACCAAGAGCTGCTCTGCTGACAATAAAGCGAGGGCCGACTCAAGTGTCTGTTTTCATTTAACTCCCAGTTGAGCTTTGTGTAACACACACCTGCGTGAAAACAAAACTAGGGGGCGTGCCTGTTGGCTCATCCAGTTAGCAGTGCACAGAGTAGACCATATCGTTCGTTGCTGTCGGGCAGAAACCTGGTTTGAACCCGGATTGAATTAACTCATTCAATCCGGGAACGCATCTGTGTCTTTTTAGATTTCTTTGGCTATTCAAAAATAGCAGATATACAAGCTCATAGCGCGGCACTTGGTGTCGCGCTATGAGCTTGTATACAGTATCTGCTATTTTTTGAAAAATCGTGGAAAATGTGTGCAAATCTTTGAATATTTTTTAAGCTAAAAATTGAAAAATATTTTGTTCCAGGGACCCCCAGAAGCAAAGATTTGAGTTACAAATGTTCGCTTTAAAAATAAATAAATATATATATTCAAAGATTTGCACAAATGTTCATGATTTAAACAAAAATAGCAGATCTACAAGCTCATAGCACAGCGCTATGAGCTTGTATATCTGCTAATTTTGAATAGCCAAAGAAATCTGAAATGACAGAGATGTGTTCCGGGATTGAATGGGTTAATGCACTACAGTGTCATGCAAAAGATAGCAAAAATATCCTGCTATAGAGTGTTAATAGTAACAAGGCTGTCCCTGTTTAGTGAACAGAAAATACATTTTCAGGACAGGATACCAATTTCGTCCAATCAGGAGGGAGAACTAATACTGGATACAGGATAAATAAGTTAAATTGGAAACAAAAACAATGAGCAGATGAAATTGGAACCAAAACATTATAAAATCGAAGCTGATAAATGGGCTCTCTCTCCCAATGGGATGACATTGGTGTCCCACCTGAGGCTGTATTTTCCATTTACTAAAGAGCTGGAGAGACAGGGCAATGATTAATATCAGAATATAGCGCTTAATCTTTTTAAAATAAAAACGTCTTTGTTTTAACCAAAATATATCACTTATAGGATAACTACGCTCTCTTACCTTTATCTGGGCTTTCAGGGCCAGAAGACGGTATTTCATTAGCAGGCCTCTCCTCAGGACTGGCAATGTTCTGCTGCTCTGTGCTGGTTATCACTGATGGCATACTGGCAGGGCTGGCTTCTGCCACGGTAGCTTTGTTGCTTTTACTGTCTGTGCCGTTATGTTGAGTTTTTACACTGTCCTTCCTGGTTGGAGATGAAGCAGATGTTTTGGGTAACCGGCTCTTCGGTATCAAGGACACATTGCTCTTTAAATGTCCCTGTTTTTTGACCTCCTGATTGTCTTTGTCAGTCAGATTAAGACTTTTGTCCCCGTGGCTTTTCTCCAGTCCATTAATGAGCTTCTCAGAGCTATTATCCTCGCCCGTTTTCCCTTTAGTGGTCTTCGACACCATCCTCGATGACGCTTTGGTGGGGGAAATTTCCCTCGACGCTGGTTTCCCCCCCTGACCTTCCTCAAAACTAGGCTTCTTAACAACTTTGACCGGAGAAGCTGTCTGTTTCAATAACACCTCTTTGGGTTTGATTTGCTTCTGAGCTTTGGAGCTGACGACTGTCCCTGACACATCAGCCACCGAGGATTTATCCGTTGTCACTTGTGACTTCAATAGAGCATCCGATGTCGACTTTTTAGGGATTCTAGACCTTGGGCTGGTGACGTCTGAAGGTCCAACGGCGGTTGCCGCAACAGCCTGGTCTTTCGAAGAAGATGACACGTCGTTTGTTTTCTTTTCGATATGTTCCCGCCGGGGTGAAGAATCACCGGAAGTGACCACTTTCGCGCCGTCTTCAGATCCCTTCCCTTTTGCCGTGACATTTTTGCCCTTGTTTCCAGTCACAGAAAGACTCTTTACTGTGGCTGGCCCACTCTCTGCTCCTACTTTGACCCTCTGCGCAGGAGCCGTGGGTTGGACCGTCCTCTGACCTCTCGACCCTGATCCGCCGGCCTGTGGCTTTGGTGTGTGACCGGGCATGTTTGAGCTTGAAGAGGTGTCATCAAGGGCAGACGCCTCCACGTCTGTCTTTGGTGAAAGTTCTGCAACTAAAGCCACATGGATGTCTGCGTCGGGCTCTGTCGTTCTGATCGTCTCATGGCTTGCTTCCTTGAGCTCTGTGTTGACGCAGTCGACACTTGGTGGTCTGAGGGGAGACGGAGAGACAGAGGCAGGGAAGAAAAGTAATTAACTTTGAGGACAAGATGGTATGACTATAATGTATAATGTGCACACACTTATAACACCACTCCTTATTAGAATCTCTAACCACATCAACCACCTTTCAGTAGTGCATACCTGAGATAAAAAAGAAACCCATTCTTATCATACTTAAAGTAAGAATGGCCTGAACAAAACAAATCAGCAGGTACTGTAATAATAAATAAATAAAAACTATTTAAACATCCAGACAAGTGTTCAAAACAATGTTCAAAGAGGAAATGCAAACTCAAGATCATTCTCAAGATTAGTGTCAAGGACAGCACCTTAAAATGTTTGACCAAAGTGATTTATATAACTTCAAAAACTGTTCAAGCTGGCCAAGCTATGCAGGCCATTGCCCTGTGGTAGTTTATGGGCTGTAAATCACTCATACTGTATTCCGTGAAATTCCAAGCATTTCTCTGGTGACTCCATGGTCTAGGGTTATCTAAAACCATTCCAATACAAAAGCGTACAGCAGAAATTAAGTGTAGCTGGCAAAAGGCTTATTTACTGTATTAAACATAATTATATTGTATTCATATAAAATGATGAATGCACCATGCCTTATCCACTATTAGTATTCAAAGGTCAAGGTACAGTATAATGAATGTACACATTAAAAGATTAAAAAGGTAAATACAGCATAAATGCTATTGAAATTATACATTGTAGTAGTACTTAATAATTGTAGTACATCTGCAATGATATGTCATCTTTAATAATGCAATAAATCCCCCCAAGGAATGTTAAGTCTAACCTATGGTGCAAACAGAAGTCATTGTTACTGTCAAATTAAAACGTACAGTATATGAATATTTCAATAACACAGTGCCATTTCAGATGAACAAAGCACTGCTCGCATTGTTCTGCTATAATACAAAAGGGCATGGGAACGCAGAGCTCAGGTTGCACTGAACCCTTCTCTCTCTTGCTCTCTCTCTCTCTCTGTCTCTCACCCACACACTCACTCTCTCCCTCAGGATAAAAGTCATTATTACAAAATAACCACAGAGAGGGAATAATGGTACTCACGGTTTCACTTCTGTCGTCGGCGAACCCTTTGAAGTTGACCCTGTTCCGTCCTCGACTTGCTGCTGACCACTTCCTGCCTCGCCGTCCCCGTCCACAAACACCCTCTTGGCAAAGACCTTCTCTGTTTGAGAAAGTTTTACACTCCTGCGCGCTGAACCTGTTCCTTCGGTGCCGAGGTCGTCCTGCAGCGCGCCCTCCTTTGAGGCCGTGCCAAGACCGGACTCTGCTGACGGGATAAAGTTTGTTTGGAAATCCCCCGAGGTCGCTGCCGTGGAGACGCCTGACTCCCAGTCACTGAACACCGGTATCTCAGAGGGGGTATCTGGGCCGTCCGCAGCACCCTGCGTAACTGAGTCCTCCTCAGGAATCACTGTGACAGGCACGGCCAGCACAGGAGGCGAGCCCGGTGTCAAGCCCTCCTCCCTCTCTTTCACTCTATTCCTGGCTTCCTCTCCCTCCCTCTCCCCCTCCTCCTCCTCCTCTCCCAGGTGTGTTTCCACCCTTATGGCTATGTGGAGTTTGACAGGAGAGGTGCTGCTGGGTACTTCCTCTCCCCGAGCTGAAGGGCTCTGCACGATGGCTGCACTTCCACCGCAGGGCTGTGTGGGTCTGGAATTTCTCCGCACAGTGTCCTCATATTCCGGCGGGGGCCGGTTAGGAATAGGAACCGAGTCGGACGAGGGACGGGAACGGGAGCCTAGAGTGACTCCTGCGTGCGCAGTGCGGTTTTCACCGACCCTGAATTTCAAAGAGGTCTTTTTGGATTCAAGGCGTATGGAGGTGAGGTTGGGTGACTTTGGGGCGTCAGACGTTGTGGGTTTGGGGATTTCAAGCGACCGCGGGGCGACCCGGTCCACCAAAGCCTCCTGGTCCTCCGAGGCGCCATCCCTGGATCCCTCCTCTCCACTCACCGGGATAGTCTCTCGCAGAGCGACCCCCTGCAGCCTCCTGCTCACCTCCTCCACCACGGCGTCCGCAAAGCCCAGCTTTGAGCTCGCGTCGGATTTCGGCAACGAGGAGGGCAGAAGATCGAGCTGGGTGGGAGTCACATTCCCAGAATTCTCCCCGTCGGCTGTGCGTACCGTGCACATGTGCAACTCCCTCACGCTGCCCCGACCGCTGCTGTCGCTGTCCGCAAACGGGAGCTCTCCCTCCTCTGCCAACAGAGAGGCCATGCTTGAAGAGCTGAGGCCGCTGCTGCCGCCATGCCGCGCCGCGTCCGTCTGGGGTCGCTCGTTTGGCCCCGGTACCTCGTTCTCTCTTCGGGTGGGAGTAGGGGTCTTCAGCCCGTCTTCCACTGAGGGCTGGGAGGCCGGGCCGCTGCCGTCTGACTGGGATGCATCGCGAGGGGGCTCCGAGTTCTGCTTGCTCTGGCTCCGCTTACTTTTGGGCTTGAATAAGCTGCTGAATCGCTCAAACACTCCTCCTTTCTTCTCATCAAAGCTCTGTGAAAAGGAAAGATGAGAGAGAGAAAGAGAGAAAAGACAGACAGAGAGAGAGAGAAAGACAGAGAGAGAGAGAGAGAGGGATACATAGTTAAATATTTAGGTGGGGAACGTGTTGTTTTTGGCTCTGCTCACAAAGAAGATCGGAACGTGGATGCTGTAAGCCGTGCTATTTAACAATAACATATATTTTGAGCAAGATGTCTCTGTAGAGATCAACTCCTTTTCACAAGCAAGATTCCTCAAATTGTTAAGTCTTTACATGAAGTCAAACACACCTCAAGCCGACTCCCCAGTACAAAAACAACCCTTGAGGAAAATGATTAGACAGGAGCACCAAAGACGGTGTCTAGGGGGGATATAACATTTCACTGATACCCAGCTCAAGAGTCAAACTACCACAGGCATTCAGCCACACCAACAGAACAAAATAAAGACCATTAAGAACGATATTTGTCTATGGAGGCAAATAGACAGTAGTCGTTTAGGAATGTGTTCTGAAGTGACCTGCCTGGTTAAATAATGGTTAAAAAACTAAGAAAAAAAGGAACAGCAGCAAATTCCAAATGCCGGTATTTATTGTATGCTCTATGCTGGCATGGCAAGTTGAGGTTTTGTATTTACAAATCAATCTAACTATTATAAACAAGGACATTTAACTACATAAATTGTGGTTAAATGTCACACATCTATGCCACATGATACTACATTCTTTAGCATATGTCACCTGGTGGTATCAGTCACACAGGTCTCGAGACGTTAAAGAGGCTTACAATTACAAACAGTGGACACAGCCAGCCAACACTGCCTCTCTTAACACAAAGGTGGAAAAACACATTGTTTGCATGTTAGAATTTCAATAAACTCCTGTCTTTCTGTTCTCACAATGTACCGAACACAAGTTTGAAGCTAATGGCACAGGACACCACGTAATAAACAAGACGCTACATACCATTTTATATATTGATGTAATTACACCTGTTGAATTACTGTGGAGTGTTATCCAAGTGCATCCGCAGACCGTGAGAATGGCAGGCGAAACAAGTTAATGGTTATCGGCTTCAGATTGCCCCTTAGACTTGGATAAACGTCATAAAGTTAAGAATGTGAAAACCCAGTGTCCAGCTTACATATTAAAACAATTAATTAGAATAATAGCCGGAACTTCTCCCACATAATGACGTGTAGAAATATCTTCCGTCTACCTGTGTGTGTGTGTGTGTGTGTGTGTGTGTGTGTGTGTGTGTGTGTGTGTGTGTGTGTGTGTGTGTGTGTGTGTGTGTGTGTGTGTGTGTGTGTGTGTGTGTGTGTGTGTGTGTGTGTGTGTGTGTGTGTGTGCAGTGCTAATGGACCTGCGGTGAACAAAGTGCCTGACTTCAGGGCATGCCTCCATTTGCATCACAGCGACAGTGAGGGGAATATTGTGAAAGAGCTTCACTATGCCAAACAAACCACATGAAAGCCAGTTAAAACTCATGGGCGTGGATGAACATGCCATGCCTCACCCTTTCTCATAATGATAAATGAGAGCACGAGAGCAAGTCCAGACCATGCATTACCTACTATACTGTATGTGAAATGTGAGATGAGGATAAATAAACATCTAATTTAAATTCAGCACTATACAGGAAACAGTTTCTTATGTGTCTATTACTTGCACAAGAGACAAGAGTGTGAGGTACTCAGTATTTATTTAAAAATAAATAAATAGCACACACCCTATAAATCTATATTTTATATTGTTTTGTTTTTATAATGTTTCTATAATTTCCTCCCCTTTTTTGTGATGTGACAAATAAAGTTGAAGTTGAAGAGGTGATGTATTGCCAGAACTCATTATTATTATGACTAGATTAATTGGAATGTTATTAATTTGATAACATTAATGCATACACTTTCCACTTTTTCTAATAAGCCTTTTCACCCATTCGCCTTTAAGGAAAAGTGATATTTGAGGGTGCGTTCGGAAATGGGCACCGGGTGCGCACTCGCCTATTAGTTTGTATTGGCCAGTGCGCTCAGTGCTTTATTTCCGATTAAATAAGATAAGATAAGATAAACCTTTATTGATCCCAGAGGGAAAGTTCAGGTGTCATAGCAGCAACAGCAGTAGGAATGAAACACAGGAGAGATACAGGCGAGAGTAAGAGTCAAGTGCCAAACCAAGGTAGATAAGATAAGAATAAAAATACTCAATAGACATCTGCCTTGGGTCTTTGAATGACTTAGTTATCATAGGTACAATCTATCAATAAACGTACATCAGTGAATGCTCTTTAGTTAAAAACACCTGTACCCACTACCCAGACTGAAAACCAGTTTTCCTGCAAACATGGATGTCTGTGCCTACAGGTCATTCTTCTGTCATGAGTTATAATATGCATGAAACCCTTGTTTCAACACTGTTCACCGCTCCCCTCGGGTTCCCAGCGGTCAGAATACGTTACTACTGAGCAAACAACAGGTGAAGACAGGTTGTGGCCAGCCCTTCCAGTTCATCTCTAAACAGATCAAACAACTGAACACAATAACGGCTGGCGCCCAACTCAGTGTAGTTGTGAATTTACTGCACTAGGCTAGCCCATTCGAAGCAGGCCGATTCTGGACCAGTGTTGACAGTTTTTGCGAGAGAAATACGCAACCAGCTCTATGGAAACAAGCCCAAAAGAAGCAACTATAGGCCACATGAGCACTTTAAACCTATATGCATCGGCTATTTGAAAATAACGAAAAACGAAAATTATTGGTAGTTGCAACCCGCAACTACCAATAATTTACAAGCAACTTTACAGAAAAACAAGCCCAAAGTCGCTTATTATAAGCAGACATAGCAACACTGCACACCAAAATAGCCGATCTACATTGCTCATTGTGACACACTGTGAGCTTGTAGATCGTCTAAAATCAGGCAACAGACCCACTAAAGTGTGAACCGGATGAGTTCGCAAGATATGTAAACCGCAGATAGACATGCACACATAGACACAGATATTCTGTAAATGTATAGGTAGATGATGTGTCATACCTTCAAGACATTTTGATTCATTTGGACTTCCTGTTTGTGAGAACACAATTCAGATAAACTTAACAGAATAAAAATCCATAAATGTGTCTCACACACTAATTATCAAACAGTGCTTCTTCTGTTTGCACCGCATACACATAATGTATTAACGGTCGCCTATTGTCCCTTTGTGCCTAAAGCCTCAGTGTTTGTTCTGTACAGTAGGCCTAGTTATTCAGCGCTGACATTTGTTGAGTACAGGAGGAGACACGGTGCCATGTTGCTCACTTCCTAATAAGTCAGTTGTTCATTCTCTAATATCAGGTGCCGGGGTATTAAAACACACGCACACACATAAAGTACACACGCGTACAGTAACTGATAGACAATCAGTGGTTACTATTTAATACAAAAATGTTAATAATTAACGCGCGCGCGCACACACACACACAGGTTAACAATGTTAAATTCCTGATATTTCCCATGTTGAATAAGTAAAGACCCTACAACCCTCCTGTCTCTGACACTATTAA
Organism: Gymnoscopelus microlampas; assembly: GCF_963454915.1. Classification (NCBI taxonomy): domain Eukaryota; kingdom Metazoa; phylum Chordata; class Actinopteri; order Myctophiformes; family Myctophidae; genus Gymnoscopelus; species Gymnoscopelus microlampas. The sequence goes on from NC_139957.1 coordinate 10,585,732, forward strand.
TTAACTATAGAAGGACAGCTGGTTTGACAAGTATGAGAAAGCACAGAGATAATTATCTCCTTTAGTTTATATTGTCTCGCCTACACACTGTATGCCATATTACTGTATGACATCTTATCTTAAAAGGTGAATGCCACTGAATTCAAGATCTCCACCCATTTATTTGTAAAGATTGGTTTGTATAAAATGAACTTAGGCCTAATTTCAATTGTAGCTTATTGTGTATTATTACTCATATTACTTATTTAGTAGAGACATTAAGGGAGTCACGTCATGCTGTTTATTACATTTCCATCCAAGGAAGTAGTAATGAAGACACTAAAGTTGCACTCTAGTGCCTACCAATGGACTGACACTGCACTACAACAACAGGCAGCATTGCCTACAGAAAACACACTTAAATGAACTGACTATGGCAGATTTATGACTGTGAGAAATATTTCATGAGCTCTAGGTATCCGGCTGAAATGTTAAAGTTTAATTGAAAACATGGCTATGAATTCAGTTACGGTATTTCCATTTGTCATGGAAGTAGCCAGCTAACTCAAGCCATGTTAGCAACTTTTAACACATTTATTTACCAAATACTTTAATTCGGGAGGGGAGGCATTGAGCCTGAATATCCTGCTTGGCTTTTACACAGAGGGGAAAGACCATATGCACTTTCACATGGAATAGTTTTCAGTGATATTATGGATTTCAATTCTGAAGTGCCAATTATCCAGTAATTAGTATTATTTACAGAGTAATAATTATTATATGGCTATGGTAGGTATATTGAAAGGTTATTTTTGTTTAGTTTATTGTCATGGTATAGCTCTTTCTTCAACTTGTGTTGTTTTTAAATGTGCTTTATAAATAAATTGACTTAACTAGACTTGAAGTATGATAGTTATGCATAATTGTCGTGGGAATTGTGAATAGTGGTGTGCTATGAATGTGTGCTGAAATTTACTCTCATGGTGAACGTGTGCAATATTTCTGTTTCGGAGTGGCTACAGTACAAAAGGGATCATGACAATCTGACTCTACAAAATGGCTGTTATAATCTGTAAAAAAATATATATAAAAACAAAACAAAAGCAAAACACAATTTCAGCTACTTCTGAGAATAAGAGACGTACTTACTTAATTATTCAGAAATATGTTTTAAACAAAGACTATGCAACACAATTAAATACTGTCTTTTTGTCAGACAGTGGAGATGATGGATACTGATAATATTAAATTACAGTAATTAATAATTTGATCATTGCATATTATAGAGATTGTGCAGGCAAAGAAATCCTAACATTATGGACCATGATCTGATTAGATTACTGAGTTTGAGTATTCAAGTGTAAGAGTATCCTAGAGTAAGAGTATTCTTACTGCATATTATTATGTAATTTGGAAACCTGTCCAGGAGTGCCCTTGAAAAAGAAGAAGGAAGAAGTCCCTGATTATTATGAACAAGGAAACATACTTGACCTTTATGAATGCAGAGGAGTTAAAGTTACCTTGAAGAACCTGGAGGGTGAGGTGGGTCTGGGCAGCTGAGCCATGTCGAAGCTGGTCACAGAGTTGGTCTCAGCGTCGGATTCTATCCTGTAACTGCACTCCGTGGACACGCTGATCTGGTCATAGCTCCTGGGCAGAGACACAGGGAGAGAGAGGAACAGAGTGACAGGATGAGGGGGTGGGGTGGAAGGAAAAGGGAAAGGGGGCTTTTTACATCCCGCTGCGCTCAACAACAGCTTTTGTTGTCCCCAGGCTCCAACTGTACAGTTAATGTTACATGATATCAAAACCTCTCTCACAGTCACGAGACAATATAATTGAGCTGTTTGACATAAGCGAGTCTATTACTTTGTACAGTACATCAGTGGTTCTCAAACTTTTGAATTTCAAGGACCCCCATAACTCATGTAGTTTACACATGGAACCAAATAGACCCGGTCCATTTGTACACTCTGAGAGTTGCAGAGCTGTAAGGGTCCATTTGGAACCCCTCAAGGCCTGAACCCTATTTTAAGTACCACTGGTAAACAAAACTGAAACATACATACAAGGTACATTGTGTACCTTATGTACAGTACATTTGTTGCAGTGGTGTAAACTACAGTAACTAAGTACATTTACTCAAGTACTGTACTTAAGTACAATTTTGAGGTATTTTTACTTTAGTGGAGTATTTCCAATTTTCTATACTTTTACTTCACTACATCTCTGAGGAAAATATTGTACTTTCACTCCACAACAATTATTTGAAAACTTAAGCTACTTTTTAGATTCAGATTTTGATTACTAAACATTTAACCAAAATATATCTGCTATTTTCAAAAGATTTTTTTTTGAAATGGGACAATCTGCATTTACTTTAGGTACTACTACATTGTGGTATACTCAAGTAAAACATTTGGGTACTTCTTCCTCCACTGATTTGTTGTCATTTACTGTATGTTGCTCCCACACTGTGAGCGCACGCAACAACCCAAACAGTAACCCGCTCCGCCTTTTCAAATTGGGTGTGTAAGTCTGTCTGCTAGTAGAGTCAAAAATGGAGGTTCCGTGACCATCCTTTGGCAAGTAAGGTTTGACGATTGATTTGACCTCTATGGACCCTTTAGAAAAGATTTAGCCCCCAGGTCCCTCCCAAAAATCCTGGCATTTTTTGCTAGACAGCCAAATTCAAAATGGCGCCCGGCGCCATCTCTAAAAATTAACTTTTGATCTGAATGACCTAGAATCATGTATGAAGGCACTTTTCCATACAAGTCAACCATGAGGATTCCAAATCTGACACAATTTTAATTGTAAGACCTTGTTTTGACTCCGAAATTCAAGATGGCCGACATCCAGTAGAGTAAAAACTTATACCCAGGGGGCAAAGGGGGGTATGCTGCATTTGTCCTGCCATAAAAGGTTGGCCACCAGAAATAATATCTATGACCCAGTAGGATCACAACCTATATGGACAACCCGGTCACCTTGCTGCTGGAAATCCAATATGGCCGCCTCAATATTATCAGAAAATAGCTTTGGCAATAACTTTTGAACCAGATGGGCTAGAAATAAAAACTTGGTGTCTATTTCATGGTTTCAGAGCATGAGAAACTCAATGGAATACTTATCTTTATGATTGGGTGTGTCTGGACCTTTCATTTGCATATTTCCAAGATGGACGCCACTCGAAAATGAGTTTTACTATGACTTTTACAGCAAAAAGTCTGCTTTTTAAGCAATATGAACACATTTGGTCAGTTTGAGCTTTAATTTATATGTTGTCAATATGGCTGCAGTCATAAATAATGTATGGTATTACATTTCCCCTCAGATTTATTGATTTATAGATCTATAGTTGTGGGGATGATTGCAGAGAAAATCGGAGAAAAAGCCCACAACGTATCTTATGTATCATTTTAATAAACTAAATACAATATAAACCGACACATGCACACTCCAAGACTTGCCATAAACTTCAACTTTAGGGCTATACAAATTAACATAGTGGTATGCATTCAAGTAACATAACAAAAGATAGACTACTTAGTGACAAATAGAGTAAAGGCGGAATTGAGGTTGCCTACAAAAGGTTCATTTTGACCTCTATGGTGCTGTCTTGCCTGCTTCTAAAGCCAATGATACTATGGTACAATGCTATTCACTGTCACTGTTGTCATGTGTTGCACTGATCCTGCTGCATCGTGTCTCCAGTCCCTGGCAACGGCATCCTAAGTAGCATGGAATTGCCTTCTTTGCACGGGAACAGTTTTTTTTGGCAGCCTTTGATACAGCTGCATGATATTGCCTTGTTCATTGACACAGGCCAGGCTGGCTCGGTAGATGCAAGGGGGACTGCATTGCTAGCACTGAGAGACAGCTCTTCTCAGGTGCAGGTCAAAGGCATTCTCTGTCGGGGGCAGCAGCTTTAAGACTACACTCTAAGCTTACTCAGGTCAAAATCCTCCTGGTGGTCCTCTTTGGATGTACATACAGCAATTGTGAGGTCTCGTGCCGGATTTATGGACGTCATCTGAGAGGGAATCATAAGAGTTTTCACCAAACTCCTCAAGTGCAGAGATCCAGACGCATGATGGCCTTGAACCATGCCTTCTTCCCAGTGAAGAAGGGATAGCTGGTGGTACAGTATCTCTGCCACTTAAACTATGGATAAAGGGCAGGGCACGACACTGTGCGAGCCCCAGTGCTGATACCATTTGATGGAGAGGAAGGTATGAATTTTGCTCTGTTCTCACCCACAGCTCTGGAAGGCATCTGAGATGGGTTGCTGCATAGTAAAGGCACATGATGATGTTGTCTGTGTCATTGGCATGGATGAGAACTCTGTCAACTTTGTCATTCTGGACGCTGTACAGGGTGTGGAGTATTATTCTTGTATCAGCCTCCTGTTGTGTGGATTCTAGTGCAGGGACATCTTCAATAGACCCCTCATTGATCACCACACTCCTTGTCTCTTCTTTAACCCCCCCACCCAGGTAAAGATGTGTTGGACCAAGGGCCGCCTTAAGTTTCTCATTTTCACACCATTCGTCACAGAGGAAACTCAATAGGTTTGCCTTGTTAGCTGACACAGCAAAAAACTCCTGAGGATCTGGAGCTGTGTAATGCATACTGACTTCATATTCTTTGGCAGGTTTTGGTCAAGCATATCTGTGTTCTTGCTCAGCTGTCTTAAGACTAGGTCCACTGTACCGGTCAAAACAGAAGTGAATGATCTCTGTGCCAGCAGGCACATCATTCTACAGCAGACGTTGGTATCGTTCAGCGATTGTTCCAAATGCTTCACCTTTCAGGAACGACCAATGGCGCATGGCATACATGGCATCAATAACTACTGCTGTTTTTATGTCTTCTGTAGGCAGGTCAGGGATGCATGCAACTTTGGTCTCCTCTTTCAGGACCTTAACAAGGCTTGCCTTGGTACCTGTTCTCATCCTGCCATCTTCCTGGAAGAGGGAAGGGGGGAAGTCACTGCACTCGTGGTTGCCTATAAAGACAAGGTTGAGTTCTCCACCACTGGCTATGATTTGGGTCATGCGCAGGAGGGCAGTAATTTCATTGCTCTTGCCAGGTGCTGAGGTTTTCCCCTTAGATATTTTAGATGATGTGTTTTGAGTGTAGAAAGTGTTAAGCTTCATTATGCTTGTCTTCTTCTGTTCACTGGACAGTGACTCACACAGTGCCTTCAGTGCCTCCCAGTTCTTTCACACTCATCAAGTCGTCCTTGACTGTGGAATCAGCACACTGTCCTGTAGATATGTTGATCATGGGTTAGTCTCCACTGCTGCCATGACCTTGACTACCATCTCTGTGTCCCGGATTACACGACTCTGACCAGACTCATGGTGTGGGTCTGCCATATTGACAACATATAAATTAAAGCTCAAACTGACCAAATGTGTTCATATTGCTTAAAAAGCAGACTTGTTGCCATAACAGTCAGCTGTCACTGTAAAAGTCATAGTAAAACTCATTTTCGCGTGGCGTCCATCTTGGAAATATGCAAATGAAAGGTCCAGACACACCCAATCATAAAGATAAGTATTCCATTGAGTTTCTCATGCTCTGAAACCATGAAATAGACACCAAGTTTTTATTTCTAGCCCATCTGGTTCAAAAGTTATTGCCAAAGCTACTTTCTGATAATATTGAGGCGGCCATATTGGATTTCCAGCAGCAAGGTGACCGGGTTGTCCATATAGGTTGTGATCCTACTGGGTCATAGATATTATTTCTGGTGGCCAACCTTTTATGGCAGGGCAAATGCAGCATACCCCCCTTTGCCCCCTGGGTATAAGTTTTTACTCTACTGGATGTCGGCCATCTTGAATTTCGGAGTCAAAACAAGGTCTTACAATTAAAATTGCGTCAGATTTGGAATCCTCATGGTTGACTTGTATGGAAAAGTGCCTTCATACATGATTCTAGGTCATTCAGATCAAAAGTTAATTTTTAGAGATGGCGCCGGGCGCCATTTTGAATTTGGCTGTCTAGCAAAAAATGCCAGGATTTTTGGGAGGGACCTGGGGGCTAAATCTTTTCTAAAGGGTCCATAGAGGTCAAATCAATCGTCAAACCTTACTTGCCAAAGGATGGTCACGGAACCTCCATTTTTGACTCTACTATGCCCTCCCCATACCGTGACACTGGTCAGACGACATTCACTGACACTGCAGTGCAGTAAACCATGAGTAACGCCTATGTGCTGCGTAGTTAGAATGTCAACGAGCATTCTGAGACACGAGTGTGACATGATGATGTCCCTGCTTTTCAACAGGGGCGGGTTTCCTCACCTTTGTGGTCGAAAGTATTCATTAGGCCAGCACTCCCAGGCCATTTTCGTTAAATAATCATAGTGACATGCTCAGTGCAAAGATAAAGCAAATGGCATTCCATGCAGTTCACTTTGGAGCGTGCTGAATGTGAACTATAAGGAATGCTGTAGGCCTACTATAGCAGGTGACGTCGTGCGGCACCTAAAACTAATTATAGGCTTACCTAAATGATAAAACCTTGTGTTTATAGTTACAGCAAAGGGACCGGGCGCAAGACTATATCTTCGAAAATCTTGACAATATCTTTGGTTTGACGTCATTAGAGGTACCAAAGCAGAAAGCATCCCAATGCACCAAATCCATGCAAAATGATTGTGATAATGACTAGAATTACACTGAGTTTGAATTGCAATGATTAATGTGGAGCTGGTGAGGGTTGTCAACTGTTGGCATTTATATTAGGTACGAATCTTACATTATTCCTTAGTGTTAACCACATGAACCCTAGCGCCCCAATTCTGGGCAACGTCATAATAGTCTAACATTCAGCGAAGACAGTTGAACATTCGGTGAAAGTAGCAGATCTACAAGCTCACAACGTGTCGCATTCCGACATGTTGTGACGCATTGTGAAAATAGCCGACCTACGGATATTTTTAAGAGAATTGGTGTAAAGGGAAAAAAGGGGTAAAGTTTCCTGGGGGACCATGGTCAACAGTATAGGGTTAACTTAATATAAAATACTCCTAACCCATATCACTTAACATAGACATTATTTTGTGTAATACTTTGTTTCCCCACAAGGGGGTAGAAGCACATTACTTTTCCAGTCATGAGCAGTGAGCACACTAATGACTCAGTAATTAAGTCAATTCAGTATACAGGAGGTACTGCTATGCATCATTTGGGCGCCAATACTTTGAAGCCAGGCTGCATTGTTGATGACTGATTGGAATCTATATAGAGTATATATGGAGGGTAAAGAAAAGACTGAATGCTATGGCTCCATGTGTGACATTCATTTTATATATGAATATAATGTTAACATACTGTTCTTATTTACTGTACATCCTCAGCATATGTTGCTATACAGAACATGAGATGTTTGTATAAACAACAGCTTTCAGTCTGAGAGTAAACAAAAAATGATAAGAGCGTTAAGGGATTGGTGTTAATTTACGAGGACACATGCATGGATGTTTTTGATTAGGAACTGTTCCCCTGTTTCCAGAGTTATGTGATGCTTGCAGAACTGAGGAGGAATTGAGGAGTGGCCTAGACTGCTATCAGATGTTCGATATGTTTACATTGCTTAGCCTACATTCTTTCTCAAAGCGATGGGATGAACCACGCCTGACCTCTCATAATTCACCCCTGATGTCCTTAACGTTTTGGTTCAGTAAAGAGAACCAATCATCCTCTATGCTAGAGTGATCTATTGCACAAGCTAGTACAAACGTGCATATCAAACAAAGACTGACACCCTTTGACATGCTGGGTCTGTGTGTGTGTGTGTGTGTGTGTGTGTGTGTGTGTGTGTGTGTGTGTGTGTGTGTGTGTGTGTGTGTGTGTGTGTGTGTGTGTGTGTGTGTGTGTGTGTGTGTGTGTGTGTGCGCACGTACGTGTGCGTGTGTTCGGATGGGTGCATCCCAATTTTGAGTATGTCATTGTAGGCGAACATTTAAAAAACAAAATCAGAACTTTTGAAACATTTTCAAAAACATTAATAAGCTAAAGAAACCGAGCTTGCAGACTGGCTATTTTCGCTGTTTGTAGTACAACGAAATATATACAGTAGGGCTTAAGTGGTTAAATGGAAAACAGTTCTGCTGTCTACCCCTGAAGTCCAAACGGGGCGTTTATGCCTCCTGCTCCTGCTTGGCAAACAATTCCTCTTGCAAAACAAAGACTTGGGCATTAGTCGCAGAGGATCAAAAAGGATTTTGAAGCAAACTGAACAAGAAGCAACCTATGCCTTGTTTAGCCAAGACATATTCAGGCCTATTCTTTGCACTGCTAGACTGCTACTGGGTCACTGCCTTTTGAGCAATCCTATTGTGGATTTAGATCCTACTAATACCCTTAATGTATCTTTTACCATTAATTGGGTTGTTAATCATATTTGGAGACATTGGTTAAAGCAGCAATCTGTATGTTTTATATTATGTCCAAACTAGTAGACCAAACATCTGCTACTTAGCCAAGAATGCTTCTCCGCTTGGCCACGGGAGATGTTGCGCTTATGAGTTCAACGCATGCTAAAATATACTTGTCAACCAAAAGGTGTGAACCAGTAGGTCTCGACACTGCAGATGTTACTACATATTGTAGTGTCTATGTAGTAACTGTAGTAATACTCATTGAAAGTTCAATGAATAGTTCAAATTGTGTTTTGAAAGGTGACAAAACAAGTCGAGCCATTTGAGACAGGAAGGATGTCAGGTGCTTTGTGATGGGAAGGTAAAAGTAACCGGATGCATTCTGCCGTAGGAACATACCTGACCCTAACCTTTGACCTTAGGGTCAGATATGCGGATTATGCGGATTTACCTGCCGTGGTTACTGGTTTCACCTGAGGTGGTTTTTAACCATGTGAAATATGTGGGGTTTTATTACCTTTCCATGTTGCACAAACTGGTCTTTGAAACAGCACATTAAGAACACTGTACCTGCTACTTTTTATTTGAACCCAGCCTCATGGCAGCACGTCATGCACACACCTGCATACGATGCTAATGTTTCTAAAATGCACATACCTATGTATAATAATATCCACAATAATTGGGGCGTTTTTTTTGTTGTCGTCACTGTATATTTGCACATACGTGACATTTGTCCTCTGCATTTTACCCATCCAGTGAACAGCCGTTGGTTGTATATCTGCTATTCAAAAATAGCAGATATACAAGCTCATAGTGCGGCACCGAGTGCCGCGCGCTATGAGCTTGTAGATCTGCTATTTTTGAAAAATCTTGAAAATGTGTGCAAATCTTTGAATATATTTTTAAAGTGAACATTTGTAACTCAAATCTTTGCTTCTGGGGGTCCCTGAAACAAAAAATATTTTACAAATGTTCGGTTTAAGACAAGTCTAAGACATAAATTTAAAGATTTAAAAAATGTTCACGATTTAAAAAAAATAGCAGATCTGCAACTGCAAGCTCATAGTAGAGCTTTAAACATCATGTACCCTCTATCACATACAGTATCTGTACTAGGGCTGTGAATAGTCTTGCTTTCTCACGATTCGATTCCGATTCTTGGGGTAAAATCGAAATTTCAGTCATATTGTTTTCATCTGGACTTTAACAACCACGTGTAGCCTAGTTATTTCTAACAGCTCAAACAAAAAAGTATATAATACCAGAGAGGGTTGTGTAAAAATTCTTGGCTTTGATGGAATCTTAGATTAGGTGTAGTTCTATTTGATGCAGAAACACAACATAATTGCTTTGATGCAAGTAACATTAACGAGTGTCAACGAGTGTCAGCTGGACAGTGACACACACACCTCAACTGTGCTGAATTGAAAACGACTGGAGTTAGTTTAAAAAACGAGCGTCAGCTGGACAGTGACACACACACCTCGGCTGTGCTGAACTGAAAACGACTGGAGTTAGTTTAAAAAAAGCCGTTGAATATGACTGAAGACATGATAATGTTTACTGTGATTATGGTAAGCTTACATTTCATATCACAAACACCATAGAATAAAAACTACATTTTTGGAAATTGTGAATCTATTTTGAATCGTTGATAATAAGAATCGCAATTCTTACATGAATCGATTTTTTCCTACACCCCTTATCTGTACATGTATGTACCTTTATTTGTTTTATTTAACCCATTTCTAACTCTTTCCCTTCTGCTCTCACTCTAACTCTATCCTCTCTCTTCTCACGGAAATAGTACAAAATGATGCGTGCACACAAAAAAAAGAAAAAGATCACTTACACCTGTAAACCTGTGATGTGACGAATAAAAGCTGATTCTGATTCTGAAGTAAAGGCAGAGGAACTAAACCAGCTGTGACTTGCCTTTTTCACTGTTAAGCCACAAACAAAATCTCTGTTGTTCCAAGTACATGACGTGTGCTTTTACTTGGGAATATTTACTGTTTGCCTGTCTCTGATACTGCATAGCAACTGAATGTCTGTATAAGCTACACATATGTGTATTGTTTTGCCTGAGGGTTTCTATAGGGTGTCTATAGTAAGGTGTGATGTATGAGTTTATGTCTGGATTTCTTAATAACTCCATTTACTGATGCCATAATGAAAGACAGCGCCCGTTTGAAATGGATTGATTTGTTTTTTTTGTGTACATTAAACCATAAGCAATTAAGCATCAGCTAAATCTTGTAAAAGAGTTCACTTTGATAAGCTTAGCCTAAAAGAAAGTCTGCAACAGCCCACCCACAGTGAACCAGAGAGATGCTGTCATTATCTGTAAGTTATGATGACACAAAGCAGGATAACACACAAATGCATTCACACCAAATATATATTCATAATATTACCGTCAGTAACATCCTCCTATAATTCCACAAACCTCTGTAGTGGTGGTGAGCCCAAAACTTTCTGCCCGGTTCTCCTCAGTGGCTGGAGCAATTGATCTGCATTTGCACACAGCCATTGACCATTACCATGTGCACGGAACTGCAAAGCCCGTTTTTCGATTTCACCAAATCTCAGCTGTCTACTAGCGTTTTTGTGTAAAAGAATGTCGCCCTGGTTGCGGCTGCCCAGCTGTGGGATGGCCCCGCAAGCTATGGGACGAACTGCCTCCCAGGTTGCCAGATCATGTGCGCATATCACCCCACGGGTATGGACTAGTTCAATATAATCTAATTATTGTCATTTTTACCTGAATGTATTTGAATTACTTCATTATTTACTTACAGCCACTCTTACTTACTAACCTTTATCCCAGGCAGGGTCAGGGGAAGCAACAGAATGATAATCCCCCCGTATTCATTGTTTAAATTATAATTAATAGTAATCCTTCAAAAAAAGATCAACGGGTGGAAACAAAACTGTTTATTTTCAGGATTCAAATTCAAAAATAGCAAAAGCAGCAAAACAAGAGCAAAACAAGCTCAAAACGCGTCGCTTTGCACAGCGTTTCGAGCTTGTGGATCTGCTACTTTTGTGTGACGCTGTAGTATGATCAAGTAGGGCGTTAATCTACGAAAAAGTTAAAATATATCCATATTTTCTGGAGGTTTCTGCCCGACAGCAACAATATACTGTATATGTAGCTTCACAATATCAATATTGCCCACCAGTAATTCATGTTTAAATTGATATGAATGAATCTGCTGACACTATTGACTATCGAGTTGGCACAAAAAGACGAAATGAACAGGCACATGGGTGTAAACAACTCAATTACCTGCAACCATCCCTTACTGTACATGAACATAATCAACCTCAAATCTCCAGCCAAATTAAAGCTTGGCTCTGCCAAGCTAAAGTCATGCCAGCACCAATCAAAGTTATCGGCACAGACAAATCACTTGCTGCACACAGCTCCAAACCGGCAAACAAAGCAAATAAGCTTATCCAGGGAGCCAATTCACCCTGTGCTGTGGACCCGTGGAGCTACTGAATACATTGAAACAAGGCATGGATGCAAGTCAACAACTGACTCACCCACTGTTAGAACTTATGAGGGCTGCTATGACTCATGGGTGGCTGTTGATGAAAGATAGCTTGTTCCTAAGGCAGACTCCACAAACACACTTCAGGAGGGCAGTGGCTTACTCCTAATGTACACTTTGTACAAAGTGTGTCGCTCGCCGAAGATGTCCTCTAAAAGGGGGGTTATATTAAGACTTGAATGTCCTCAATCTCAACTGTCAAACTGTTGTTTTGTATGCACAATGATTAAATGCAATAAAAAAATAAAGAAACTAGAAAAAGTGCTCCTCGAAGCACAGGTCTCCCCCAGGTGGTGGCGCTATAACAGGCCCATGTGAATAATTTGGGGCAGAGGTTCGGAATTGGCATCCAGGGAGTGTGTGTGCAAAGTTTCGCTGCGATCAGGCCGACGGTGCCGGAGATTAGCTGTTCAGACAGAAGGACGGAAGGACAGGGTGCAAAACATACTCTCTTGCCAAGTCTTCGGCCTGGCGGAGACAAAAAAAAACATGCATACAGTATGGCGTGGCTCTGCAGGAGGCTAGCCCTCAATACGCATTTGTGTATTTTATGTATTAGTTATGCTTTTATTGTTTATGGATGCCAGTGTGCCAAAGGCAAATTTCCATTTTATGTAAAAATGTATGGACAATAAAGTTTTCTTTATCTTTATCTTATGAGAGGGTCTTGTCTCTGTGTCGTGTTGTGTTATGCACCACATCTGTATCATACAGACATGCCCACGTAAATCTACAAGCCGATGTATAATGACTTATAATGACGCATGCACACAGCCACGGACACAAACATGTGCACACACATTCTTAGACTTCATGTTAGGACTTTGGTGAGGGTAGTTGTAAGTGAGGTCGTGTAGAATGCATTAGATTCTCTGTTGGCTGTTGCAGAGACACGTACAAGACACATGTAAAAGCACCCACTTGTTCTTCAACAGGTATCCGCTAACAGCTCAATGCTAATGGTAGTGCTCCCCCTGCTTGGTGTCCAATCAGAGCATGAGGTCGGTGACCGAGGGCAGCAGCTCAGCGAGATCTGATTGGATGTTGGCAGTCTGAGCGATGGGGTTGCCACGGAGATCGAGGCGCGTCAGCTTGGGGCAGGAAGCCAGAGGCTGCAGGTCAGCGAGCTTGGATATTTTGTTGTTTTGTAAGAGAACTTCCTCCAGCCTGGGAAGGTGATACAATCCCTCCAACTCCTCTATGGAGTTATTATCTGCCTCCAACACCTCCAGGCACCGTAGCATGGCGAACTTCGGAGGCAGCCCTTGGAGCTGATTGGACGACAGATTGATATGGGTAACCAATAGCAGCTGCTCTAGGTGGCACAAGGTAGTCAAGTTCTTGTCAGGGATGCTGAAGATGCGTACTTCGGCGTACTCCATTTTGAGAATGGTGTTTTCGATCATGAACTTACTGCACAGGTCACTGTAGTAGGCCAAGCGCATGGAATCCACTTCTTTGAGCGTTTGAAAATGAGCCAGAGTCTCCTTCTCATATCCCAGCGGGTCCAGCGCCCTCATCAGGAGGATGATTGTCAGCAAGCACCATTTATTCAGAGGTTCCAACTCCTGGAGTTGCTTACAAGACTGCAACTCAGTCTGTAAGACAGAGGTCTTTTCTACTGACAGTTCACTCCTGAAAAGTTCCCGGTCAGTCGCGGAATCCCGACACCAGCTCTCAGTTCGACCTGTGTAGAGAGCGCAGTCTCGATGTGTATGTTCCTCAGTCCAGTGTACAGTTAGGTTATGTTCATTACTGATGTCGCTGATGGTCCCAGGGGGCAGATCACAAATCCAGACGGGGCTGTGCTTGAAGCGAGGATGGACACTCCTCCACTCCACTCTCTGGGGCTGGCCGTCAAGCACCAGCATCAGACCCACCGACTGCGGATTGACGGGCCTGGAGAAGGCCGCCGCCACGCTCTCCTCCTTGCGGCTGACGTACACGCAGCTTATCGTCTCGCCGCGCTCCGCTCTGCCCAGCAGCCACCGATAGTAGAACCAGGCGCTCTGGTCATCGGGGTCGGTGAAGCATGCATTGCGTACAAGCTCGTATTCTTTGAGCAGCTGCTCCTCGCAGACGTGGTGGGAGTGGGCTTCCGGGGAGGGTGGCGGTGAGGCATCGGGTGGCTGGAGGCAGGGCGAGGGGGGCTCCAGGTGGAGCATGGGCAGCAGGGTGCTGCGGTAATGCCAGCTGGAGTAGTTGGAGATGTTGGAGTGTATGAGGCGATCGGTGAACTGCAGCTCCTGTTCCACGGGCACGCCGGACATCTTGACCGCCATCCGCCGATAGTCCCAGCAGTGAAAGTTGCGGTCGTCCAGTTTGAGGCAGTCGTCGCACAGGCTCAGCTCCCTGGCCCAGTTGGGCTGAGGCAGGCGGGCTGACACCCAGCCCCGGTGGTGCCAGCTGCCATACGACTTGGGGTTCACCTTCAGACAGGATTCCAGAAAGGACAGCTCGGCCTCATATATCTTCTGCACATGGTCCTCCTCCCTGACAGTCTCCAGGTGCATTAAGATCTCTCTCCTGTAGTTCCAGAGGGTGGTGAAGTCGGGATTGGACAACAGCAGCTGTTCCGACAGCTGAAGAGCCTCATCATCGAGCATGCCGTCCTTCCTCTTAGAAAAACAGGCATCTCTCGCAGCTACATAGATCTTTAATTTTTTCTCCTGTTCATGCTTCTCCTCCTCCTCTTTCTGAGCCGTAGATTTGATTTTCACTCGACCGTGCATCTTTTGGTGTGGAACCCAGACACCTAACAGACACCGTGAAATTCAAATCCACAGCGGATGTGGGCTGCAGCCTTAACAAAATATTGAGTCATACATCATAGATATGTCATAGACGACTGTCGTCACAGACAATTGATGTCACAGGCTGGCCACACGAAGTCCGAGATCCACAATGGAGCCACGCCGTTCCCATGTGGACCCCGACATCCAGTGTTGCCAGATTATGTGAGAGAAACAAGCAACCAGGTCTAGGAAAACAACAAGCTCACAAAGCGTCTCATCGTGAGCTTGCAGATCGGCTATTTTCATAGTTGGACACACTGCAGCACACAGTAGCAACAGAGTGCAGCAACATACAGAATGTGATTGGGGTTTTGCTAAACCTGCAAAATAAAGTGCTGACTTATCCAGGGTAGAGCTGCCGAATAGGAACATTGAAAATTTAAGGAGGGCCAAAGCAGACAGGCTCTCAACCATATTCAGTCTCTTACTGTTGATCACTATGGTAAAAAATACCTTATGCTTATCATACTCTGCATCTGTAGGCTATAACAACAGATCTGTACCCTGCCAAATGCACATTTTTCATCATATTTATTAACCATTATAATCCTGACGTCCCTATTTTGGGGCGTGTCACAGCACGTGTTGTTTTCTTTATTCTGAAAGTAGACCTTAAGTGGTCAAACAAACAAAAATCATCATTACCTTAAAAGTATTGCTAATGGCCGGTCATAAACGTGCTCATATTCCTGTGTAGCCTCACGCGAACCAAAGCAGCTGTTATTTATAAAGGCCACCGGGCATTCTGGGAGCGCCCCTGGAAAAATGACTGGGAGACCCGGGTGCTTGCCAGATGTGGGGTGGGTCTGTATCGACCAGTAGGCTGCGACTCCTCCAACCCCACTTGGACTCAGACGTGTGTGGAAATGCAGCTTTTGGCCTGCAACTAATGTCTATAGGGTTGCCAACCGTCTCTTGAAATAAATAATTGTCCCTTACTTGGAAACTAAATAGACGAGGTCTCTTATTGCATTGGTTCTCAAAGTGGGGTCCGGGGACCCCCAGGGGTCCTTGAGGAGGTCCCCAGATAAATGATGGATAGCTAGGAACCAAATGGACCCTTATGTGGTTGTAACTCTGAGAGTGTACAAATGGGACCAAATGGACCCTTACGGGTCCATTTGGTCCCATTTGTACACTCTCAGAGTTATGGTGGTCCGTGGTCTAATGCAGGGGTTCTCAAAGTGGGGTCCAGGGACCCCCATGGCCCTATATATAAATGTATCAGCTATTTTCAAAACATCTTGACATTCTTTGAAAATGTATTTTTGAAAATGTTCACACTGCAAATCTTGTATGGGGGTCCTTGGCACAACATCTTATCAGATGGGGGTCCGCGGCCAAATTCACATTAATTTAGGGGTCCTTGACATGAAAAGGTTTGAGAACCACTGCTTTATTGAACTGATAAGGGACATGCTTTGTTCCTTATTTTTAGGGGAATCACTCAATGACACACATCTTAAGTTCAAACAGCTCGTACAATATACTATAATACGGGTTGTTAACCACTTAAACCCTGTAGACTTAGTAATCTGCACCCGAGTTGTCGCTTTTTTCTCTGTCTACACCAGATCGCTATGCCAAAAATAGCCAATCGACAAGCTCACAGCGTGCCGCAATGAACGACGCGTTGTGAGCTTTTAGATCGGCTATTTTTGGCTTTTTAATGACCCCCCCACACAATATGGATGCAGGGGTTCAAGTGGTTACTAGAATATACAAAAACTTTACATAATTATATACAGTACAGTGAGGTTTTATCTTTTTCTGAGCGTCCCTTAATGTCCAAGAAAAATACCCGGCCAGGTGTCCCTTATTTGAATTTCAGGTAGTTTGCAACCCTATAATGACTGAATATGATGGGGAAAATGGATGCCTTTACTCACTATGTATTTCCCTGCAGGGATTTTAACAGCATTCTCATTTCAGTGTTGCAACGAAGAGTGGCAATTTAACTCTGAGAGTGCAAAAATATCATGTTACATTTGTACAGCACACTCTCAGAGTTCAATTATATTTAGTAACTAAATGGATAAATTGGGTCATGGTGAGACAAAGTCACACTTGTAAAACCAGTTCCAACCTGACAAAAATAATAATAATGCAAGGTGGAAATAACTGAACGCAACAATAAATCACCCTGGAACAACAGAGACAGTTTTGAAGTTGCTACCACATGTACAGTACATGGTTACACAATGGCAGGGAATAAACCTGACATGTTGACTTTGGAAGGAGAGGAAAAGAAATGTTTGGCTGTTGAGCAGCTCTTTCTCCTTCTTTTTTCACGTTCACGGAACAAGGAATACGATTTCCCCGTTTTTTTAGAGAACAAAAACAAGACTGGGTCAATAATGGTGTCACTTCATGTGGCCAGTCTCTTCTGACATATCTATCTATGAGATGACTGCATATATCGTTGCTGTCGGGCAGAAACCTCCTTTCACCATGTTCTAACTTTTGTTTCGTAATTGAATGCCTTACTTGATCATACTACAGCGTCACACAAAAGCATCAAAAGTAGCAGATCCGTTTTGAGTTTGTAGATATGCTACTTTTAAATTTGAATCCTGAAAAGTTCAGTTTTGGACATGTGAATTTTCCACCCGACAGAGACGATATGGTCAAGGTTTCAGCCGATTCGACCGCCATTCACTTCCTTAGAGGCCCATTGACTTCCATATAGACCGCTATAGTTTACTATGCATTAGGCCACGGACCCCCTTAACTCTGAGAGTGTACAAATGTAACCAAATGGACACTCTCAGATTTACTGATCATTCAGCTGGGGAACCCTCAAGGACCCCTGGGGGTCCCCGGACGCCACTTTGAGAACCACTGGTATAGAACATAATGTTCACAAACATTTGTGGGATTCTACATTATAGCCTAGTGACAGCTCCGGACAGTCACACAGAACCTCTTATAGACGGCTAACTCTTTCAGAGTCACACCATAAAAAGACTGTTGTTCACACTTTATATGAAACTATATGTTTATAATGCACTATAACACTGTATGATTATAGTTATAAGCACTCATAAATATTCATAAATGCTTTGTAACTAATTAAATAATCATAATACATTATAAAGTCATTTATAATTACTCATAAGGTAAAGCATCATAATACTTCATAATTGCTACTTAGATTTGTTTTTATTTTGTCTAGTATCATAGTGTATAAAGCATTATGAATATTTACCAGTGCTTATTATATAACTATAATTATGCAGTGTACATAAGCATATTAGTATGCATTATAACTACATTTACAATACATTATAGATATGGGCTTCAAACAAAGTGTTACCAAACACTTTTGAGTGGAATGGAATGAGGCAATAATGATGAGTCACTGTGGCAGCTTTCTTCACCAGGGAAAACGATTAATCAGTTCCATAGAGTTTACATAATGCCAATTACTGTATAATAGAACCACTCCTTGCCAAAGAAGGTGGCTTTTCTAAATAGACTATATAGTCTATCTATAGTCTCTTGCAGATGCAATTAGGCTATGTGTTGGTGTCATGACCACGGCCTCTGTCTGTGTACAGTGTGCCCATGTGACTGTTTTCCTCTGAGTGTGCCTCTGCCCCACCCTCCAAGAGTCTGATTGTCCTGTATGCCGTCACCTGTGAGGACCAGCTGAGCCTCATTTGGTGACAAGCTGTTGAGACTACAAAGACAGTGTTCAGTGCTGGGTCATAAGTTATGTGTCATGTTCCTTGTTGTCAGTGTTAAGTGTAATGTTTTGAGTTCAGTTATTGTTGTTAATCTGCATTGTTTGCGAACACGGAAGGAGGCGCGGAAGGAGGCGCGCAAGTGGAGCTTACTATGAAAGTCTGCTCGGCTTGTGTGTCTGTCTGTGTGCAGTGCACTGCCTGGGTGCGGCCGACAGAGTGTGCCAGAGTGCAGCTACAGTCAAAACACAAACACACACACACACACACAAAGTCCGTAAATACATAATATTTTGGAGCTGCGTTCGCTTCCAGCGTTCGCGCGTCTTACTTGTCCTAGTAAAGTGAAGTTAATGTTATCCTCATTCTTCTGCATCTGTTTTGAGTTCCTGCACTTGGGTCCTAACACCCTGATCCTGACAGTTGGCACCACCAATCATGTGTGTATGTGCATAATACAGTCTGTATGGGTCTTTGTTTGCATACTTATATGTGTGAGTGCCAGGTCATGTTTACATTAGTCCCCTGCCAATGTTTGCTGCTTTCTCACATTGGCTTCCATGGCTGTGCTGGAGAGCCTACTATAGCACAAAGGAGTAAACAACATAAGTTAACCCTTGTGTCCCTGTTTTGGGCATGTGGTGAAAACATTCAAACATTGGCAAACATTTTCCAAAACTTTTACGAATGTCAATATTAGCAAAAACTAGATTGGCTATTTTCCATATTTGTCACACAACAAAGTTATATTATAGTGGTTAAGATTAAGAATTGACACCCTAAAATCCTGGCTCTTATTCATTCTGCAGCAGTAAAGACCACGCCAATGTATCTTATGAATGGAGGTATTGTGGGGATGAATATGTCTCTGTCGTGGAAACCTCAGAAGACAATGTTTTCCGATGTTTTCTGCAGGACAATAACTGAGGATGACAGTTTGAGGAACTACGGTGTTACCTTTTGTGCACAATAGGCATACAGTTACAGTTAGTCAAACAATGAGTCAAACAAACTCTGCAGGCTACACAGCAGGCAGGTTACAGCTCATGCCATAAGTAAATGAACGAATGACAAAACCAAACATTGTGGATTCTCAATGAAGAGCAGGAGCACACGCCAGCATGCCTGCGTGTGCACACACCCCCGCATACGCACACACACAAACAGAGGAGGGCAGACACACATGGGCATATTTTTGTTTGTTTTAATTGGAACCCAATCGTATCGAGATCAAGAGGGTTCATTGTCACTCACATACTGGTACCAGCAGCCACAGGTTATAGCACAGTCTTGTGGAACATGCCACACTAACATTTCACTGCTTGTACATGTAATAGAATGAGTGACAAATAAACCATCTTGATCTTGATATGATCCAATTAAAACTAACAAACACAACTAAAAAGACACACCGTCCCTAATTGTCGAGTCAGAACTCCAGTGGTGTGTTGTTTATCGTGGTTTGTTTATTAGCCAAAAACATACAATGAATATGATATCACTAAACCAACCAACCACACTGGAATGGGAGCTATTTAGACCTGTTTGTAAGAATCTATTGCACTTGATTCCAAATCACCACATCATTACTATTACAATACAGCTGTCACAGTGGTTGGATTAACAGCAACTTGTAAAGGACCTTTAAGAGGCACAATCAGACTGCATTGTAAACAGTACGGCACCAACGAGCTGAAACTGTGACGTATTCTGTGTGGACAGCCTGAGGCGAAAATACGAAAAGACATGTTCGTGAAAAAGAGTCTGCTGTTTTAGCTCGGCTGATATATTGAATGTCTTTGCGGTGTGTTTATTGTGTAAATTCCTATCACAAAGATGTTCAAATCAGTCATATTTGTATTCTTTAGTCCCAGTCGGGAGAGGGCAGTGTGGAGGGGGAGAGTGATGGCATAGTCGGTTGACATGTTGTGCCTGTAGGCAAACTGTAGTGGGTCTAGTGTGCTGAGCAGCTAGGAGGTGATCTATGCTTTGACAACCACTCAAAGCACTTAATAGTGACTGATGTAAGGTTTACTGGGTGGTGCAGTGGTAGTAGTTCAGGCTACGGATGGGCGACATGACTTCATATCAATATCACTATTATTTTGTTGCTGTCGGGCAGAAACCTCTTATCTCCAGATATATTTTTTTGTGTGTTTTCTCGTAAATGAACGCCCCTACTTGATCATACTACAGCGTCACACAAAAGTATCAAAAGTAGCAGATCTGCAAGCTCTGGTTGGTTTTGAGCTTGTAGATCTGCTACTTTTGCTATTTTTGAATTTGAATCCTGAAAAGTAACAGTTTTGGACATATGATAGCCTGGTTCCAGACGAATCTGCCTTTGCAAAATTGCTTGCACTTTAGCTCTCGGCAGATAAGGTCTGGCCCCCCTCCATAGAGAATTTATTTCTCTCCCGCAGAGGTTGTGCCGGACCAATCAGGGCCCAGTATCCAAATGTGGGCGGGCTTATCACCTTATTTGGAACAATGACGAACAAGGAAGCACTGCTCTGATTTGTTTGTACAAGGAAGCACTGCTCTGATTGGTTTAGGTCTAACCAATAGAGTCCGTTTGGATCTTTTTGTAACCGCCCCTTGAAAAAAAATCTATCGTTGATAGGGACCAGACTAATATCCACGCAGTGTGTCGTGTGATATTGTCTGGCTACGCAAAGCTAGACATATGAGGTTTCCACCCAACAGAGACAAACTTTTGCCTCTATCATGATTAAAGAACAATATATAGTTTTATAGTGAATAGCTGATCTACAAGCTCAAAACTCGTCGCGTTGAGATGTGTGTGTGAGCTTGCTAGTTTCACAATTTCTGTACGCCACCAGTATACAAAAAGAACGTTTTGAATGCTGAAAATTAACAGTTTTGGACATATGAGATTTCCACCCGACAGCGACGATATGTAGGTTACATGTAGCTACTCGACCATGGCAAGTAACACCGGCCCCAGTGTCTGGATAGAGTACACCCCATAGCCTGGAGGGATGGTTGCTCTGCGATTGGCCAATTTGTTGTTGGGCTAGCCGGCATCCCACCCCTGGGGCGATTGCACTGTGACTGACTAGTTCTTTGTTAGGCCAATGGTGTAACTTGACTGTAACGTGACTCAGAGACATTTGCATATAAACACACAATCTAATGCGAACGTGCGTGGATCCCATGTGGATCTTCATGTGTCCAGCCTGTGCCGTCAGTCATCTGTGAACGCAGTCTATGACATCTCTATGACGTATGACTCCATATTTGGTCACGGGTATAGCCTGATCAGAACCGAGTCAGTCGGCTGACTTCCATTTTAAGATATTTCAAGTAGTATACAACTTATAATAGTGGAGGTACTTTGGCCTACCAGCATCTTCAAGAAAATGATCGACAGTCGCAGCTTTACCTCAGATAAACCCTATAATTAAAGCTAAGTCTGAGAGAATCAACCTTTTGATGGGCTGAAAAGCCTAAAGCCTTTTTTCCCTCACGAAGCTGTAGACAGATCTGTCTACTTAACCAAGAGGAAAGCAGAGAGCCATTGATTATTAGCACTGCTGTTTGCGTCGTTCAGCCTTACAGCGGTAGAGTAGAATGGCCGATGACGGTTACAGTGCAACAAATTCCCTACTTTAGTAGTTTTTAAGTAGTTGGATCATACAATTTTCTTCAGACTTCAAGAACAGGTCTGCCTGGGCGGTTGCAAACGTCTCGTTTCACAACCCAGGCCCTGGAGGGAAGCACATGAAAGCTAGTTCATTCTACAGAAACAGGTTGCACGCTATTCCTCCCTGTGCCTGAAACCTCATTTTCTCACCCAACCTGAGTTGGGTTTCTCAACCCAGCCTGATCTAATCTGTTGTTTTACTCACAGGTCAAACCTTTTCATGTCAAGGACCCCCAAAATGATATGTATTTGGCTGTGGACCCCCATCTCAAAAATATTGTGTGCCAGGGATCTCCAGAAGCAAAGATTTGAGTCACAAATGTTCGCTTTTAAAAAAAAGTATATTCAAAGATTTGTACACATTTTCCCGATTTTTCAAAAATAGCAGATCTACAAGCTCATAGGTATGAGCTCGTATATCTACTATTTTTAAATAGCAAAGTATAAAATATGGTTAAAGTGGTTAAAATGATTGTGACGCTACAGTATATTAACACATTTTTCTGGGGACCCCCTGGCACCCCCCCAGGGACCCCTGGGGGTCCCTGGACCCCACTTTGAGAACCAATGCAGTAGATACTACACAAACTACAGTATATGAGTTCCCCATCTGAAGGCTGTAATACTTACGTATGTAAAGCTTGACAGACGTACGTGTAAAGTATTACATGTACGTCTGTCACCACATTCGCATGTCAAAGTATACATTAGGCTTAAGTGTTTTGTCTGTGAAGGTGTTTGGTCGAGCTTTGCGTGTTTGCGGAGTGGTCACAACTTCAGCAGCTAGCCATTGTTCTCGGCCGGAAACCTTCAGCGTGGGACTAGATTTGTGAATTTTCTGTGGCTAAAAAGAATCTAGGACTATAAAATGTCCTCCTTTGATCATTACTTAAAAAGGTTCACAACATGGAAAAACATTCCTTCAGGAAAGAGAGACGATGCTTGACTGAGCATCTGAAAAGGTAAAAGGATTTGTGTCAATATTGCTTTCTTGGTTGCTATGGACTGAGCTGGGGAATCAGTGCATTATCTCCAGAGGAGAACTCAATTGTCAGTGCTCTGCTTGCTGAGTGCATTCCTTCAGAATGAGCCTAGATCAGTAGTTTTCAACCCTTTCCATATCAAGGTCCATTATTTATTTGGCATTTGAGCCACGGACCACCATTTGATGAGATTTAAGCTCTCAGACCCAAAAACTTTATTGATGTTGGTACCATTAGGAGAGATAACGTTGATCAAAATAACAATTATTGAATTAAGTAATGCAGAATCAACAATCATTTTACTCTTGAGAGGTCCATTTGGTTTAATTTTACACTCAAGAGTTAAAGATCTATAAGGGTCCATTTGGTTATCAACTCTCCATCATTTAGCTGAGGACCACCTGGTACAGCCTCAAGGACCACTGGTGGTCCCCGGACCACTAGTTGAGAACCACTGGTCTAGATCAGTGGGAGCAAGGAGCAGGTAGTGGAATGAGCTGGAGGACAGCTGAAGAGCTGCAGATCGCTCTGGGGGAGGAGATGTGTTGAAACACGAAGAGGCGGTTACTATTTGAATATATTTAATTCAAGTAAGATTTGTGTCGTTTTCTTGTTGCTCACACCTTCCTTAGGGTTTCAAAGGTTTAGAGTATAATTATATTACTATCACTCTTTTTTTTGTTACAAGTTTTATAGTTAAATTACATTCATGGATGCAATGTAATACATTCATGGTTGGATCATAATTTATTTTTGCTGTGCACTTATTATTAAACGTATAGTTTGAATGACAACAAATGTAACCTTGAACATACCGCGTGTGTGTGTGTGTGTGTGTGTGTGTGTGTGTGTGTGTGTGTGTGTGTGTGTGTGTGTGTGTGTGTGTGTGTGTGTGTGTGTGTGTGTGTGTGTGTGTGTGTGTCTGGTGACTGTGTCTAACCGTGTATAAACGTAGACCACAGCCCCTCTACTTTCACTCTGTAATAATGGTACACAAACACTTTCACTGGAGGAAGCTGTGATCTCAAGAGGTCCGCATTCCAGACCGTATCTGCCTTCCCTTCAAATCCTAAGCGTTAAATTGAACTCTCAGAGTTCGATTTACACCTGGGATTTTACAGTCGAGGGGATTTGGCTGACACACTGTAGCTGTGTTGTTTATAGTTGGCGCTTCCCTGGGGCAAACTCTCTCAACAGCAGTCAGCGATGATTCATTTTTCACTCCTGTGTGGAAGCCTTAGTGATAAGAAACTGAGATATACACATAATACTGTACATGTGTACAGTATGCAAGGGTGAATAACACTGGCTAGGGTTTAGGCCCTCACGCTAGCAATTTAAAATAAAGACTGCAGCTTATATACTGTACATGTAAGATGAACTCAAATTCAGATACAGCTGATATAGCTTTTGATTGATCACAGACTCAGTTATTGAGCTAGAAGAACATTTTTTAATGAAGTCCTTCTGAATGCCAGGGGTGGATAACTACCCTTGTACAGTACTCTTACTTTTTCCATGTACATGTACTTTTTTTGAGTACACTCTAAATCTGTAATTCTACTTTAAATTTAGATATGTAAATGTTTTAATATGTGGATTTTCTTTTATGAAGTAGTGCACTCATGCAGCTACTGTTGGAAAGTCAAGAATGACAGGGGTTCCAGTTATCATTTGAGGACACAGTCAGGAGGAGATACCATTTAAGTATGAACATTTCTTCCCTTTGAGAAAGCTTTCTCATAAAGAAAAGATGGCCGTTCACCACTTTCCAGAGCATCAGTGAAATGGAGAGGGATTGGCGGGTAGGGTGTACACAGAAATAGTTACGGTCAGGAAGCCACATTGGCCCTTCCACTGTGACCATAACTACTGGTTACTCAGAGTAACAACTGTTACTCAGAGCTGTCCTCATAAGAAGTACGTTTGTACTTGTCCTTGAGCCGTTTTCAACACAATAATATGACCTGAGCAATAAGTTAAGCAACGTCAGCTTGAGTACTCAAGTAGTTCTTCTTAAGGCTATTCTAATACTCTGTCCATCCCTAGTGAATTACGTACACGCCGGACAAGGAATCTTGTTACATTCTTCAGACAAACTATGATATCGTCTCTGTCGGGTGGACATCTCATATGTCCAAAACTGTTAACTTTTCAGGATTCAAATTCGAAAGTATCAAAAGTAGCAGATCCACAAGCTCGAAACGTGTGGCTTCGCACCACGTTTTGAGTTTGTGGATCTGCTACTTTTGAGTGACGCTGTAGTATGATCAAGTAGGGCACTAATTACAAAAAAACACAAAAAGTTAAAATATAGAGATATAAGAGGTTTCTGCCCAACAGCAACGATATGCTACAACAACACTGTGGCTTGCCGTGAAACAAAACCAGCCAAGCATGGACAGGATATGACTTCATGTATGTCTTAACACCTTACAGAAAGTACGGAAAATAAACCATGTATCTGGAGCCCTATTGTTTGTTAAAACATGACAGTCAAAGGTGACTCAAACATCTGGGATGAAACACGCTTGTGAAAGAGCACATTATGTGCACACCTATTCTACTGTACCATTCGGAAATGAGTCAGCATAAGCATCATATTCATAAACGAGTGCAAATTAATCAGAAACCACAGATGAGGATGGGTCTTGCCTGCAGCAAAAAGTGAAACCACACCGGTTACATTGAAAACTGTGGCCTGTTCATTCTGGCCTTGATAGTCTGGATTTTTGAATGGGGAACTATGACATGTCTATTCAGCTGTTATAAAAGCCCAGAAGCATGTCAATTAACAACATATATCATTCTTAATTACTTTTCAAAGAAAGTGCTTCACAGTCTATGCTACTTTTGAACTTCATGGACAATGAAATGTATGTACATGTCATGAACATGTCACTGTAATTGAGTTTTGCAGGGGTGTGTGTGTGTGTGTGTGTGTGTGTGTGTGTGTGTGTGTGTGTGTGTGTGTGTGTGTGTGTGTGTGTGTGTGTGTGTGTGTGTGTGTGTGTGTGTGTGTGTGTGTGTGTGTGTGTGTGTGTGTGTGTGTGTGTACAAATACAGATAAGCATAACGTGAAAACTCCCTCACACGCAGCCTTTGCACAGTCTCACATTGTGCAGACCCACATTGTTGGGTCCTTTTTTCTTGCTATCTGTGAGCTTCCCCAGTTTCCTTTCTCCTACTCAGTCAGTCAGCACACACAGCTTTTCAAGTATCTGGTCAAATTCCAGCAAGTCACTGTCTGGTAAACTCAACCCTTTCATTCGGGAAAAGAAAGAAAGCAAACAAACGTATTTGACAACCCTAAAGTGGTCTATTTCGGTCACTGCTTAATTTCTCTATATACCTATGATGAAATACATTATAGTACTGTAGGTATCTGTGCCATCAGACTGTATGTATGCTGGGAATTCCCCTGAGTGCTCCAGGTGTTCCTGATGGGTTGTTTCTCAACAGGCAATGTACAAACGCAGTGCAATGAAGTTCAATGTATGGCTGGGCTCATATCACAATATTTGAGACCAAATACCTAAATATCAATGTTGTGATAATAATATCGTATTGTGATGATTATTTGATTCCCCCCCCCACCTAACTTTATTAAAAAAATAGCATATCTATAAGCTCACAACACATCACATCATGAGTTAAAAATGGGCACATTTTAAACAATTTAAAAACTATTAAATAGGCTTTAAGTGATTAAAACTAGGGAAAGACAACTCTTATGCCATATCACGATATCCAAATCCCAGTCGACATTTAGTCTCATATCACAATATCTATATAATATTGATATATTGCCCAGCTCTAGTAAATTGACCTTTTGATGCTGTGATAAAGCCGTAATTGATCATTAATAACCATTTATTGAATAGGTTACATTTAAGTATTTCTGTGTGCCAGCATTAATGCAACTGTACATGAGAAATCCACGCTGGTATCCAATGTCATCTAAATCAAATCAATCAAACAGATTTTAGGTTGCGGACTGGATTGATCAAAATGTGACATTAGCGGGTGGGGTAGGGTTACTTTTGGTGCTTGCGTGCGTGCGTTCGAGCGTGCTCCACTGCACCCAACGCTGAAAGGCACAAATGCCGTAATAGTATTTGGTCACAACACAGAAAACATGACGGGTAACATTCTCAGAATACTAATTTCAGGTTTAGCACTAAACAGGAATGTGTAACATTAACCATAAATATATTATTTGACAGAAGACCAGAAAAAACAGAGGAGTTCTGCCTGCAGGGTCCAAACATCCAACATGCCTATGGTGCGCACCATGTTTTCTACTGTATGTATCAAATGTACGCATAGCACTATTATGGTCTCTCCCTCACAGTCTTCAATGCAGCGCTACAGCACAGGAGTGAGACTACTTCACGGTAGGTGCTTACAAATAGCGGATGGTTACCTGCTGCCTCCATTGTTTTCGATGTTCACACAACGCCAGCTTTGCCAGCACGACAGCAGCAAGTGGGTTGAGACTGGCTACCACACGCAAAGAGATTGTTTTTGTTCACTGTCTTTTTTCCCAAATGATCCCGCGGGCCAGATTGGACCCCTTTGTTGTCAGTTTGCCTCCCCCCTCCCCCCGAGAACAATGTGTGAATAAGGTCCATTGTTGAGTTTAGTCAGTTTTCTGACAAATAACTTTAAAAGGATCCCTGGCTAATAAGCCAAATATGCCTTAATATATTATAATTGCCCTCTATAACTAAAATATATATTTTAAAACACCTTAAATATTCTATTTATTTTAGAAACAGTTAATCTTTCACTCAATAGGGGCAATGCCCGTCGCAAATTGATGATGTAATTTGCCCATGTGTGTTCTAGCCCTATGGAATTTATGGAATACATGTGACAATAAAAAACGACTTAATACTTCCTACGGTTAATATGAGCATCAAATCAATATTTTAAATAATTTTTTTGCACATGCATTGCATTCCATAAAGTCCATAGGGCTGGACCACACATGGGCAAATTACATCATCAACTTGCGACGGGCATTGCCCCTATTGAGTGAAAATTAACTGTTTCTAAAATAAATAAAATAATCAAGGCGTTATTAATTTTGACATTTTAGTTATAGAATACAATTATAATGTATGAAGGCATATTTGGCTTATAGCCAGGGATCCTTTTAAATCTTTCCCTAATTTGATTTGAGCTAGGAAATAAAATAAGTCTGTAGTGGATAGATGGTGTGCCACACAATTATTGGATTAACCTTTGATCCATAATTTAAGCTATTATAGTAGACTAAAGCTATTAGCCTACTATTATTATTTGCAAACATGCGCCAAACAAATGCCAAGTAGTCATTCAAGGGGGAAAATTAATTTCACTCAATGCCATACAGGTATATTAAATACAGATTGTGTCATGGCATTGCCCAAGTGTTAATTATACAGGAATTTGACTACACTGCCCCTAGTCTCTGCATGAAAGCCTTATGGCTCAGTTTGGATCAGCAATACATCTTTTATTCTTTTCCCATCCCTATCCATACAGCATGCTAAAAACATGAACTAACCGACTTGACACCTTCCTTTTTTGTAGTAGTGGACCCTTATGTGGCCTTAAGTGGTTATGTGAATACTTATAGCTTTAAGCTGGGAGAAGATGCACAGTTGGTACAAATGTTGAAAGCTTCAATAAAGCTTATGAAAGCTAAATCAACATTAAATAACCGATGTAGGAAAGATCCTGCCTCCTCCATGAACATAATTGATGGAATAAAGGTTAAGATTATCATCTATCAGAGAAAGGTATCAGGCCTACTGACCAGCCTATCAAACATAAATCATTGTCTTTATAACATTAGGAGAACGTGGAATTGCTGGGTGACCACCTATTTAGTTTATTCTTTGTAACTTGTGCTGTCTATGGAAAAAAATATGTTTTAGCATATTTCCTTGTCTGTAATTGCATAAAGTGTTGTGGTGTTAGTGTTTGTAGCCATTCAATGGCTGGTCTGTCATATCTTGTCTGCATGTCCGTTGTTTGAAATGTATTGACTGGGAAAAACAAAACACAATTATAAAAATAATAATAAAATCAGAAATCTTGTTTGGGACCAAAGTGGTGGACCGATCAACATCACAATTAGTGAAAATGAAACTAAAAGTGTCTTGGTTGCTGCTTGTGTGCGTGGGAAAAAGAACATGAGAAGGATTGAGTGAGAGACTGGGAGTGAGCTATTGTGTCTTGTACTGTGCCCAGTTATCTGTGTAAGTATCTGACTAACTGCTCTAAACTACTTTATTACTTAATTACTGTGCACCAATATGCCCTTATTGCCCTATTTGCCTAGTCTGGGTCATTAAAGTGAGTAAGCGTGATCTTATTATAGTGGAGGGTGACAGGTGCCATACCTGCATAGCAGGTTTTTGATCCCACTATTCAAATATTATGTAAGGCTGGCCTCCTCATATCAGTAGAGAGCATGTGATGTATGTGATGCAGTAATATTCACAAATACTTATATCTGAGTTAATGTAAACAGATACAAAGTAAAGCTGGGCGATATCACGAATATTTTGCTTCTTCTTATTTTGCTTCTTCACACTTTGTGAGCTTGTAGATTGGCTATTTTCATTATTTTTGTACACCACCATTGTACAACAAAGTATTATACAGGGCTTAAGTGCTTAATCAGACTAATCGATTTAGTCAATTATAAAAAATATATTAGAATATTTTGCATCGATTCGTTGATATAGAAGAAATAAAACAAAAATGTACTTCTCGAAGTACAGTAATTCCTCCCACATAAAATAAAGCATGTCAAAATCAACTCATCAATAGGTGTATTGGGAAAGATGGATTGATTGATGGCATACACAGAAAAATCCTCAGTACTACTTTATCCATTTGTAGGTCAGAGAGTGTACAAATGATACACTCTCTGAGTTAAATTGTCACTCAGGATTTTAACAGTGGAACAGTGGAACTCTGCTAACCAAGCATTGAATACTGTCACTGCCTCCCCATACACTGTCACCCTTTCAACGTAGTCACGTCATATCCTCCGACACTAAACTCATCTAACAAAAGGGCTTATTATTACATTCAGAGCTAACTCGGTACAGCATGGTAAGAATAATAATAACATCACAGTGTGACAGCAAATAGGTTAGGCCAGTTGTGTTGTTTGGCTGCACAACACAATTAATTGTGTTCAGGGGCAATCAAATCTGCATGCATATTAACCCAGAAATAAAACAAAAAGGCCAAATTGACAACCACCACTCTGCTATTCCCAAATCCAGTTATAACACTGCTGTCTGCTCTCACGCTGTCCTCCAAATAAAAACAAGATTTATGTTGTGTTTTATGCATTGTTGCCTCAATTACCTCATTCAAAATATCTCCCTCCACCCTCTCTATCTACCTTTTCTGAACTTGAGTGAACGCATACATCGCATGACTGAACTAGCTGAGCAAGCTCTGTATAGCCTTCTGCTTCAGGGGAAACAGTCACTGCCAGAAATGTATAAATCAGCAAATACACGCATGGGTTTATGTCGAGACTGTCTGTGACGGTAATGAGTTTAGGCATTTTGGCTAATGTAATAAGGCATTATTAACAATGAGCCTACTGTTAGTGTGGTGAACTATGAGCATATCTACTCTTATCATTCTATTTAGGTCTCTACAGCTCTTTAGTAAACAGGAAAATCATTTTCAGGTCAGGATACACATTTTATCAATCAGGAGAGAGAACTCAGGCAGGACCCAGGATAATCAAGTGAAATCGGAAGTTATGACTCAAATAATGAGCAGACAAAATTGAAACTGGAACACTATACATTTGAAGCTGATCAAACGCTCTCTCCTGATTGGCTGAAATTGGCAACCCCCCTGAACATGTATTATGTATCTTTATTAAAGAGCTGCTGAACAAACACTCTATAGCAATGATTGCTATCACAAAATAAAGCTTTAACCTTTTAAAAATGATCAATTGTCCTACCTTTATAAGCACAGAAAACCTCACTAAGCCACATGACATGTGTAATGCCTATGTTGAAAGCAAAACATCAACAGAAGGCAATCAGCTCACTTTAGGATTACAGGCATGATCTATTACTCTAAACTGTGTGAATGCAACTTAATAACCATTGAAAGGTGGACTGTGTGTCCATACAGAACTCCATACAGAACCATCGCCAAAACAAAACAGCATACTCATAGTTTCCAGTGGTGTAAAGTAACTAAGTACTTAAGTACAATTTTGAGGTATTTACTTCACTGGAGTATTTTCAATTCGCAGTACTTTTACTTCTACTCCACTACATCTCAGAGGCAAATATTGTACTTTTTACTCCATGACAATTCTTTGAAAACTTTAGTTACTTGTTACTTTGTAGATTTTGATTATTAATACAAAACATACATTAACCACTTTAGCCCTATATACATTTCAGTCATTTGAAAATAACGGATCTACAAGCTCACAATGCATGAAGCATGATTGTGAGCTTGGATCTGCTATTTCCAAAAGATTGTATAGGCTACATTTGAAAACTTGTGAAATGGCCTTGGGACATTCTGCATAATGAGTAGCCTACTTTCTACTTTTGGTACTTAAAGGACAACTTTGTTTTTTTACAACCAAGGTTTATATTTTAGCTTGTAATTAAAGTAAGTCAAAGATGATATAGTTTTAGCAATTTTTGCGATATTTTTTACAGTGGGCGGGGGCATTCTGTCCGGTGGCTAAATATGCCTTTTACACATTAAAAAAAGGTCCTGTGGTCTTTGATGGCCAGATGTGAGTTATTGGGGGCTAGAAGAGCTACTGTAATTAATAATAAAGAAAACGCTGGGTTATTGTGTAAAAAAATACATATTTAGCCAACGGACAGAATGCCCCCGCCCACTGTAAAAAAGATCGCGAAAATTGTAAAAACTATAGAAAGCAGTAAATGAAAAAAAAATTGTAAAAAAACAAAGTTGTCCTTTAAAGTACATTTTGACACCAATACTTTTGCACTTGTTTTACTCAAGTACATTTTGAATTCCGTACGTTTACTTGTAACAGAGTATCTCTACATCATTGGTTCTCAAAGTGGGGTCCGGGGACCCCCAGGGGTCCTTGAGGGAGTTCCAGGGGGTCCCCAGCTAAATGATAGATTAAGCACCAAATGGACCCTTATGGGTCTGTAACTCTGAGAGTGTACAAATGGAACCAAATGGACCCGTTCCATTTGTACACTCTCAGAGTTAAATTGACATAGATTTTACACTCCAAGTGATAGAAATGCCATTACATGGGGGTCTGTAGCCTAATGCATGTCAAACTGGGGGTCCTTGAAATTAAAATGGTTGAGAATCACTGCTAGAGCCGTAAAAAATCTTCTCTTATGGGGGTCCCTGGCATATCTTTTGAAATGGGGGTCCGCGGGCTAATAAGTGTCAATTTGGGGGTCCTTGACATGAAAAAGTTTGAGAACCACTGCTCTACATGGCAGAATTGATACTTTTACTCAAGTAAAAATGTGTTAGTACACCACTGATTGATCTGCACCTCACCTGTACACGTCGCTGCTGAAGCTGTCCAGCTCGGAGGTCTCATCGCCGGATAACACGTCGCCCCCCGTCGTGCTGCTGGTCTTCTTCTTCTTCTTCCTTCTCATACTAGTCAGCTGAAACAGCCGCGTCCCTTTCTTCTCTTTGGGGGAAACGGGACCGTTATTGCCGGGAGGAGGAGAGGTCGGCTGATCGTCGGTCCTGGAGATCCTGGTCGCTGGCAGAGTGGGGGATCTGTCCTCTGGGGCTCCTCCATCTCTAACCTCTGACCTCAGATGAGGATCGTTCAACTTATGGACCGCATTAAGCTCCTTCTTCTTGTCTTTGTGATCCGCGGTCTTTGATTTAAATAAACCCTTGATCTTCAGCGTGCTGGACTTGCTCATGGTGTCTCTAGATCAGTGGCAAGCACAACCCGCGCTCCCTGTTTGAATAAGAGTGAATACGGTGCATCAATGCATGGAGAAAGAAACTCGTTGCTCTCGTCTTGTCTGCAAGCTGGTAGGAGTGATAGTGTGGGTGTGTGTGATTTGCGAGGTTATAACCTGTGCAGCTGCTACAGTGACATGGTGATAGGGGACTCCCTCTTTCTTTGGTGCTTTGCCCAGGTGGGCGTGGTTATACGCGATTTGAGCCTGCCCTCTGTCAGGAGGGGGACACAAAATCCATCTGTGAGGAAGTGCACAGTATGGTATAATGGTTAACTTGGTAGTGGTACACTATGGAAATAATACCAGCAGATAATTCTTTATACTAGAGAGTTGCATACTAAATGAACCCAATAGAGCATACATAGCCTACAGCTAATGTGGCAATTATATAGTCTAGATGGAAAGTGTGGTCCATGTGCATACTAGGGTGGATTCTTTTTCGCCACCTGTTTTTTCTTAATCATTGAAGTGTGTATTTTAAGATTCTGCCAGGTACCAGGCTGGAATAATGTCCCATGGGGTTCATTTTTAACCCTATCTTATACATATCCTACCCAAACCCCTAAATGGAAAAAAAATGTAAATATCTAATCTTAGGAAGTATAAAACATACAGAGACAAATGAATACATTTGTTCATACAATGTGGACTCAAGGACTTCAATAAAATTGGTATTAGTAATATTAAAGCATATCTTGACTCTATTTCAAAATAGCAAAAAAAACATCTAGATTTGTCTTTTTACTAAATACTTGATTGTTTTCTTACTTCTTCTTACTATTTTCTAATAATCCAAAATTATTGGTGTGCCTAGAGAGAGAGAGAGAGAGTGTGTGTGTGTGTGTGTGTGTGTGTGTGTGTGTGTGTGTGTGTGTGTGTGTGTGTGTGTGTGTGTGTGTGTGCGTGTGCGTGTGCGCGTGCCTATGGAGGCTTACTTTATGGTTCCTATAGAATCTCCAAGAGAGAACTTTCTGTGGAACAATCTTCTAGGTTTGGTCCAAGAGGCAGACAACCTAAGTTTAAGAGCAGGCTTAAAAATTGACTTCCATTTTGGGAACAACAGCACCATCATCATCCATAGTTTCTATATTGTTAAAGCCAGTGCAGTGTCACGTTTGATTACCTCATTAACAAATGACATGACCTGCCTGGTGAAACAGGTTTACAATTTTCAATTTAGCCTTTGTTTGTCAAGGCTCGGTCAAGTGCTACGCTTGTTCAACAACTCTTATGAACCTGTAGTGTGGTGAAGTAAGTATGCACATCTCATTTGTATGGCACTTCTCACAGAGAGAACTCAAAAAGTGCTTTACATACAACAGAAATAAAGACACAGCACGAAGCATTCAAAAACAACAACAAAAAATCTAAGATATTCCACAAATGCTTGTTTAAATGGTAGTGTCTTAAGTGGTTCTTAAAAATGTCCACAGAGGCTGCAGCTCTCAAGACCTGTGGAAGTCCATTCCATACCTTTTTGTTTTTGGAAGCAGTTAGGGGTCAAGTATCTTGCTCGGCGACACTTCGAACCTTGGGCTTCCCAGGCGAGCTCACTAACCATTCAACTGACAACAACAAAATCTAAGACATTCCACAAATGCTAATTTAAGCAGTAGTGTTTTTAAGTGGTTCTTAAAAATGTCCACAGAGTTGCAGCTCTCAAGACCAGTGGAGGGGCATTCCATTCCTTTTTGTTTTTGGGAGCAGTTAGGGGCAAGTATCTTGCTCAGGGACACTTTGAACCTCAGGCTTCCCAGGCGGCCTCACTATAACCATTCAACTATTGCCGCCCAACCTGGTACGAGGACTGACCAATAGACCCTGGTCAGCTAACCTTGCTGCTGGGCATGTATCGTTGTAGCAGGTCACTGAAGGGTCCTGGACATCACTATATGCTTCAAAGTGAGGTTCTATTCGCAGGACTGGTGGACCAAAGTATTCCACCCAAGTACTTGAGTCAAAGTATAGATACTCCTGGTGAAACATTACTCAACTACAAATGAAAGTTGCTCAGTCAAATTTGTTTCGTATTGGAGTAGACGCTTTTAAAAATGCTTAAGTCTTTGTTTCTGTTGTATGTAAAGCACTTTGTGAGTTCTCTCTGTGAGAAGTGCCATACAAATAAAATGTACATACATTATTCACCACACTACACATTCATAAGAGTTGTTGAACATGTTTCACCAGGCAGGTCATGTCATTTGTTAATGAGGTAATCAAACGTGACACTGCACTGGCTTTGACAACATTAAAGACTATAGACCTCTTAACAGACGACGTCACACTGATAAGAACCAGTATGCGTGCAACCAGTATGCTCTTAATGAAACCCATTCTGTCAGGTCTCGCTAGGACGCGCCTCACTAGCCAACACATAAGAGGGGGTTGGGGTGTGCTGAAACCAGCGCACCCCAAAACAACAGGTTGGGAATTGATTGCATGAAACAATCACCTGTGCGTTCAGTCTCAATGTTAGTAAACAAATAATTGGTCTATGGATGATGATGGTGCTGTTGTTCCCCAAATGGAAGGAACGTTTTAAGCCTTAAGCCTACACACTCCAAGGATTATGAGAAAATATTAGGCAAGAAAACAATCAACAACAAATATTTAGTAAAAAGAGAAATATAGATGTAATCTGAACAATTTTGGCTCTGTTTTTTTCTATTTTTTGCCCTGAAAGATATGCTTGACTCTTAATAATACCAATTTTGCTGAAGTCCTTGAGAACAAATTGTATGGAAAATGTATGTTGTATACTTCCAAAGATTTGCTATATGTTATTGTTTCCATTTTTGGGTTGGGTACGATATGTTTAACATAGGTATAAAAGACCAAATACTCGACTGGTTGTTTAACCTGATTCAAGACCCGCTGTGATGGTATCCAAGCTTCCTGCTTGGATACCAAGATGCCCCTTGGCAATCTAGGGAGAAGGAGAATCAGTGGGAACGAATCCGTGGAATGTGAGTATCTGGGTTGTAAGGCCAGATACCTGGGATCTGTATTGCTGCTTCGTGTCTTAGAGGTGGTTGATGTCGCTGGGTCTCGCCGGTGTCATCACGCTGATGTCACTGTGTCGGCTCTGTTTCTTTTGTGTTGTTTTTGTCCTGTAATAGAGTCCAGATGTGCTTGAATTATTAATAATAACCACTTTAATTAATTCCTTGGGTCCAAATTGTATGGGATTTGTTTTGTGTCTGTAGGTTGTTTCCTTCAAAAGTTATGCTCTTTTCAATTTCTTTCCATTTTCGGCTTTGGATTCAGGATATATGTAATAAATGGTTAAAAATGAACCCCATGGAACATTATTTCAGCCTGTTACCTGGCAGAATCTTAAAATGCACACTTCAAGGATTAAGAAAAAGTGGACCCCGCTTTCCATCCTTGTTAGTAGCCTACCTGGCAGGCTTTCATTCCATACACAATCTATTTACAGTAATGCCACTTGTATGCAAACGACAAATCTGTATGAGAACTCAATAAATAGCTACACTTTAAAAACATATATTAATCAATAGATCAGAACTGGGCTGGCCAATCCCTCTGCCCTTACAAAATCGCCACTGCCCTAATCCTAACCTTAACCTCACTAAAACTATTCCTAGACCTAACCCTAAACTTAACCTCACTAAAACTAACCCTAACCTTAACCTCACAGGAACTATGGCTAAACCTAACCTCAAAACCACGCCCACCTGGTCGAAACACTGGGAAAAGAGAGAGTCCAATGGTGACATGCCCACAACTAGCCAGGTGAGGTGGAGGGAAATAAATAGACTCCCAAGCGCCACCTTTTGGACGTACTGTACAGGCGAGCTAAATCGTCAAGCTGCCTCACCGGTAAACAGTGGTGGAAAGTAATTTATAATACATACTTAAGTACAATTTTGAGGTATTGTTTTACTTTGCTGGAGTATTTCCAATGTTTCTATACTCATAGTTCTACTCCACTACACCTCAGAGGCAAATATTGTACTTTTTTACTCCACTACAATTATTTGAAAACTAGTTACTTTGTAGACTAGATTTTGATTATTATTACAAAACATACATTAACCACTTCAGCCCTATAATTCGGCCATTTGAAAATAGCAGATCTACAAGCTCACTTATGAGCTTGTAGATCTGATATTTCCCAAATATTTGTTGTTTATACATATAGACCCCGGCCCTTAACAGACGACGTCACACTGGTTGCAAGCGTCATACTGGTTGCAAATCAAACCCATTCTGTCAGGTCTCGCTAAGGCGCGCAGCACTAGCCAACACACAAGAGGGGGGTTGGGGTGTGCTCAGTGGTGAGCTGTGGATTTTTGAACTAAGGGTACTGTATTTTATGACGTCACGTGCGCGCGCACAGGCATGTGCATATAGCCACTTACTAATACTGTATTCAACATGTGATTATTAATGTATTTATATTTCTTATTATTTTGTTGCATTGTTAATTTGTTGTTTTTATTTTTGTTTCAATTAATCAATTATTTTATTTTCCTTTTAGTTTTATATAAAAAAAAAACTTACTTTACTTTACATAGACTCACCCACACATAAGCAGTTAAAATAATCAGACAACTTGTCTTTGTCTTGTCTCAGAGAACTGGGTGCTCTGCTAAGCAATCCCCTTCACACTGCAGTGCAGAGACTGTTGTCTCTCATTGTGAGAGGAATGTAACACATTCAATTCAAGTCCATGGCTTTTCTCCAGTAGCCCAATGTTATGCAAAGCAGCCAGGTAGACGCTATTGAGAGTCTCGCCACTGACGGCGCGAACCTTCAGATGCTATTGTTTAAACTTTAAGGTGTTAACGACCGCCGCTGACGGTGAGTGCATGTGGAGCACGCGCGAGCCCCCAGCCCCCACAGTCTCAGAACTAAGGGTACGCCGTACCCGCCCGTACCCCCTAGAGCTCAACCCTGGGTGTGCTGAAACCAGCGCACCCCGAAACCCTAACAGGTTGAGAATTGATAGCATGAAACAATCACCTGCTGTGCATCCAGTCTCAATGTTGGTAAACAAATCATTTGTATTGAACTTGTGGAATGGGACATTCTGCATAATGAGTAGGCTACTTTCTACTTTTGGTACTTTAAGTACATTTTGATACCAATACTTTTGTACTTTTTCTCAAGTACATTTTTTATTCTGGACTTAACAGAGTATTTCTACATTGCAGGTATAAATGGGAGTACTTTTTCCACCACTGTCCACTGGGGTGTGTGTGTGTGTGTGTGTGTGTGTGTGTGTGTGTGTGTGTGTGTGTGTGTGTGTGTGTGTGTGTGTGTGTGTGTGTGTGTGTGTGTGTGTGTGTGTCTCTGACTGTGTACACGTATGCACGCGCTCGAAATTGATATTACGCCATTATCACATCTGAAAATGCTACTTATTTACACAACTGCTGATTCTACGGCTCCATCTGCTGGTCATCTCAAAGAAAGACATGCCTATAGTGTGCTGGACACATAGACGGGTTTCCGAGCGACGTCATCACAGAGCAGAATGCGCAATCTGCGCATGCCTGGGGGAAAGGCGCGTTCGAAAATACAGCCCTGAGCGGCAGTGAGCGCACTGGCCAATACAAACTAATAGGCGAGTGTGCTCCGGTGCGTAATTTCCAAACGCACCCATAGGCTTACCCCCTCCTCTGCGCGGTCATATCCTCTCAATGTTTACAAACATGAAACCCGTCTATACACACAAAGAACATCAAAACCCACTATATCTGTTATTTCTTTCTGTTACAACTACAGATAAATATGTGGAAAAAAACATACATATAACAAAGACAATAAGACACTTCTTCAGTCTGTCTTAGGTCTTTTTTCACTTGAGAAACCCCATTGGCAATGTAGGCTAAACCCCCAATATCTCTAAATTACATCTGGTTGTCTGGAAAGGGGTATAGGTGCATGTTGTAATGGTGTCTGCTTGTGGGCTAAAGTGTATGGTTAATTCGTTCATTTTAAAGGGTAGTCCTACTTTGGGAATGAGGACAATTTGCTTCATTTATGGTATTTATAAATAGTTCATAAATACAGATTTTTTAATGTACCGGTATTCATGTTGAGTATGGAAAAAATATAAAATTCACCATGACCAAAGAATGGTCATGATGAATGTTCAGTCTTGCTGATGTAGATGCCTGATATATCAGATCTTTTCTGCCCAAGCAATATTGTAGTGTACGAGATCACATCATTTCAGAATTTTCAGAAACCTTTGTTCATCCAAACTGCTGATTTTAAATATGACTATACTTACTTTTTATCCAGTTCAAAACTGGAATTGCTGGAGACATTCATTGGCAATGACAGGAACTGCAGTACACATTGGCAATGTCTGAATAGGGAAGAAAATGGAAAACAACAAACCCTTTTTAAAAATGGAACTGGTGTGAATATATCATCTTCAAATGTATTGAACTTAACCCTTTCAGACCGAGAACGCATCTGTGTCAAAATAGCAGATATACAAGCTCATAGCGCGGCACCGAGTGCCGCGCTATGAGCTTGTAGATCTGCTATTTTTGAATAGCCAAAGAAATCTTAAAATGACACAGATGCGTTCTCAGTCTGAAAGGGTTAAACAAATTATAAGACTGAAAAAATGTCTACACCTGCAAGCTCAACTGCAGCCTGCAGAAAAACTGTACAATTTTGCATATTGGTGAAAGGAGCATAAGGAAGAAACAGCATTGACATGTATGATTGGATTTGAATATGGCAGACTGGGTTTGCCCCACCGCATGCTGAAACAATACAAAAGTGTTTTTTCTTCTCCTCATCTCAGAGGGAGCGCACACTAGATAATAGATAAGCTTTGTAAACAGGTGGGCCGTGAACGCGGATGAAAGCTTGAGATCAAAAGCAGGAAGATCAGATAAGTAGCTACTGTAGGCTACTAAACTAGAGATGTGGCAGTTTTCTCTGTCTACCAGTTGAGTTAAATCTGTTCCACTGAGCTCTGTACAGTTCATACCTAGTCAGCAGCCTGTGAGCATTCTACTATAGTGCATACTGTTATTCTAGCAGTATTTGTACGCTACAAGTTGTAAGACTCTGGGAAATAGGTCACTATCTGACTTATCTCTTTATTCAGAAACACTTTCTTCATATCTGAGACCACCGTAGAGCCTGTCTCTGACTGGTAAGTAATGTATTGTGATGTCTCTGGGAAATTACATATTTGTTTTAACATTCATAGATGCATTATAATACATGCTGAATTTTGCTGATCTCTGGAAAATGTTATGTTAAAGTTGTAATGCAGACTTGTTTCACAGATAAAGCCATAAAGAAGGTGGAACTGATACATACTGTTTTTAGATAGTTTACAGTAGTTTGGACTAGGTGAAAGTCTATTAGACTGTTTTTGTACAATACCACCAACAACACCACACCTAGATAAATTTGCCAAGTCTAAACACTTCCCTTAATGAAGGCTATTACAATAGACTACCATGTACATTCTTCCTGTTGACCTATAGAGCTTCTTAAGTGAAGGAGAAGTGAAATTAATTCTAATTAAAAAAGCGATATCAACAAATTCACAAAACATTGTTCACAAAACCAGAAAATGCTCTTTGTGCTACTGAAATAAGAATAGAGACCGAAGAGCACATTACTCAGGTGCTGCTGTGAACATTAAATTGCACGTTTCAAATCTATTGACTCATCTGCTCATCACAATCATTCATAAAAACAGTGGTTTTCAACCTTTTCTGGATCAGGGCGCATTTGAAAATATTGAAAGCATTCGCAGCCCAGCCATCTGACCACTACCACTTTAAGTTGTTTAATTAAGTGGTCAGATGGGTGGGCCGCATGCAGAGTAATGTAGTATACTTTAATTTCTTATTTATTAGTATAACTTTGTAATATTATATTATCATCGTTATATCATCGCTACATTATCATTAAAATCGTAGTGTTTTGTTTTGGCAATTATTTGGGTGCCTACTTGCAATACCCTTGCGGCCCACCAGCGGCCCCCAGCCCACAGGTTGAGAACCACTGCAACCACTTCTCCCACACATAAAAAAGCATTTAAAGAATATCCATCCACAAATTCACATGGCACAGCATTTATGAACCCTACACAACCCCCACAACATATGAATACAGACACACAGGGCACAGCAATGTCCACATGTCCACACACACACACACACACACACACACACACACACACACACACACACATTACATTACAGTCATTTACCAGACGCTTTTATCCAAAGCGACTTACAATAAAGTGTATTCAACATAGGTAGGGAACGAAAACTACTAATCACCAGAAGTCTTAAGTGCATTTTCTGCAAAAACAAGCAACCAAGAGTATACCTAGCGCTAAGGTAAAAGTGCAATATATCAGCTACCTATTTCCTTAAACAGATGAGACAAAATAGCAAAATCAAATGAGCATAAGCTAAAGCAAATAAGTGTATCGACTAAACAAGATCCAATAAACAATACAACAATAGAAAACAAGCGTTCGTACAAGTAGTTAACAACAAGTAGGCCAGGCAGAGAGGAAGGGTAGTGTTTCCTGAAGAGGTGGGTTACCTCGCACGCACCCACCCACCCACCCCCCCACACACACACACACACACACACACACACACACACACACACACACACACACACACACACACACACACACACACACACACATTACAGACCTCATGTCAGTTTGTTCAGCGAGTAGGACCATAATGACTCAATGCACCTTCACCAGATTTAGATTTTATTTAAGGTACAGTTAGGAGACCCGTGTCCAATGATCTGAGAGGACTGATTAGTTTATACATAGGCACTGAGCTGGCCAAGCATGTATCCAGGAGATAAACTATTAAGAGCCAATTTAGATTTTTCTTTTTAATTATTCATTGATTAATTGTTCATTTTTAAAAGGATCCCTGGCTAATAAGCCAAAAATGCCATAATACAATTATAATGTATTATGGCCCTCTATAACTACAATCAAAAATTAAAAACACCTTTATTTTATAAATGTGTGGTCCCAGCCCTATGGAATGTATGGAATGCATGTGCTAATAAAATGTATCTAAAATATTGTTTTGATGCTAAAAACATTTCTTAGGGCTGGATCATACATGGACAAATGACATCATCAACTTGCGACGGGCGTTATAAAATAAATCAAATATTTAAGGTGTTTCAATTGTTTTTATTTTAGTTATAGAGGGCCATTAAAATTTAGAATCTATTAAGGTGTATTTGGCTCATTAATACTATTATTTATTTTTAAAGATTCCACCTTAGATTCCAACATAGATATGCGCAGGCTGCCATAACTGCAGATGTACAGTAGCTGTGTTGGAATTGCGTGACCTTGATGTAATCTCCACCATCTGAGATGCACTGTTTAAGGACCTTATCAGGTCTAAAGATCACACAAACACAGAGCTCAACCACCACAATGCATCTATGTGTTGTCAAAAGTAGAACTAAAAATGGGTCAATCGACTTGAAGTGGAAGACACAAAGTTGCACAGCTGGTAGGTTGTGTAGATTAGAAAGTGGTCAGTGGGTGCTAACTAAATAAAAATTCCCTCAGTGATAAAACACCTCTCACCTGTTGTCGTGAGGGTAACATTAGCCAAAAACTGCAGCTCTACAAGCTCACAACGCCTCGCAGCG
Organism: Gymnoscopelus microlampas; assembly: GCF_963454915.1. Classification (NCBI taxonomy): domain Eukaryota; kingdom Metazoa; phylum Chordata; class Actinopteri; order Myctophiformes; family Myctophidae; genus Gymnoscopelus; species Gymnoscopelus microlampas. The sequence continues at coordinate 10,628,455 of NC_139957.1, forward strand.
CGAGGCGTTGTGAGCTTGTAGATCGTCTATTTTCGCCGAAGAGGTTTGGTGGAGAGGTGAAAAAATAGCAGACCAAGTACAGAGCCAAAGGCCAAGTTTACTAAGTATTGTGGTTAAGTGGTTAAATGTCTGACAAATACACATTAACATGAATCCAACATATTAATAGAATACATCATGTGTAGTTAAATGCACAAACAAACATACAATAACACATACATTTATACAGCACTGATGACAGTACTGTCAAACAAGTCTATGAAGCTATCAATGAAATCTATGAAAAAGTTTCATCTGTGACACAATTTTATACAACATGTAGTGGGGGTCATGCTTCATCTCTCTTTCAGCTAAGTGGTCCTTGGCCTGAAAAAGCGTTGAAGACCCCTGCTCTACTGCATACCATCAATAAAGGCAGATTTATTTTTGCATATTTTCGCCAAATGTTCACCAATTATGGCATGCCCAGAATAGGGATGTTGGGTTCATGTGGTTGAATTATTTGGCCTTATTCAGTTTTCCTCAAAGAATACTCAATACTTGTCATGCGACAAAGTAATTTAGGCTTAAGGCTGATCTATTTCTTTTACAGATTCAAACATGGCCACAGAAACTCCAAACTTTGATGACATCTATAGTGCAGTGACAGGTACTCCAGATTACAGTTACACTGACGATCCAGACTATGAGGAGCCAGGACTTTGCAACCTTGATCCTAACCCAGTGGAAGTCATCGTGCAGACATACATCCACTCTTTCATCTGCGCTCTGGGTCTGATCGGGAACCTGCTGGTGATCGTCACCTACAGTTTCTACAAGAGAACCAAGACGATGACCGACGTGTACCTTCTAAACGTGGCCGTGGCCGACCTGCTCTTCGTGGTGGCCCTTCCGCTCATCATATACAACGAGCAGCACAACTGGGCGATGGGTTCCGCGGCGTGCAAGATGCTCCGAGGGGCCTACAGCATCAACCTCTACAGCGGCATGCTCCTGCTGGCGTGCATCAGCGGTGACCGCTATATTGCCATAGTGCAGGCCAGACGTTCCTTTGGTATCCGCTCGACAGCCGTGACGTACAGTCGCGCCATCTGCTCCGCCGTTTGGCTGTTGGCCGTAGGTTTGTCCATCCCCACGATCGTCTTCACTGAGCGCATCGAGGAGAGCGACCTGGAGAGCGACCTGGAGACCCAGATTGTAACCGTGACGTGTCAACCGTCTTTCAGTCACTATGCAACTGCGAGGCTGATGAAGGTGCTGGTTCCCGGTCTCCTGGTGTCATTTGGGTTCCTGCTGCCTCTGTTGGCCATGGTCTTCTGTTACTCCAGCATCGTATGCACCCTGCTGAGAGCGCAGAGCACCCAGAGGCACAAGGCGGTCCGTGTGGTCTTGGCAGTTGTTGTGGTCTTTGTCGTTTGCCACCTTCCCTACAGTGTGGTCCTGCTGAACCACACTCTTTCCCTGTTTAAGGAGAGGAGTTGCCGGGCAGAGCAGATGATGCTCCAAGCGCTGACCATCACCAGGAGTGTAGCCTACCTTCATTGCTGTCTCAATCCCATCCTCTATGCCTTCATTGGCGTGAAGTTCAGGAACCACTTTCAGAAGATACTGCAGGACCTCTGGTGCCTCAGCAAGAGGTACATCTATTCTGGTCGCTCGTCACGGGCGACATCTGATGGTTACATCTCAGGCCGTAAATCCACGGATGGGTCCAACAACGACAACGGATCGTCATTCACAGCATAAGGATGCAGTGGTTGTAACTCCCACAGAATGTTACAACTCTCTCAAAGAAAAACATTGCTGGGGCACCTAGGCTACAATGTATAGTAGGCTGACAGGCAACGCTTCGCGGGTTTGAGTACCGTTCCCGACGAACTTTGCTGCATGTCTCTCCCCATCTCTCTCTCTCCCCGTTTCCTGTCTGTCTATACTGTGCAACCATAAATAAAGGCCAGAAATCCCCCAAAAATATCTTTAAAAAAAAAAGAAAAACAACTTTGCTGGATACAGCATTTCCTTTGATAACAACCTGATCTTCAACCTGACCTTCCTCATGTCCAAACTATTTGGTTGAATGAGAGGAGTAGGATGGAGGAACTACGGTGGCGGCTCCGCACAGGCAGGTGAGCCAGTAGGGTACAACAGCAGGGGAGGACTTAATGGCATAATGACTAAATTGGGGAGGAAAAGGGGTGTGTGGTTTGGGCTTGGGGACATTTAATCAGTTGAGGTTGGTTTTAATCAGTCAGTGATTTCTTGCAGTCTAGATCTAGCTTACCACTTATTGCCGTTATACATTTGTCAATGTCACAAGGAGTCTTCACGTAGCAATAATCAAACTGTCGTTTGTAAAAAATACATTTGGAATGACAAAGTTCTGTATAATAGGTGTTGAACTGTCTTTCTGCTTGCATTTACAGCATGATCCAATGACAATTTGGGAAAGTGGTGGCCTGTGATTGTTTTCCAGCATAATTATTGAATTATTGCTTAAGTAATTCAGGTCATTCTGCTTTGGTTCTGTGTGATATAATCACAGAATCAACAAGAGGTTCACTGGAGAAACCCAAAGACATGGCCCTATATTTCTTCGCATTTTCCTCTTTTTTTCCCTCCAACTTGAATGTTTTTGTGAAGTTTGTCTGAATAATAAATTGAGAGCTTCATCCTTATCACTGCTGAATACAAGTGAGGACAGACATGGGGTCAAAGCACGTCTGAATTTATTAAATGATTTGCACATAGCTGTGCATAACAGTACATTAAAGGTAATACAAAATAAATCTGCCTGCAAATATAATGTATTGTTAGTTTTCAGTCTGTTGCATAATGTGTACACAAAAATGAGCACCTTTATTTACCATTACAATTCAGTACTTTCAAGTGCTTTCCTGCCCTGTGTCTACAGACTTAAAACAGTTTTGTTTAGTTAATATCTAAAAATGCAGTGTTTATTTAGTATTCATGTCAAGTGCATTCAAATCAAAAGCCATAAATGAATTAAAACTGAATAACTGATGTACAAGTATTCTTTTTTTCTTTCTAGATGCTTGAATCTTTCTTTAAACAAAGTGCTCTTTGTTGAATTTTGTGGCACCACGCCTAACAGGGTTAAACAGTGTTGGTCTGTATGCATGTATGTATGTATATGTATGTATGTATGTATGTATGTATGTATGTATGTATGTATGTATGTATGTATGTATGTATGTATGTATGTATGTATGTACTGTACTGTACTGTACTGTATGTAGGGCAGACTGGAAACAAAACCAGCCAGATAATTTAAATTACATCAGCAGCCTTCATATAGATTATTTCTATTTTTATACTTTAGGTTTTGACTACCACATCATCTAGAGTTCAGGTGGCTACACGGCCCTCATACCTATGTCACATCGCCAGTCCAACCGATATGCCATATACAGTATGGGTATATATAGGCTCAGTATATGGGCATATGTGGAGGTCCGGTTGTCCCGAACCACCGATCCGACAGTTATATGCCCATATATGGGCATAATAGAGCCCGTCCGACCGATCAACTTCAAACGGTTGTACGGAAAAAATTATAATAGATCGATCCGAAAATCCCCATATATGGAGTACTCTGATGTCATCAATATGATGTCATAGTACTGACTTCATAGTCTGGCTTGGACTTTTGGGTTAGGGTTAGGCTAAACGGAGAAAAAGAGGTTTTCCTTCCTTTTTTACCGAATGGATTCCCAGATTGGGGCATGTCTAACACAGGGAGAATGCAAAATAATTTGGGCTACATATTGGCTTTATTTGCTATTTAATTGCTCAAAAAGAACGATAACGATAATGTATTTTTTCACCTCTACTCCCCCCTCCACTCCCAAAACATCAAAACCTGTTCCAGCGCCCATGCCATGCTGTTCATACAATTAATGAAAGAGCGCATCAGAGATGAAGGTAGTAGAAATGCATAGGAACATCTTAACATTTCAAGAAGATGCATCTTTGTTTAGGATGGGGAGATATGATGGCTTGGAGGTTATAGCAGGTTATTTCATTCGCATTCAGACACAAGCAACAATGGAAACATTCAAATCTCCATAATATAATGGAGGTGATTGTATCTCTTGAGCCAGTGTGGCAAGGCAAGGAGAGAGAGAGAGAGATTTCTGTAAGTTACTACTTGCCATCACCTTTTCAACCACTGGATGTCCTCAGTCCACTGGTTAATGTTTTCTTCTTTCTGTCTTTTTGTCTTCAGTCTTTTCAGTGACTAACTCAATTGACAGGAGATAATTATGGGGCTGGACTATTGACAGCTCATGAAAAACCCATTGATGTACTTATCTAGTGAATGATGAAAACCCAGTGAGGAATGAAGAAGCATCATGTCCATGCAGAAAACAATGACAAATACACTTCTATGTGTGAGTCCAAAGGAAATCTTGAGCAAGCCAGAGGCTAACCATTTAAATGATCAGACAAACAGCTGTGTACACATGTGAGAAGACAGATCAATCAGAAAACAGACAACTGCTTTTAGACTATAAATAGGCAGAATCATTATTTTCAGATTTATAGTTACTCAGTCACACTCAGGTGTCCCATGCCAAAAACATGCTGATCTACTTTGCTCTTTTAAATTAATTGAAATGATCTGTTATGTCCTCCTGTCCCATTATATTCTCTGTGAAGCACATTTTATTACATAAATTACATAAAATAGGTGACTTGACTGAAATAATGGGCCTGGGTGCTAGTAAACAATGGCTTAGAAAAGAGGGACAGGCATTCAAAGGGAGTCCAAAAACAATTGTGGGTGGGTGTGGTCCTTTCCATTTGAAATAAATTAGTTCCAAACACAGATTGTTTTTAAAACAAGGCACTGCTGGACCTGATTAGATTAGTATTGGTACATTGTGGACAATCAATCAGTGCCAGGTATTCTCACGGTAAAGTCTACAATCTGAGCCAATTAATCTGTAATATAATATAATATAATATAATATAATATAATATAATATAATATAATATCTCTGCTGTCGGGCAGAAACCAGCTATGTCCAAAATATTAACTTCTCTGGAAACGTCTCAGTTTTTTTCCCATCTGACTTCGTCATTCTCATCAATGATGGAAAAAACAGTTATCTGGAGATAGGTGGTTTGATCCAATGGAGTTAGGGAATTTGAGTCAGAAGCGCTTTTTAATACTTTTCATTGGTTCAATAGTTGTAAAACCCACACAAAGACGTAAAGGGTGTTCAATAGCACTGATTCATAAAAAGAAACAAAAAAGTTGAAAAATTGAGATAGCTGGTTTCTGCCCGACAGCAACTATATAAAATATATATATTTATTTATGTATTTAATAAAAAATCCATGACCTGCACAAAATGACTTACAGTTGGCCACTAAACCAAAAGGAAAGCACAATTAATTAATGGCATAAATTCACAATACTGTATTCTTTTTTTGTGACTATCAGAAAGCCATGAGCTACATACTCACCTTACATACCTTCTGCCTTTACGAGCTGAATTAAAGAGTTTCATACAGTAAGTGTCAGTGGCGTGAACATTTCTCCACGTCAGCAGCCTGCACAATGGAAGGAGACAGACAGTGCAGTTAGTGCACAAACCATTCTATTATGTTCGTGTGTATACGAGGTATTGAGACACTTCACAAAGTGCACAAGTGCAAAAACTATCCAACCAAGGGAGGGCAATATTGAGTGCAAGTTTCTAAAGATAATACTGGTTACAGTACAACACAGTCAGAATCAGAATCAACTTTATTGTCACATCACAGGTTTACAGGTGTAAAACAGTGTGTGAAATTTGTTTTTGTGCAAGTTCCATCGTTTTTGTTATTTCCATTAGAGAAGGGGAAGAAGAAGAAGGGGAGGCAAGGGGTAAGAGAGATCAATAAAAACAAACAAATGATCTACATATTTACACATGGTACCGGATATCCATCCGGTGAGGTAAGTACCTGAGGTAAGACATAAGTTGCGGTACAGTAAGTACCTGAGGTAAGACATAAAGGTGCGTGAGCATTTCAGATACTGTACATGATATGCTAATGAAGCATAGCGTTAGTTCATGCAGGACACGGAAGTCTTGCACGCCTCAGCTGTCAGTCAGCTGAAGTGAACATCAGCTTTCTATTCCCCATTCACAGCTCTGCTGGTCATTACGTCACACATTTATACTCCAATCACAGCTCACGCATTAGCAAAGAGGTTCCTTCAGATACGGCTTCGTATTCACTATAGTCTCTGCTTGTTTGCTGCCTGATTCATTTCTGATAGCTGCCTCCTCCACCTCAGCCTCCACCTTTTGATTAGAGTTTGGCTGAGTATAGGCTGAAATACTTGTGATTATCATTTATATCTGCTAATTCAAACTAATGTCAATGTATTGCTTATTGTTTGATATTGTATCCCTATGGGGGTTTTGCTTAGCATTCCCTGATTTTGCTAAGCATGCATGCAGCTTGGACAAAATTCAGGGAATATCTCCAAGAGCAGAGCCTTTAACACCAAGCTTCACTGTTTTCCATTTCATTCCATTCCATTACTTTGATGCGAGTGGTCCTGACTGAATGGACGTTAGTTAAGGTGCAAGACAAAAAAAACGGAGAATTTTCTCAAGATGGTGACAATGTCAAGTCAAGTGGTAATGATTTCTCATATCTTACACATTTTAAGTTTTAATTCAATGAGTATTGAGTAATACACAGTGAAATCATGTTAATTTAGCCATTTGTTCACTCACAGAGTTAAATTAACTGACCTCAAGACACTTTGCAAGGTCTAAAATCCAACAAGAAAAACAGGTAAAGTATGAAAGAGAGTGAGAGCGTAGTGGAATGCAAAGTGTGCTTTTGTGCTTTTGTTTCTCTTTCGGTAGGTGTGTGTCTGGTAGCAATGTTTTGTACAGTATAGTACAGTACAGCTCCACTAGACCAGTTGAAGGTTACATACAGGTGGTATCTCTATCTTGCCTTTGGCCAAATTATGATTGTTGAAGGCAACAAGACTATTAACCCTTTCTCCATTCATGTCCCAGTTGGCCCATTATTTTTGAGTGACCTTTTGGTAACACACAGTGGTGAAAAGGAACCAAGTATATTTACTCAAGTACTGTACTTAAGTACAATGTTGAGGTACTTTTACTTTACTCGAGTATTCACATTTTTCTATAGGCCTACTCCACTACATCTCAGAGGCAAATATTGTACTTTTTACAATTATTTGAAAACTTTAGTTACAAGTCATTTTGTACAGTTTGATTAATATTACAATATATATATATACCCGTAAGCCCTGTTTTATCCTTTGCAATGTGTTGTGAGCTTGTAAATCGTCTATTTTCGAAAGATTTGAACAGTGAACATTTAGAAAACTTGCGAATTGGGACATTTTGCATGACTTTGTTTACTTTTGGTACTTTAATTATATTCTGATGCGAACACTTTTGTACTTTTACTCAAGTACATTTTTAATACAGGACTTTTACTTGTAACAGTATTTCTACATTGTGGCATTGCTACTTTTTACTTAAGTAAAGTAAAGTACTTCTTCCACCACTGGCCACACATATCTTATCCACTATCCAGTGATATATGAGCATTCTCTTATCTTCAGCAGAGTGACACTCTGCAAAAAGACCATTTGACTGCAGTGATTTAAAACCACTTTAGCCCCAGGCTAATTCCTGACTGAAACTTTCTCAGTCTCATGTTATGGACATGCTACAACGAGGTAGCATTAGATGCCATCTTTGGCGCCACAGTGGCTACACTCACAAAACAAAAGTACCTTCTTCGGGTATAAATTTACTCAAAGTCGATCGTTGGCGCCTTCTGTGAGGGGTAATCTTTTTCTCCCCCAACTGCCTCTGAGTACATTACACTAAACATCTGGTATTTGATGATGAAATCATTCCTTACGACTCGAGCCACGAACCTGTAACTCATTTTCCCATGATTCATCATTGTCAGCGAGCACCTAGGGCCTTGGAGGCTCTCACTGTAGAAGCATGCCCCCTCTGCCATGCCATTGTTTTCATGCTCTCTCAGTAGAATACCAAACACAGATGTGTGTGTGTGTGTGTGTGTGTGTGTGTGTGTGTGTGTGTGTGTGTGTGTGTGTGTGTGTGTGTGTGTTAACCAGATGAACCCTGACCTCCCTGTTCTGGGGGGTGAACAATCGCCAGAAATAGCTGATCTACAAGCTCAGAATGCGTCACAACACATGGTGAGCTTGATCGGTGAAGAGATTTAGTGGAGGGAAAAAAGGTGCAGACCAAGTACAGAGCCCTGAGGGACCCCAGCCAACTAAGCATAGGGTTTACGTGTTAATATCTACCAATATTATAAAAATGTCTGCATTTCTACTACGCTTTCATCCGAAGCATGTTACATTCACCCACTAACACTGGAGGCAGAGCCTGGCATCAAACCGGGAACCTTCCGGTTCCCAAATGGCCACTCTACCTCCTGAGTCACTAGCACCCCTTCATGTTTATCTGGAATTGTTTGTGGCAAGCGTAGGCTAGCATGCCTGTTTGTTTGTAATAGTGTACATGAAACAGACATGCATGTAGCATGAAAAAGCCGGGTCCCTGCCAGATGGCTGGGAGGAACTGCACAGACTAATTGTCCGACTTGGCACGAGGCCCAGACTCCATCTTGAAGAAGAAAACATCTCAGAAACTGGTGCAGAAGAATGCTTTCCAAGTCAGCGTGACATTTATGCAAGTCCACCGCCTGCTTGTTTTTGCAACTTCACTTACTGGGTCAGTGCAAACTCCTACTGCTTCCTGCTATAGAAGCTCTTTGTTTGGTACTGTTGGATACGTGTGCACAGATACTGTATGTTTGGATATAGTATGTTTGTATGTGGGTGGAAATGTCTACATACGAAGGGCTGGGGGGAGAAAAAAAACATTCTCAGAGAGGATGTGTGCACGTGTGGGTGTGTGGTTAGATTGTCCAGTGGCTTGCTAATAGGACAGCCAATGAGAAGACTGTTGTGTTGAGCTCAAGGCAGACTAAGATGTTGGGCTACATTGTCCTGAATTAGAGGAGGTCACCACTTAAACGGACAATGGAGAGTGGGAGTGTGGCCTTTGCCTTTAGGGAAATCAGCAAAGACCTCACTCCCATCAGAGTCAACGGAGTTGAGGAGCTCCAGATCATAATGGACTGACCGTCACACCAACCCAGGCGTCACACAAAGCACAACAACGCCTCTACTCTCTCAGAAGGTCGAGGACACGTCACAAAACCATTCTTGTTCATGTTACCCCGTGCGCTGTTGAAAAAGAGGTTGTGTAACAGTTTGGAATGGGCAGGTAGTCTAAAGCAGTGGTTTTCAACCTTTTTCGCGTCAAGGACCCCCAAATTGACGCATATTAGCCCACGGACGCCCATTTGAAAATATATGCCAGGGACTAATTTCTTAGGGGTCCCAATCTACACTGTATCATCATCATTGGTGTTCATTTAACTCTGAGAGTGTATTACGTCACTACATTTGTACGTCACTACGTACAAATGGAACCAAATGGACCCTAACGGGTCCATTTGGTTCCATTTGTACACTCTCAGAGTTACAGACACATAAGGGTCAATTTGGTTTCTAACTACTAATTTGGCTAGGGACCCCCTGGAACCCCCTCAAGGACCACTGGTGGTCCCTGGACCACTGGTTGAGAACCACTGGTCTAAAGCAGTGGTTCTCAAAGTGGGGTCCTGTAGCTCTAGACCACCGACCTATCGTACAGCTGCATCCAAAGCGTTCAGCCTCTGATCTCCCACCCTGGTGAGGATGTTTATCGCAGGCGTTGCCTTGGCAACACCCTCGTCACTGAGGACGCCGTTCTCACTGTGGTCCCGCAGGCCAGCCTTACCGCAGCATTACAGACAGCGACCCCATGATTTACGGACGGCCTCTGACCGCAGGCCATTCGTAAGCTCAACAACAAGTAATTAGACTAATGCACTCACAGCTGCTGCATTTGTATTGTTGCACTTTAACAGAGAGGTGTTGTTTTGTTCCCGTTCTATTATTGGCGTGACTCGTGCGATGTGACTCACTGACGTGTGGGGCTGCGTGACCGTTACTGTGTCGCCGTCTTATTGTTGTTGGGATGAGTGGAGCCATGAATTATTCAAAAGATTGAATTGTTTCCTCTGGTTTCCTGCTGTTGTTTCCTGTTCAAAAAAGAAAGAAAAAGAAAAGAATATTACAAAGTTGAACTCGAACCCAAAGAGCAATGACCTGAGAAACCTGGAGCAGAGGATGTGTGTGTGTGTGTGTGTGTGTGTGTGTGTGTGTGTGTGTGTGTGTGTGTGTGTTTATGTGGGATTTCACATCCTGAAGATCAGTTTGAACCAAACCACCACACCATCTTAACAGCCCTGTGAAGGAAGTTCAACCACAGTCATGGAAAAAAATCAAGGAAATGGATTTTCTTTCTCACAGATTAGATGCACACATAACCAGACTTATGTCTTAATCACAATCCACGTTGCAACTCGATATTTTCTTTGTTTTTGAAGGGAAAACAAGCACAGGCCAAAGGGTTAGGGTTAGTTGGTTTTTGTTTTAGGAACAGAGGATTGAGGAACATGTCAACATTCAAGTGATACTGCATCAGAGAAAACCCGCTGTGTCAAACTTAAGTTAATAAATGGAAAAACATCTGCGACAAGGTCCTAGATGTTTAGTAAACAACTACAAGGGGTGAGATTCTATTATCTCATAGTGTCTTTAGAGCGCTCACACACGCACGCTCACACACACCCACACGCTGATGGATTCCATTGTACCGCTCCAGTGTAGCGCCTGTAAATCTCACATTCTGACAATATTTGGCTCACAGCAGGGGCTTTGGCTTGTGCAGAGATATGTGTTTACATATTAGAAGAATTCCCCTCATAAAAAAATCTTCACGTCCACATTTTTGCTGACTTGTGCGAAGACTCCAAGTCTCTCTTGGCGGTGACTGTGTGAGGCACTTTTCTTTCACACCTCAAACAGGGCAATGGTAGCCAAGTAGTGTTTTCCTCAGTCCACAATACGTCTCTAATTTCCAACGCTATAGCAGATGAATAGAACTGCAGACAGGTATGTCTGTCGCTTCGGGCGTTGGAAGTTGGTGTGGTACGAGTGTGTGTGTATATCGTCTCTGTCGGGTGGAAACCTCATATGTCCAAAACTGTTACTTTTCAGGATTCGAATTCAAAAACAGCAAAAGTAGCAGATCTACAAGCTCAAAACGCAGCGCGAAGCAACGCGTTTCGAGCTTGTAGATCTGCTACTTTCGATGCTTTTTGTGTGACGCTGTAGCATGATCCAAGCAGGGCGTTGTAAACACAGTAAGATAAGTTAAGATCCATAAGAATATGGATATAAGAGGTTTCTGCCAGACAGCAACAATATGCATGCTCAGAATCCGATTTATTCAGAATCAGACATGATCGTGTGTGTGCATGCTTGTGCAGTGTATCACAGGTTCTGATTCCCCTTGCATCCCCTTAAGACAAATAGACTTAATCTTTGGCTGTGGGACCCCAATGCTAAATGGCTTAAATGGTTTCTATTTAAAACAAATCTACAAGCTCACAATGTCTCGCACGATGTGCTGTGAGCTTGCAGGTCTAATATTTTTGCTATTTCTATATTTAAGTGTTTTTTTAAATTTAGGAACATTTTGAAAAAAACAACAAAAAAACAATTATACACGCGCACACACACACACACACACACACACACACACACACACACACACACACACACACACACACACACACACACACACACACACACACACACACACACACACACACACACACACACACACCTTTTGTATCTTATTCATATTCCTCTCTGTTCCTATTGCCCCCCTCCGGCTCTCTCTTGCGGCCCCCCACAATGAAAACCACTGCTTTAGTGCATTTTAGGTCTAGAAGAGAGCTGATTAGGGCTCCATCCGAATCTGAGAGGATTAGTAGTGGGCCTGACACTGGGCCCTGCTGGACTCCACTGAGGAATGCACTGTAGTCAAGTCAGCCAGTAAGGAGTCACTCAGCCATCCCAGTGAATCAGCCAGGCAGCGATGATCAGTCTGCCACACTGAATAAAACTCCTCAGTGTTCATTTACCTCTGAGAGTGTACAAACGTAACCAAATGGACCCGCGAGGGTCCATTTGGTTACGTTTGTACACTCTCAGAGGTAAATGAACACAGAGGAACTTTTGCCGTCACCCACACAGTTAAGGGTCCATTCTTACACTCACAGTGAACCATGGTGTTCTGGGTAGTCAGTCAAGCCGCAGAAGAGATTAGTTTGGCTTTTGTAGCAGTAACAATTACTTCATAAGATTAAGTGTGCTCGCTTCCTCCAGCTATCCAACTATTCCTTACACACACACACACACACACACACACACACACACACACACACACACACACACACACACACACACACACACACACACACACACACACACACACACACACACACACACACACACACACACACACACACACACACACACACACACACACACACACACACCCTCGCGCATTTGTTTGCCAAACCATATCTATGTCAGGCCATTTGGAAGAAACCTTCGCTCCCCTAGTCTACGGACCTGCTTTTTTGTCTTTATTGCAGTGAAAGGATATGCCGTTTAGCTTGTTAATAGACCCAGGAAAGAAACTTGGCATTTTGCATGTTTATGTGCTCCGCTACACACTGAACAGTATCACTGAACAATTATGGTGTACACCAGTGGTTCTCAACATTTTCTGGATCAGGGCCCGCTTGAAAATCTCAAAAGGGTTCACGGCCCACCCATCTGACCACTTAACACAGCAGCCGTGTCAGAGTTGAACAAGAAAAGAGGCCAATAATCCCAGGTTCCCTCTACAAGCCTTTGGGAACTTCACATTTCTCGTCTCAATGTGCTTTGCAAATACTTCTTTGCTCATGACAAGCAGAAGTATGCCAGGCTGATTCCCCTTTAAATTGCAGAAATGAAGGCCCTGCAGACCGCAGATCCAGAGATATACCAAGAATGTATGGATGGTAATTTCACTGTCATTAAGAACCAGATACCGTTCTGTGCCATTGTGGTGGATAATGCACATCAATCACATCATGAAGGGCACTGGAAGCCTCTCTTCTATTACTCAGAAGAGAGAGAGTAAGCTCATTACCACACTCAAAACGCTGTCTAACCAGAAGAGGACTGGTGAGGACTTTGATGATGTTGATCAGCAACCACAGAATGCTACCACTCAAGGATTTTCCCTGCCAACAAAGACCAAAGATTGTAGTAAAATTTGACCGCTATGATCTACCATCTTTCTTGAAGGAGGCCACACGGAAGGGACGCCAGGATGGCAACAACACATACTTATCATGTGGGGAAGTGTCATACAAAAAGTTCTTGTCAAGTACCAGCACCAAATGAGCTGAATGTCTCTCTTGCCATGAGAGCCCTGAGCCCTCCAACACTTTCAGGGGAAACCCCAGGTTTTCATGGTAGCTGTCTGAAGAGGGACAGAACTCTAGATCAAGTCCCCTGACACTGATGTGTTTATTCTTGCAATTCGACAGAAACATCAGCTATGCAATCTAGTTTGGGGAACAAGAAATGCATAATCCCACTGGAAACAGTAGTGCCTGCACTTGGTAAAGGGAAACCTGCAGGGGAGGAGCAGGATGTAGAAGTTGAATTGAAACAGATTATGACGATAATAATGATGACAATGATGGTGAATAAAGAATATTAATACCCAAGAATGGATATTGGTATGACAGTATATAATATGGAGTTTATGAAGATGTTAATTGATTAACCACTTAATCCTTTGTTGACCGGGGTCCCCAGGGCTCTATACGTGGTCCGCTGCTTTTTTCACTCTATACCAAACTCTTTGCTAAAACAAAACGATCACATCGTCACAACGCAAGGTGTTGTGAGCTTGTAAATTAGCTATTTCCTGAATACATACCTTCATGGTTAAATAAATACCTTCACGGTTCTATGATAATATCTAGCTACAGCCATTATATTTTATTAAAACTATCACTGCTACCAATGCTATCAAATTAAATTATGTTCTGTCCCTTCGGTGGCAACGTGTTTGTCTGTGTCCGTTGGAGCTTCCTCTGGCCACAGTAACGCAGGATTATGCCGGAGACCTCATGGGTGTTGTACATCTTCAGGAGGACTGGAGGAGGTATTTTGAGACAATGAGCATCTTCTGTGTTGTCTCACTGCAGCTACATCCTCCCATTAGACTGAGCACCATGAGCAGTGTGTATGCAGCAACAACACACCCCTCACACACCATGTCCCATCTGACACTTGGACACGAATCCAAACGCTAAGTGTACATAAATCTTCAACGATATCCTCACACTGCAGGGGGTTTTCAGCACATCAGGCAGAGCAAGGCCAGACAGAATCTGGAGATTCTGCAGTTGGGAAACCAGAAGGAATTGGGATCACTTCATTCTGTCAAAGCTGTGCTTTCGGAATCTACATGGCTTGTGAAAGAGCAAGTGTTTTCGAGCAAAGCTTTCTTGAACGAGCGGTTTATCCCTTGACAGCAGCAAACGCGGTCCTGGTTTACACATAGTAAAAGCGTGTGCACCTGCATTATAAACTCTGCGGGCTTCATGTGCGAGAGCCAACGATGCTAGTGGGAGGCCATCTCCTGACATTTCCCTCCCACTGAGGATGACAAGGCATCCCCCCCTCCATTCCTTTGAGTCCCGCGACGCGTAGCCTATTTTTCCCCAGCGGGACAGCACTTCTCTTCCCTTTCATCCGCCTCGCTCTGGAAATGAGAATGACATTCCATTAGCGAGGGGAAAGAATTCTCCACCTTGGCTTGTGAGAGGTGCAACGCCGAGAGCCAAATTGCCTAAATGAAATTCCAGCATGTGATGAGTGGGAACTGGGAAGAGAGAGCGGCGTGCAGAGGAGCCAGGCTTTATGCAGCTGCAGGCTTGCACGCTGTCCAACCCCTGAAAAAACAAAAACAAACCCCACAGCCCTATCCCTCCCTATTCCGTAGACAGTTCAAGATATGAAATGTGTTAGAAGGGTGTAAGTGAGGCTAGAAAGTAGTACTTAACCTCTTAAACCCTATATACTTTGTTGACCGGTGTCCCCCAGGGGTCTATACTTGGCCCCCTTCCCCCCCCTCCCATCTGCACCAAATCTCTTCGCCGGAAATAGCCGATCTATACAAGCTCGCAACACATCGCATTGTAACGCGTTATGAGCTTGTAGATCGGCTTTTTTCACCTAATTAGATTATGCCCAGAATACGGACGATATGAGGTTCATGTGGTCAAGTCTCACATGCATCATATTTTGACACAGAATCAAATGTTTTATGGTCATGATTGACCAGGAGCCTGGATGGCTCGGTTCCAGGCCTAAAATAATTAAAATAGATATTTTCGGAAATCTCTATGGGAAAATATAGTGTGTGTGTTATTAGTTTTTAATGATGACAGACTACACACAACACATACTATTAAGTGTGTTGTGTGTGTTATTAGTTTTTAATTATGACAGACTACACACAAGTGTGCGTGCATGTGTGCGCATGTATGCGCGCGTGCATGTACGAGCATGTGCCCCTATGGCCTTCTTCTCCAATGTCTGGGATATGCCGGGAATACACACATTGCTCCAAGTAAGGCAGGTCCCTTGTCGTCGGGGTGATAATGGCTTTCCCTGCCGCGGCGGAGGGCGAGGAGTGCTTTTATCTGGTCAGCCACTGGAAAGCTCATTTCCTGGTCCACTTTCCATCCACAGCCTCCGTCCTCCACGCACCGCCTCAAGCTGCCAGGTAACGCTCAGCTGGGAGCACGACGGTTAAGAGACCCTTCAACGGAGGAGGAGACGAGAGGGAAAAGGAGGGGACGCGGATGGAAGGAGGAAGGGAGAGGAAAGCAGTGGTTCTCAAACCTGTGGGTCGAGACCCCCAGGGGGGTCCCCACAAGATTTTTTATTTGGGGGGGTCTCCCAGATGACAGTGAAGTGACAATTTAAGGACTTTTAATACCTTTTTAATACCTAAACAAAAACCAAGTAATCAACAAACTATACTATAAAAACTGGTGAGAAATTGGCCAAATTGTCAAATAATAGATAACATTTTGAAAATAGCCGATCTACAAGCTCTACAAGCAACGCCTCGCAACGCTGTTCTCTTCTTCTCTCTGCTACATTGTGAGCTTGTAGATCGGCTATTTTCACAATATGCATCTGTGGAACAGAGTCAAACACAATGTAATGTCTCAACTCCTACAATTCCAAGTGCTTGTCAGGGTTGGGGGTTACCAGTTCAAATATGATTATTTTGGGGGGTCACAGCCTGAAAAGAGGGGGACATGGGAATGATATGAGAGAGAGAGATAGAGGTAGAGATAGTGTGTGTGTACATACCGTTTCATTCCAAAGAGTAAAGCCAGTAATGGACACCATAAGTTCAACTGCTCTATGTCATGAGTTTCAATGTCGGGACATGAACTGATCAATCCTCAGGGGAGGCTAACGGCTTCATTAGGCACGCTCCATTCGCTCACGCCTTAGGAATCTTGAAAGACACAAATTCCAGTGCTGCGCTAATTCGCCACAAACCTCACAGCAACAGAAACGCTGATGAAAATGGGAGGCCTGAACACCCGAGCAGTTCTCTTGAGAACACACCAACACAAACATTCGACGGCAGACATAATGACTAATTGTACACATTCATAAGCAAGCTATACAACAATGACCTGCGGCTAAGATTATACATCTTTGATCAACAAAGCAACGTTACTCAAACGGTACACAGCTGCTTCCTGTTTGTCTATATTTGCATCAAGTTTCAAGTTGTCCCTCGTTAGCGTCAACATCCTAACAGATGAGAGGCGAACACAGAGGTTCAAAAGGCAACAAATGCTTCCAAAGCAGTAAAATTATTCATTGACTGAGGTTAATGTCCTATGTGACTAACCTTAATTTAGAAGCATTTTTAATCAACAGCTAGATTAAGATTAAATCCGAATGAGATACTTCTAGATGTCTGCATGGAGCAAACTAACTGCAGATTAGATTTCGGGGGCGGAAGATACTCATTAAAATTGCCTCCATTTTGTTGTTTGCTAGAGAGGACAAACTCAAGGGTTAAACACAAGACAGTGACACATGCTGTATACTGTACATGTTAGTATAGCACTAGTCTCGCATGGTCAGACTTGCCTCCCACAATTTTCAAATGCCTCCGGTCATTCAATCTAGAGCACAGAACCTCTGTTGATGATCAAGCGATTAAGCGGGTGTGAAGCCTCCTCCCCACTTCCGTTTCGTCTTTAGAGTCGCGCAAATGTATCCTAATATAAATGAATATCATCGAAGCATAATAGCTTGCTGCTTAGCAGAAATGGAAGTAAAAAAATAAAATCTAAAGATATTTTTAAATATATTTTCGTGAACGGAAATACAAACAGATGACATCTTTCTGCCTCGGATTTCAGGAGGTGTAGTTCCAGACTATGTTGCATTCGGAGATTGTGGAATAGTTGTCTGGCTACAAGAGACTAGTAGCACTGACTGACTTGAGGTCACATTGTCGTCCAAAACACACCGTGTACTGTATCTCCAGAGAGAGGACACAGGCATCAACGAGGGGGGCTGCAATTCATAACGTGGCCTGTTTATAAATTGTTTTTTTTTATTATTATTATCATTATCATTATTATCATTATTATTATTGTCAAGAGGCATACATTACAGTGCAAACAATTCTTTGGCAAACATACAATACAAATGTCAGATAAGATACTTATATCCACATTGACCGCTCGATTAGGGGACAGTGTAGGTAAAGCATGTTCAGTCTTGCAGAGCAGTGCATTCCATTGACAGTTGGGATTTGTTTTGGGGTTGGGGGAGGAGGATGGGGGGGGCATTAACATGAAATTAAAATAAAATAAAAATGTATAACTGCGATCGAAAGTAAAGGGGAATAGAGGTCACAGTGCTTTGAAAGCCAAACCTTGGGAAAACATTTACACATACAGTATACACCAGAACGAGACACACACACACACACACACACACACACACACACACACACACGTATTTATGCAAGCACGTGCATAATATGCACTTAGCAAAACCACACACATTTGTACACTCTTGAAGGAGAATGAAAACAAAAACGTTAACGTAGGGAAGGGCCTCCGATGACTGACAAGAGCTATAAGGCTTGGCAGGCAGAAAGTCCACACAGCATGGCGGACATACATACGTGTCAGATACATACGTGTCCAGTTCATTTATCTGCATTATACCTTTGTGCCAACATGGCTGGGCCTTAAAACACAACACTCCCCCCCCCACTGAAAGCCCTACATGGAACATTCCGGAGTGTACTATTCGGGGCCTTTGCGACAGACGTGTTCTCAGGGATGTGGGGAAGACAGGAACGGTGGGAGGCAAAAACAACAATATGAGTTGCAATGCATTAACCGCTCTACTTTTCAAAAATTTTCAAAAATGCTCAAACGTTAAACTAATTATAAGTAGTTAAAAAACAACAAGTAAAATTGTTTTCAAACGATTTTTGAAATATTTTGCATATCGTCTGTCGGGTGGAAACCTCATATCCAAAACTGTTACTTATCAGCATTCAAATTCAAAAATAGCAAAAGTAGCAGATCTACAAGCTTGAGCTTGCATTGTACATTACATTGTAGTGTGATCAAGTAGGGAACTAATTTACGAAAAAAAAAAAAAAAAAGTTAAAATACGGAGATAAGAGGTTTCTGCCCGACAGTGGCGATAAAGATATGGACAGGTTGAAAGTGGTTAGGCGGGCCAGCGCGAAGGCTTGAATGAGTGGTACCGTCTACAGTATGTACAAGCTATGCGTAGCGCCGTTCAATGAAATCTCATTGGTCAGTAACATTGGCGAGCCAGCAGAGACTGGTTTTGTTTTGATGGACAGTGTATATGCCACCTCCCCAGTCATATGGCTTCCATTATAGTGGAATTAGGGGTCAGTGGTCTAGAAAAGCCTGCGCTTCACACACACACACACACACACACACAGCCAAATGACGTCACCCGGGCCACGCAGTTTCCCACGAGGACAACGAAACCAGAGCCAGGTGATCTTTCTTACCCCGAAGCCAACACTGAAGAGGACAGCCATCACCGAGGGAACATCACAAAAAAAAAAACTGAGATTCTTACACACACACACACACACACACACACACACACACACACACACACACACACACACACACACACACACACACACACACACACACACACACACACACACACACACACACACACACACACACACACACACACACACACACACACACACACACACACACACACACAATGCAAAACAAAACAGATATGGATTGTAGAGAATGCTTGGCAAAGGAATGCATGCCAGTGTGTCCTTGTGTAAACTGGAGTCGGAGGGCTGTGGGTTCGTTCATGAGAGCAGCATAGACAAAAAAAAACAGTCAATGGATAAGGCAGCAGTCCTTCAAATATGTGTTGTCTACGGACTAAAAGCTTCCGTCTCTGTCGGGTGGAAACCTTTTATGTCCAAAACTGTTACTTTTCAGGATTCAATTTCAAAAATAGCAAAAGTAGCAGCTCTACCACTCACGCCACGTCTCGAGCTTGCGGATCTGCTACTTTTGATGCTTTTGTGTGACGCTGTGGTGTGATGAAGTAGGGCGTTAATTCATGGAAGAACACAAAACGTTTAAATATGGAGATATGAAGCTTCTGCCGGACAGCGACGCTGTACAAGAAAAGGCTGCGAGCGTTCACTCCGGGCCAGGCGGGAAAATACTGCTGTGGTAGACGTAGCAGCAGTGGTGGAAAGTAACTAAGTGGATTTACTCAAGTACTGTACATCAGTAGTTCTCAAACTTTTTCGTGCCAAGGACCCCCACATTTATATATGTTTGGCCGCGGCCCGCGGACCCCCGTCCCCGTCCCATCTGAATTGTGTTGTTCCAGGGACGGCCAAAAGAGAAGATATGTGAAAAAAAAAAAGCAAAATGTTTCAACATTATTCAAACACTTTCAAGATTTTTCAAAAACAGCAGATGTACATATCTGTTATTTTTGAATAGCCAACATATCATATATGGATAAAGGGGTTAAAATGATTGTGTCGCTATATTAACTAATTTAGCTGGGGACCCCCTGGAACCTCCTCAAGGACCCCTGGGGGTCCCCGGACCCCACTTTGAGAACCACTGCTGTACATAAGTACAATTTTGAGGCACTTTTACTTTACTTGAGTATTTACATTTTTCAATACTTTTTACTTCTCTGCTACATCTCAAGAGGTAAAATTGTACTTTTTTTACTCCGTGACAATTATTTGAAAACTTTAGTTACAAGTTACTTTATAGATCATTTAGAATCATTATTACAAAACACATACATCAACCAATCAAGCCCTACTTTATAGTTTGTCTATAAAAAAAAAATGCCGATCTACAAGCGCACATGCCACAGCGTGATGAGCTTATAGATAGACTATGTTCGAAAAGGTTTTGAAACATTTTGAACAATTTGAGTAACTTTTTATACTTTAAGTACTGTATTATGTTGATGCCAATACTTTTGCACTTTTACTCTTGGAATACAGGCCTTTTACTTGTAACAAAGTATTCTTTTTATATCGGAGTGTTGCTACTTTCACTTAAGTAAAACATTTGAGTTCTTCCACCACTGCGTAGCAGTATCCAAGGCTAAACTCTGATGTCACTTCAACACTCATGCATATTTCCATGGATAAACATGTGCTATTATGCAATTTGTTTGAAGTTATCAAGTTATACATTTGGCTTTAGACGAGTCTGACAAAACACCGAGAGGAATTCGATACAGTGGTAAAAAACAAAGGGGGTTGACAAGGCTTTTTGAAAGCGAAATGAGGATGAGAAGAGCACAACACTGTGAGCGCCGGCCTGGATGTCCACGACTCCGTTTGCTTACACAAATTCAGGGACAGGCCAGAGCACATACATACATTAATCCCAGATGCAAGTTAACAAACAAGTCGTCCATCGAGATAGAGGTGATATTCAGTAGACATTGTTTTTTCTTTTTCTTTTTTTGCATTACAAAAGTTTTCATAGGGCTTCACATTATCTTCATATGTAAGCAGTCAATACAAAAATGAGGGAGAAAAGAAATAACGTATTTATAATATGATATAGAGCACCTTAGATTAAAAGCCGAAGTAACTATTTATAAAATGTCTTTTAGAATGAATAAAAAAAGATTCTCTCAATTGCGGTTTAACATGAAACGCCATATAAGAAGATGAATGAAGAGTGTATATAGGATGCTTTGCGTATTGTTAAACAAACAAAAAAAATACTTTGAAGGCTTGTATTTAGTGACTAAATCATTAAAGGGGGTGAGAAGAAATAGCACCAGTTTTTTTCTTGTTTTTTTTTTTCCGGTATCTCGAACCTGAGAACGTTTTGTGAGACAATAAAAATGGCTGCAGCCTTTCAATTTTTCTTCCCTTTCCTGCGTGGTGGGGGGCGGGGGGCGGCGACTGGTCCTGCATTCTGTCACTACGTGTGATCACAGGGGGCGTAGGCACTTGGTCGCGCTTTTAGGAGGCCGCGACACATTCCTGCTCGGGATTGTGCAAGCAGGGGAAAAGGGCGCTATCCACCTTAGGTTTGACAGTCCATCAGTTCATCCACCCATCCGTCCGTCCGTCCATCCGTCCGTCCAGAAATTAATCCGTGTAGTAATTACTTGGCTCCTTTGCCAAAATCGGTTTCAAGCCAGGACCTCCGGCTGTGGGCCTTTGGGATGGGGGGAGGGGGAGGAGGAGGAAGGGAGGGGGCTCGACGTGTAAAAATAAAAACAACCCCCTCCCGAGCCACCCCCCCCCCACTCACCCCACCCAAAAAGCAAGGTAACATAAAAAAAAATATACAAAAATGAGGCAATTGGGTGCCGCTTGCTGTGGGCATAGGAGCACACCTTGAAGAGTCTTATCCTCTTATAATGATGGGATCTCTGCTTTTAAGTTGAGTGTGTTTCAGACACGTTGGGCATGTTGGCAGTGGGAGGGGGTCCTGAGGGTTTTTTCACGCGTGGCGATTGTCCGCTTGATGCCTGCTGTCTGTGGTGCCCGCGTGGTCGAGGCACACCGGGCAGCAGGTGCCTTTTAGCTTGGTGGGCTTCTGGCACTCGACCGGTGGACATGACTCCACAAAGCATGTCACTTGAGCATCCTGAAGGGCACAGAGGAGGGAGTGGGGGGATTAGCATAAGTCAGCTATCATATCGTCTCTGTCGGGTGGAAACCTCATCCTGTCCAAAACGTTGTGGATCTGCTACTTTTGTGTGACGCTGTAGTATGATCAAGTGCGGAATTAAATAACACATTCCATGCCAGCGTTTAATCTCTCTAAGACATAATGTATTCACCAGTGCCAGCGTTTTATTGTTGTTTTTTTCACGTCGCCATAGACCTCGTTAAAATCCTTAAGATTGAGCTCTAAACTGTTTGTAAACACAGCGGAGATCCTTCTCCGTCGCCCAGTGAAAACCCCATGCAAAACGGAATCACCATCTTGTAGTTAGAACGGTTTATGTTAAACAGTGATCAGCGACGAGGAAAACTACAAAGAGAAAATGGCATTTCAGTGTCCGCTTTAGAATGGAGGCGGATGGCAACGAAAATATCCGGAGAAGAATAATTCCGCTTCCGGTGGTGCTACAATGAAATGTGACGTAGCGAACGAGGCCTACAATGAAATTTCAACCTGTGAGTAAAAAAAAAAAAAGACCACTTCGCGTAGGTCTACGCGATTGGCACACGGCTTTAAATAGGTTTGCGTAGGTCTACGCGATTGGCACTCAATGTGTTAAGATAAAACACAAAATGTTACAATATGGAGATAAGAGGTTTTTCTGCCCGACAGCGACGATATTTGCTTTTTTCTTTGCCACTGTGCTTGGTACAGCAGCCAATTCACGTGCCAAGTCCTTGCTGCGGAGTGAAAGTGGAAGGAAATGGAGCTCAAGGCAGAAAGAGGCGGAGATTGACACTTCAAAAGGACTCCAGGTTTGGTGTGTGGGCACTTTTACCTCTGCTGGAACCGGTGGCAGAGAGATAAAGGGGTGAGGCCCAGAGGACGGACACACACACACACACACACACACACACACACACACACACACACACACACACACACACACACACACACACACACACACACACACACACACACACGCTATACTTGTGAGGATATCATATTTTCAGTGTGTGACACCGCACGCAAGTATCCCAAACTGAATATTTTCTAATTGTAACCTTGTTTCTTCTTTTTTTTTTTTTTTACATAAAACGACCATTTCTCTTGTGAGGGATCAGGAAATTGTCTTTGTCTTGTCTATTTCTCAAATTCTACTACACTTATGGGAACACTTTAATGTACAGTAATACATGTACTCTACGCACGCACGCACCCACACGCCCCAGGAGACGGGCAGTGTCAAACAAGTTAGCAAAGGAAGTGAAAACACTGGCAGTTGTGCCAAGCAAAAGACAGAACGGGGCATTTGAAGTGGCTAAACCGCTGCCACAGAAATAACTCTAATAATAATTATTAATAAGAAATGATAAACAAGGTATGCAAGGAACAATTTAAATAATGCCTCAGGTTTATTAGATGGCAGAAAAGTGTGACAACTGCACTCTGTGAGGTAAGAATGGAGTGTGTACCACCAAATGTGTGTGCATTTAGTGACTAGGTGGAGATCATCAATGAAGCAAATGTGGCGTTAATGTGCAATGACTTAAACATTCACGAAAAAAAGAAAGAATCCCCACTGTTAATTTATCCATTTGTAACACAGAGTCTACAAATTGTAACCAAATGGACCCGTAGACTATTAGAGTTAAAGACATATCGTCTCTGTTGGATGGAAACCTCATATGTAACATACGTAAGATATGTAACATACCTTGCATTCGCATGTGGTGCAGGGGTCTTTCTTCCACCTCTCGTTGTTCGATCGCTCGCGGCCCTCAGAATCAGTGCAGTCCGTTTTGCTCAGATGGGCTTCAAGTCTTTTAATCTGCACAGAGAGAGAGAGAGAGAGAGAGAGAGAGAGAGACAGAGACAGAGACAGAGACAGAGAGAGAGAGAGAGAGAGAGAGAGAGAGAGAGAGACACAAGGACAGATCACCCAGATGCCTGGAAACAATTATTCAACGAAGTCTACATCCACTACAATATACTCTCTTTTTCTATGACTGCGATTTGCTTCCTACAAAACTTGGCACAAGCAGGCCGTGCGTGTTAGTATAATCCCAGAAACAGCAAAAAAACAGAGGACTAAAAGACAAATGTTAAACACTGAGGTGTTATCTTTGGGTTGCTCATTCAAAGATGACATCACTAACCAATCACAGTTCTTTACGGATCGTTGAACTCTCACACTCTCCCCCATACTCAGTGTCAAATACTACTACTACGGTATAAAGACTATACACAGTTGTACACCCCCTCGTTCTCACACACACGTCAACCTCCCCAAAGCCCTAACTCACTGCTTCCAACATTGGGGTCCGGTGACCCCGAGGGGTCCTTGAGGGGGTTTCCAGGGGGTCCCCAGCAAAATGAAGGACAGTTAAAACACTTAAGCCCCGTTTAATTTTTCGGTTATTCGAGAATTGTCGAGAAAGTTAGGAAAATCATGAAAGATAATGACAAATCTTCTCTTATGGGGTCCCTGGTACAAAGTATTTTCAAATGGGGGTCCGCGGCCAAATACATGCGTCCATCACGGTCCATGACATAAAAAAGTTTGAGAACAGCAACCACTGCCTTAACCAATGATACCAATAATCTAAAACAGTGGTTCTCAAAGTGGGGTGCAAGGATCCTCAGGGTTCCTTTGGGGGGATTCCAAACGTAGGGTCCATTCAGTTCCGTTTGTACACTCTCAAGAGTTATGGGGGTCCTTGAAATTAAATCGTTTTGAGAAGCACTGATCTATTGATCTATCTAACGCCTATGAATGCATGGAGTGCCCAAGAGAACAAGCCCAGGATGCATTGCAGGGGCCCCGTCCACGGGAATGAACTGTGCGGCTGCAGACTTAATGAAAAACACGCATGTGTGTATAGGGGTTAGACCATGTCAGAGCATTAGCCCGCAGCTGGGTTACTCTGCACAGACTTGTCTTTTGCATCCATGCATGCATGCAACAGATGTATATATAGAGAGTGCATGTCTGTGTGTGTGTGGTATTATCTAGGCCAAAGATGGTTAATTTAGGAAGATACGCCATCCCAATTGGAGCCAGTAGAGGCAAAATGGTACACAAATCCTACAAATGGTCTCCTGCGAGAGAGTGTTGCTGGGACAGAGAAAGGTCGATAATAAAGTTGTTGATTTCTGAAAAAAAGCTATTTTAGTGTGAAAGTCTTGGGAAGATTCTGTGGCTTGAGACGATCGGGTCCAATATTTAGTTCAGTAACCATGTTCAGAAGCTGTGTTCATGTTCACTCTTCCATTGGAATGAATAGACTCCAACCTGCTTCCGGTCTGCTAAAAAGGCCGGCCACCTACTGTACGTCACACAGATACGGGAAGTAAACCGGCATGTTTTTCTTTCTTTTTTTTGGGTCTTGGTCTAGGCCATGGGGAGTCCTGGGCCCCCCAGGGGTCCTTGAGAGGCTTCCAGGGGGTCCCCAGCTAAATGACTGATAGTTAAAGTCATTATTATTACATGTACAAGTAAATACAACTACAGAACATACAGAATGGTTATTTTGGTCAGAGCTGTCATCGCACTGCCATCTCTATACAGTACCTACGATACATTACAGACATTAAAGGAATTATGGAAAAATTATAGACCACGTGGGACCGAATCATGTCTAAGAATAAAAATGCAATGAAGACTGGGGTCCAAGAGATGACAATCATATGAAATGGGGGTACGTGGCCTGATGCATATGAAATTGAGGGTCTTTGAAATAAAAAATGGTTGACAATTACAGATCTAGGCACACAGGGAGATTCTGCAGTTTAAACAATTGCAGAAGTGAAGACCACTGGTACCGGCAAGATAAGTGACATTAAATGTTGACATTTTATACCAGTGCTAGCAGGTGGTAAACATTTAGGGTTGGGCGGGCTCCTGTGCATGACAGGACACGTGATAATATGAGAACGACTCAGGAACACCTTTTGACCTCTTTTCACAAAAGTACACAAACCATAAACACGATTACTGATGTGCGCGTGTTTTATCCACATGGTGTTCCACACGTGTAAATGTCCAAAACGGTTAATTTTCAGGATTAAAATTAAAAAGTACCAAAAGTAGCAGATCTACAAGCTCAAAACGTGCCCCTTTTTGCTGCGTTACGAGCTTGTGAATCTGCTACTTTTGTGTGACGCTGTAGTATGATCAAGTAGGGCGTTAATTTACCAAAAAAATATGGAAATAAGAGGTGTCCGCAACGATATGCATGTTATATGTGTCATCATGTGTAAAGGGCACACACCTGCTTTCGTAAACTTGTGATAGTTTTCTGCATGTCGGAGACAAAGTCCTGGAAGTCGCTGGCTGATGGTTCAGTGCTTGGCTTGGAGGCCACAGAGACATTCACATGGCTTCCTTTGCCCTCTTCCTCCACTGGCCTGCAAAACAAAACAAAAGCAAGATCAACCACATGAACGAACATTTGGAGAAAAGTGCAGATCTACAAGCTCACAGCTTGTAGATCAGCTGTGGGGGGGGGGGGGGGGGGGGGGTGGTTAAGTGTTGTCTTGCTCAAGGACACTTCGACATGGGCAGGCAGGGAGGTGAACCGGTGACCTTCGGATTACCAGAAGGCCTCTCTACCCACTCAACTAGGGCCACCCCCCAAGTTTAGAGCCGTGGAGGAGCGCAGTGCACAAAGTATATCGTCGCTGGGCAGAAACCTCTTATTTCCATATATACATTTGTTTTTTTTCGTAAATTAACGCCCTTCTTGATCATACTACAGTGTCACACAAAAGTATTAAAAGCAGCAGCTCTACAAGCTCGAAGCAAAGAGTTTCGAGCTTGTAGATCTGCTACTTTTGCTATTTTAGAATTTGAATCCTGAAAAGTAACATTTTTGGACATACTGTAGGAGGTTTCCACCCGACAGAGACGATATAGGGGTTACGTCTTCTTAGTGTGCCAAGTTGAATGAATTCATCTCAAAGGCTGATTTGTTGACATCACTTTGGGTTCTGCCCTCATGTGCGCAATGTAAAAAAAATGCCATCTTTAGACATCTGTTTCTTGCATACCGAGTGATCAATCTTCATAACACACACACAAACATTTCCACTGTCTAGATGTCTGCCAAAGTTCTGAATTTCTCCGTCTCAGTTGTTGTTTCTGCCGCTATCGGATGCATGTTCTTCATGCGTTCTCCTCCACTCTGCAAACCAGCCGTGACGTCAACACGGCTCTGTTGGCGCAACCCATTCGCCTTCTGCCTGTGGCATCCAAGGTCGAGTTCAAACCCAGTGTGATGCGAATATTTCATGAAAACTCTTCTTCTCCCCCTCTTCTTCTCCGCCTTCCTCTTCCTCCGTAACTTTACCCGCCCCGTCCTCGCTGATGCGAAGTTGCCATCATTCAGTCTCATTAACCACTTAAAAGGAGTAGTTCACCCAGAACATGACTTATTTTCTATTAATTACACACCCCGTGAAGCGTTGACTAGGAGACTCCGGCTGTCATCAAATTACTGGCTTAGGAATGTGACAAAAAACTAAAACTCTCCATGAATTCAAGGCTTCATGGGGTGTGTAATTGATAGAAAATAAGCCATGTTTTGGGTGAACTACTCCTTTAAAGGACGACTTCAGCCATTTTCAACCTATCGTAATATAATTGGTCCTCACTAATGCTAATTATAACATTCCACTATTTTTGTCTATTCACACTGAGTCTCAGGGGAGGGCTGTGGACAGGTCAGAAACCCCTACCAGTGACATCATCAGTGAGCATGTTTGGTCATTTCAAACAAGATTTCAAGTTATTTATTTTACTTTTTATTCTGGTGGGAACAATGGCTTCTATTATAGCGTGCCAACTTTCCAGGAATAGAAAGCCTGGAGTTTCTATTAGCTTGGATTCCCCATCGATGATGCCACAGCCCTCCTCTGAGACACAGTGAGTAGAACAATAATGGTACCATATTATAATGAGCATTAGTGAGGACCAATTACATGAAGATAGGTTGAAAATGGCTGAAGTGGTCCCTTAACCCATTTAATCCGGGGACGCATCTCTGTCATTTTAAATTTCTTTGGCTATTCAAAAATACCAGATATACAAGCTCATAGCTTGATATACATTTTTAAATCGTGAACATTTGTGCAAATCTTTGAATATATATTTTTTAAAGCGAACATTTGTAACTCAAATCTTTGCTTCTGGGGGTCCCTGGAACAAAATATTTTACGAATGTTCGCTTAAAGAATATATATATTTAAAGATTTGCACACATTTTCACACTTTTTCAAAGAAATAGCAGATCTACAAGCTCATGAGCTTGTAGATCTGCTATTTTTTAACAGCCAAAGACATCTAAAATGACAGAGATGCATTCCCTGATTGAATGGATTAAGCTCTATATACTTTGTCTCACAATGAATAACAAAAATAGCAGAGCTACAAACAAACGCATTGTGAGCTTGTAGATCTATTTATGAAACATTTTGCCCCCCCCCCCTCCAATTTAAAGCTTTGGTTGGCCAGGTTGTAAGTGGTTAAGCCAAAAATCACATGGCCGATGTACAAACCTCTCTTGTCAACATGTCAAAATGTTACCTGGTCTCCTGCACGCTGGCGTCGGGCTTGTCCTCCGTGTAGCTCTGGTCAGCTGACCTGCGTCCTCTGAAGTGATAGGACAGGGCGTTGAACTGGCCTTTAGTTCGGCAGTCTAGGAGATCGAACACAGTGACAAAAACACGACACACTGCGGTTAGCTGACACAGAAAATGGATGTAAACCAGTGGTTCCCAATCTGTGGTCCCGGCCCCTTTTGGCTTAAGGGGCGCCAAAGATCAAAATCATAACGTGCTTATAATCCTCTGTCTGCCTGTATGTAGTCAATGTGATATGACTCAGCTCAGAATCATAGAATGTAAAAAAAAAAACATGATAATTGAAAAAAGACTCTAAACTAGTGACTGAAAGCATAAAGTATTTATGACAATGTTTACTAAAGGTAATTAAAATCGAGTGTAAAGGCTGGTCAAATCCCCATTGTAATCAATGGCGTGGTTATAGTTCTGTAACTTCCTTATTGGGTTCATATGCAGCGGAGCTTCCTTGCCGCCTGCTCAGAAAGCATCGCGGCGCGTTCTGAGCTTGTAGAACGGCTATTGTCGCTATATGTCATACAAGAAGTATATAGGGCTCAAGTGGTTAAAGACATTAAAGCAAGAAAAACACAGATGAGATAGAAATAAAGTAAAAAAATACAGGTAGAACGGCAGGTATGGTAAACCTCTTAGGTATGATATCTTTAGCAGCAATAAGGAGTGTGCATGAAGAGGAGAGAAGTTCCAAAAACGGTCGAGTCTGGTATAATTCTATATCCAAAGCTGTACTGCGGTCATATATCATTGTTGTTGGGTGGGAAGGGAACTTTGTAGGTCCAAAACCGTTCCATTTCAGGAAATGGGAAAAAACCTGTGTTCCAATGGATTCTATGCAGTTATTATTCAGTTACAAGCTCTTGTTAATACTAAAACTCAAAGACACACTTACTGTAACCACTTTCACTTTCACACCAACAATTGCTCAAATTGCAGATCTACAAGCTCACAGCGCATCGCGTTGGAATATGAAGATACAATGTAAACAACATAAGAACTCCATTTTAGCACAATCTAAGTCTCAAAAGGTTCTAAAAGTGGGGTCCGGGGAGATCCCCAGGGGTCCTTGGAGGGTTCCAGGGGGTCCCCAGCTAAATTTGTTAATACAGCATTAAACACTTTATTCATGTATACGTTGGCTATTCAACAATAGCAGATCTACAAGCTCAAGCCTTTTTCCCCCTTTTTTTTTTACACATTTCTCCCTGGCACAAAACATTTTTCAGATGGGGGTCCGCGGCCAATTTGGGGGTCCTTGACATGAAAAAGTTTGAGAACCGCCGATCCAGGCCACAGCGATTTGTTTTTCGTCTGAAGAGCAGCGCTGATCATCCGAGATTAAAAGCCCACAGAGACCAGGACAGAGGAAGAAGCAGAGCGTGTCAGAGAGCGGCTTGGTGACATTGTGATTCAGATGAGCGGGGTATAATGAGCAGAGCGGTGCCAGCGCTGCCTGCCATCTCTGCAGCCCTCGCTTTCATCACACTTCAAAGCGCTGTGAGCGGAGGAGGCTGGCGGCGCTACCGCGAGGCTTCATTCCAATACACCGCGCTCATCACACAATCACCGGGCCTGGATGGGCCAATGTGCCACAAAAGACACACAAACACACACGTTTGTATCGCTGTACTTGCGGGGACATTAGCATTTTAGGACGAGGATTTTATGAATCCCATATTCTTAAAAGTTTTGGCCATTTTTAACTGTAAGCCTACAGCTGAAAAATAGCAGATCTACAACGTGTGAGCTCTACTATACTTGTGGGGACATTTGGTCCTCGCAAGTATAGACACACACACACACACACACACACACACACACACACACACACACACACACACACACACACACACACACACACACACACACACACACACACACACACACACACACACACACACACACACACACACACACACACACACACGTGGGTGTCTACAAGCTCTTGTAGATAGGCCAATTTCGGTGCACAACTATGCATAAATCAGGCATAAGTATTAATTAACCATAAAACAATTCTTAAGAACATTTTTCTCACACAATATCTATTTCCCAAACTCTACAAAAGTTGTGGCGACATTTGGCCTTCACATGTAAGTACACACACACACACACACAAACGCACGCACACACGTACACACGCACTACCCCCCACACATCTGGGTCATGGAGAGCTGTAGTGACGAGCATCAAAAAGCCTTAGATTAGATCAACAACCCACCCCCCCCCCTGATACAGGACAGTGGCTGGGAGGTGGGCCCCGTAATTAGGTGGGCTGCAAAATGTAGAATGCTTAAATCCTGCTGCTGCTTTTCCTCAGAATGTCTTTGATTTGCCAGGCAATGGGCCATAAAAACACACAGCATATCTAAAGACAACAAGACATCCTTACCTCACGCTGACAGACATGCATGGGTGCACGGATGTGAGCTAGCATAAACCGATGCACAAAGGTTTACGCGCTCACACACGCATGCACGCACACCCACAAGTTCTACGGTCCCATTTAATTCATCATATATGACAAATAGCTAAAGTCTAAAAGCTGGAAACGTGTTGTATGCTTGTAGATCTGCTATTTTTGCCATTTCTTTTAGATTTATTTGAAAATCTTTGCAAATTCCCCCAAATTAGGGAGGCCAGGGATATTGTGGCTAAGCGATATACTGAATCTTTTTGTTTCTTATTGAGCTAAATAAAACTGTGAATCTGTCTACAGTCTAGCTTGCCTGACAGACAAACAACCCCCCACCCCCTCATCTGGCAGGATATTCTCTGTTTATTAGTTTAGCTCTCCCCTCGTTCACTTTGTTAAGTACGAACACTGGGGTCAGCGTGACGGATGAAACGAGAACAATTAAGAGATAATACACCCCCTGTTTGCTTTGTCCCAACATACTGTCACCATAGCTCTCAGACGATCAACAAGTGGGAGTTTTACTCCTTCCTTTTTTAATACAATCTTAAGAATCAAGAAGGTTTATTCTACTGCACTGGAGCTTGACAACACCGTAACAAATGACGTGGCATCGTTCATTTCACAGTTCATCATTGCATTTTACGTTATGTAGAAAAACTACATTAGGCCATGACACTCTCAGCTGGACACATTTTGTTGTGTTCACTTCACGACCGAACACATCACAACATGCACATTTCACCCCTCTCCCTCAAATCAGGGAAATAATAATCCCTCTCACAATTTAGTTACATTTCATGCTTGGAACCCTGTTGATTGAACACACATCCTAAACGGCCTCCAGATGTACAGTACGCGGATCGCTCCAAAATCACTCATTCACTTCTTAAGACCTGAGGCAGATTCTACAAATGCCTTCTAAACCAGTAGTTCTTTCAATATTTTTAAAACATGTTCAAAAATAGCAGATGTACAAGCTGGCAGCACGGCACGAAGTGGCGCGCTGCGAGCTTGTACATCTGCTATTTTTGAATAGCCAACGCTAAAATGACACAAATGCTTTCCCGGTTTTAATGGGTTAACCACTTTCAACCTGGTGTCCCTACTCCATATTTTGTTACTTTTTTTCTTCAAAAGTAGCAAATATAGCAGATTTACAACATTGCGACGCATTGTGACCTTGTAGATCGGCTATTTTAGCTTTTTTTTTTTAAATAGGGCTTATAGGTTATACCTCAAGTTTGCACTTCAACACTGGCAAAAGAAAGATCAATTCAGCATATTCTATACTGTAATTGTACAAAATGCAAATCTGATACTGTATCCACAAGTGATTACTGTGTGCAATGTTATTGACTCAGGTAGCACCAGTGGTTAGGATAGGATCCCATTATTAAAAAAATGGTAAAACATGGGCGTGTTTAGTGCTACTTAGAAGCCATGTAAACTGAATGCTGTTTTTCACTCAATACTGAATGAATGACTTCACCAGTGATCCAATGGAAAAGGTAGATGGAGACTGTGGTTTCACAGTAGGCAGTAAAATCACCACATTATACCTAATAGCCCCCACGGACAAAGGCCCTGTATTCTCAATCAGCCACCCACAAGAATCTGGAGCAATTATGAGTGTTTGAGAGTCAGGAGAAATATTAAGCACCTCGTGAAAGCGTGAAAAACTCTCTCGGTCTTAATAAATCCAAGCATTTACACTACGGGCTATCTGTATTCTTTCCTGGAATGGCAACCCCATGTTCTACTGTTATGCCACCAAAATGTGGTATGCCCTACCAACAGCCATCCAAAAGTGTGACTCCCTACCCTCCTTCAAAACCGCCATAAAAGAGCACCTGTCTGCAATTTGTAGTAGTCCTAGATAAGTCTTCTAAACTTGACACCAGAAATGACCCCCCCCCGCCACCCCCAATGTTTTCTGGACATATACTTTTATTGCTCCTAGTATTGATGATTTCCTGTATGTTATCGTATATCTTTAAATGTCTTGATGAATTGAATACATATACTGTACAACACATTTTTGTGTTATCCTTTTAGCATCATTGTATAAACGTTCCGCTGTACTTTGACAGCAACTGTTTATAAAGTATTCAATCAATCAATGAAAGACAGCCCCCAGCCCACAGGAGTACGTGCAGTGACAAGGATCACCCCTAGTCACCTCAGACTCCTGAGGTGGTGGGCGGGTACTTTACCCAAGCACCACCTCCTTTTTTCTTTGTCGACGGCACGCACTGGTGGAACACGCAAACATCCAGGCCTTGACTCCAAATTATGTCGCTTACCTCCTACTGTTACCTCTGCACAGCACCGACTATACTATACATAGACATGTACAGTACAGTTCAGACAATCAATACAAGGTTTCCTCAAATGCTTGACATTAAAAGGGACACTTCTAGTACAACAGTACATCCCTAAAATGTGCAAACTTATAACATGTGAAACGTAACGGAAGAGCTCACTCTGTACATCCGACCGACAGAGGGGGGCCTTGTCTTTCTCGAGGCCAGAGAGTAACAAGCACTGACGTTTAGCTCCAAAGAGCCAAGCTCCAATTCACTCGGAGGATCAGAAGCCTGAGGAAATGTTTATTCTTTCATTTCTCTCCCTCTATCTCATCTCTCTCATTCCGGGTTTCATGTACAGGCAAGCTGCTCTCATGCCTAATAATGACAGCTGCCATCGTCGTGTGTGTGTTAAGTGCCGGGGCAGATTCATATACTTCCTTGTGGTTGGTATACAACCCTTGTGATTATTTTGACCCTGGGCTAAATTTGAGAGAATTTGTTTAACCCATTCAATCCGGGAAACGCATCCGTGTCATTTTAGATTTCTTTGGCTATTCAAAAATAGCAGATCTACAAGCTCATAGTGCGGCAATGAGCTTGTAGATCTGCTATTTTTGAAACATCTTGAAAGTTCTTGCTAATCTTTGAATATGTACAGGTATATATATATTTTCTTTGCTTCTGGAGGTCCCTGGAACAAAATATTTGACAAATGCTCGCTTTAAAAAATATATATTCAAAGACTTGCACAAATGTTCAAGATTTTTCGAAAAAAAGCAGCTCTACAAGCTTGTGATCTGCTATTTTTGAATAGCCAAAGAAATCTAGAATGACAGAGATGCGTTCCTGGATTGAATTGGTTAATCACCAGGTGAGAATACTGTGTAGTTTACATCTTACAAAACCTTTCCAGTACTTGGTTCTGTCAGAGCCAGTGTATAAGATGTCAGGTAATTCCCTTGTTGTTGCTTTTATTCCTGCTTACACAGTGTGTGTTCTCTTGGCAAATCAAAAGGGTTATGTGTCATTGAGTGATGAGAGAATGATGACAGAAGTGTCTAGAGAGAAGAGGCATTAGAGAAACAGTGGTTTCAGTGTCAATTTTGTGTTCTCCGAAACCACAGAAATATTGCAAGACTAACCGATCCTGCAGTTTTTGCTGACAACTTGCAGCACCGCTTGTGATGTAGTACTGCAAACGTGGAAAGGAAAAGCCACATGATTCTTTATTCCAGGGGTCTTCAACGTTTTTTTTTAGGCAAAGGACCCCTTAGCTGAGAGAGAGATGAAGCGGGGACTCCCACTCCCCCAGATAACTTGTTTGACAGCACTATCATTTGTTTATTTGTTTACACACTATCTTTTCTATTAATATGTTGTATGAATGATGCCTTGACTGGGAACGATAGAACCGGAAATTACGTCCCCCCCCCAGACATAACCCTGTCCAGTCCTATGTTATGAGATTTAGAAAAACACATCTAGCTCGGATTTCTTCTCCCAGATTGCGTTCTTTGGTGAAAACGAGCCATATTCAACTGCCGATAACAACAGAACGGACGATCGCGGTTACAATGTTTTTGTTCCGGTCGAAAGAGGAGAGACTCGCCCCCCTAGGGAGACATTGTTTGTTTAAATCCGGGTTGAAAAAAAAAAGAAGAATGGTGGACCGTCAAAAAGACACAAAATAAGGTAAAACCGCTTAATTAATCAATACCTGGCAGTGAATGTGTTAAATGCATTAATTTCATAGAAAATAAAATATATTTTCTTCAAAGAATGATACTTTGATACGTTTTTGATTGTTTTTTGATGGGCCCTAGTACAAAAGAAAAGAAAAGATGTATTCATCATCATATTCATACATTTTATTTGATACCGTACTGTACTGTAAAATGTCACACCGTTACATGCCTATTTGTGTGTCTGTCTGTATTTGTGTGTGTGTGGATGGGTGGGTGTGTGTGGAGTTGTGTGTGTGTGTGTGTGTGTGTGTGTGTGTGTGGTCATTATTATAAGTGGAGTCACATGTAAAGATGGGAAAGTATTTGTGTAAGACACAAAATAATATAAGAGGGAATGTTTTTGTAGACGTTTTTAATCGAGCAATAACATTTTGCAATAAACAAGACGGCAGTAAATTTGTCTTTGAAATGAATAATAAAGATGCAAATTAAAGTGATTTTCACAAATCCAAAGTACGGAAATGGAAACATGTATGTGACAAAGTACAGAATGCAGGTAAATTAATGTAGGCTCGTTTCAGCACAACATGAAGCAGCTGTAAATGTACGTCGGGTCATGTTGAGGTGGGGCGAGAGGCCGTTCAGTAGAGTGGTAAATGTATTCTCTGCACTGGAAGACCTGGCTGTTGATCGCCACACCTGGCGCGCCATCAGTCACGAGGGCATCGCACACCTCCAGCAGCAGACCACACAGAGGAGAAAACAGCAACGTGTACAGCGACACCAGCGTGCTGCAGGGGCTCCCCACTCTCATGTGTGGACTTCATCTGCCCCCCACATGTGGCAAACCATGCAGGTCACGCATTAGCCTGCATGGTCACATGCAATTACACAAACGCAACAACCCGTAATAACCCTTTCTCGGAGCAACGTCATCATCGAAATCGATGGACAGCCATAAGCAAAGTAAGCAAATGTATTCATTCGTGTAGTCTCATCCCATCGTCAGAATGAGATCATTGTCTTTAGCTGACATTGTCATGTAGCACACTACAGGACAGGAACTGCAATCGTATCGTACTTTTGTAACAGTAACTTAAATCGTTGTTTTGTGCAAACATACTGGCGGACACGGATATTTCACGCGTTGTTTATTGCAAGCAACACGCCACACCATGTGCTGAATCTCTCTCTCTCTCTCTAATAAGACCCTTACGGGTCCATTTGGTTCCATGCATTTTTTACGAGTAACAAACACACCCAAAACAGCTCTTAAGAGCCACCCGAGAGGGTACAAATAAGACCCTTACGGGTCCATTTGGTACCATGCATTTTACCCACTTGAGCCCCCTTTCCACTGCAGCTTAAGCACCACACCACACCACACAGCACCACACTGCATTAAAATATCTACCGTTTCCATTACACAAAAGTACCCCCTCTCAAATCCACAGGTATGAGTAGCAGACTCCGGTCATCGACGAGGCCTCAGAAACTCATTTGTAATGTAAACATTTACAGGTTTACATTACATTATTATTGTTAGACATTTTGTCTAACAATGTAATGTAGGTGAGTGGCCAACTGTCCTGTATACAAATAAAAATCACCTGTGAATGTGCGGGTGAACCATTTGGTTCGGTATGAACCAAATGGATCCTTATAACTGTGATTATAATAAAATCTAAATTATAATGTATTGCAACTATGCTAATTATAATACACTATAATGGATTATAACTGATTATAATACAATATAAATTAATATAATTTATTACAACTATGATAATTATAACACACTATAATAGATTACAACTGTGATCAGAATACACTATAAAGTAGTATAATGTTTTACAACTATGATAATTATAATACACTATAATAGATTATAACTGTGATTTTAATACACTATAAATGATTATGTTTTACAACTATGATAATTATAACACACTAGAATAGATTTTAACTGTGATTATAATAATCTATATTATAATGTTTTACAACTATATCCTGTTCTAAATAAAAAGTTGGTGAGTGATCAGTCATTATGAAGTGTTTGGCCCCGTTTGGCCTAGCTCAGACCTACCCAGGACTGGGTACTTTTTAGGCACCAGTTTAGTACCACTTACACACCACTCTACCCACTTCATTGTAGTGGAAACCGAGACACAAGTGGACGGTTTGGTGTGGGGTAGGGTGAGGCCATGCATAAGGATCTACCGCCTCTGGAGTAGCAAACACACCCATAACAGCTACAAAATAATGATAAGATTAATTGAGAGCACATCGTAAAATAAGCATTTATACTTTGGAATTCATAAAACCCCCAAATACGACACCACTGCATGCACCCATGGCCTTAAAGAGGCCAGCCAATGAGGAGAAAGTGAGGAGAAAGTGCTTTGCGAAAGTGTTGAATAAGTGTCGACTAGTTGCAGGGTCTGTACATAGACTGGTTTGCTTGGCAAGGCAACCTGTAACAAAGCCAACCTGTAAAAAAGAAAAAAAGATCCTATCACACAAAGATGATTTGGTGTAGTAACTCCGAGGACCCCCCCCTAGGGGTCCGGACCCCCATGTTGAAGACCCCTGCTTCATTCCGTTCCCTCCACGCAGCGTTGATTTTGTCAGCAAATTTTGTTTTAGTTTTATTGATTTAGTCTTTTGAATAAAAAAAGTAAAAAAATGTTTTGTGAAACGTTTTAGAAGATTTATATATATAAGATTTTACTCAAGGTTGATATAAATATAAATCAGGCTATTAGCTAAGTGCCGAAAGTAGCAGATTGGCTATTTTCGGAGCACAACACCAGTGCATAACCAAGCTTAAAATGACTTTTCTTAGTTCTACTGGATCTCTTTTCCACTTGTCCATCCCAAACATTTTCGTCTAGTTTTTCATTTGTCAACGAAATTGTCAACATATTTAGTCATAGTTTGTGTCATCATAGCTTAGTTTTTATTTAGTCATTTACCGTTTTCGGCGGTGAATAAAAGGTACTCGGACGGAGCATTTTTCGTCTTAGGTTTTAGTGGACAAAATAACCATTTGGCCCTACCTTCGCAGCAGTCCTGCCACATGCGCAGGTCAATCCTGGGGACGTCGTCACAGCTGCCGTAGCCGTGCGGCAGCTCCGCCACGGTGAAGACGTCGTGCTGGATGCGCGTGATGTTGTCCCCGTTGTCACACAGCACTCGGGTCAGGGAGGCCTGCTTCAGCTGGGTGAGCTGGGCCGGCGTGAACACGCCTGGGTTCTCGTACCAGAACCTGAGGGGACGGAGCGGGAGGGAGCAGCAGTGTGAGTAGTGGCAGCGCAGCAGTGGCGGAAAAAAATACTCTGATTTTTTTTTTACTTAACCCATTAAGACCTGAGGCCGATTGTACAAATGCCTTCTAAATCAGTAGTTCTCACACTTTCAAGATTTTTAGAAAATGTTTAAAAATACCAGATGTACAAGCTTGCATGCGAAAAGTAATAGTACTACTACTACTTGATCATACTACAGCATCACACAAAAGTATCCAAAGTAGCAGATATACAAGCTCCAAACGTGGCGCAAATCAACACATTTAGAGCTTGTAGATCTGCTATTTTTCATTTGAATCCTGAGAAGCAACAGGATGTCCATCCGACAGACGATATGCAAGAGTACAGTGAGAAAAAAGACCCCAAGGAATGGGGTCAATATAATTATTATGATAATTATTATGCCCTACTAACAGCAGCGCAAAGCATAGGTTCTCACTGAGTTACTACGGTATAATTTTGTCCATATCTTGCCACGGTAAACTTTTCTCCCTGTATGATTCAGAATGCTGTATTCTATACCTCCCTAGACATGATGGTCTATACAGTACCTCCCCACAAAAGGAAGCATGCCTTTATCTAAGTATCTCATCGTCTCTGTCGGGTGGAAACCTCATAAGTCCAAAACTGTTACTTTTCAGGATTCAAAATAAAAAAACAACAAAAGTATCAGATCCGCAAGCTCCAATCGCGTCGCTTCGCGCCGCGTGATTGAGCTTGCAGATCTGGTACTTTTGATTATTTTGTGTGACGCTATAGTATGATCAAGTAGGGCCTTAATTTACAAAAAAAAAAAATACTACACAAAAAGTTTAAATATGGAGATAAGAGGTTTCTAGCCCCGACAGCAACGTTATACGCTTGTGAAGGAAGAGGCGCGGGTTGTGTTCTGATCTTTACCTGTCGCCGTCTCGCAGGCGTTTGAACTGGGCCGCCAGCAGACACATGAGGGTGGGCCCCAGTCGGCTGCCGGGGACCAGGTCCTCAGCCATCAGGGCAGGGAACAGGTCTATGTTCAGAGGAGTGCCGTACAGCCTGCAGGATGAGACAGCAGATAGGCTATAAACTCTAACATCTACCATGGAGCGAAACGTCTACAAGAATTTTAGATGATCATTGGTTCTCAAAGTGTGGTCCAGGGAACCACACAGGAGGGGGGTTTACCAAGGGGTCCTCAGCAAAATTTGTTAAAATAGCGTCACAATCATTTTAACCACTTTCCCCCATCCCCCAACAGTATATTTATTGAAATCCTCTTTTTACAAATTACATTAACCATATACTTTGGCTATTAAAAAAACAGCAGATAGACAAGCTAATCGTGCCACACTATTAGCTTGTAGATCTGCAATTTAAAAATAAAACGTTCAAATTTGCTTCTGGAGGTCCCCGCACAAAATATTTTTGAGATGGGGGTCCGCAGCCAAATGCAAATCATTTTGGGGGTCCTTGACATGAAATAAAAACGTTTTCCCTGGAGCCCCGGCTTCTCACAAGCGGAGAGCCCCAACGCTCCGGCACGCATGCACTTGTGTTGTTCAGACATGTTAACCAGCAGTGAAAATAGCCGCTCTACAAGCTCACAACAAGTTGTGAAGCTAGTATTTCAAGCTGTTTTCCATTTCTGTACAACAAGTGCATGAAACCCTCTTAAAAAAACAAAGCATATGGAAAGAAGACAAACTTATGTTAAGAAGTTTGTTCTTAATGTCCCTTCGTGGATGAATAATATAGTAATTATAGTATATGATAATTAGGGAAAATAACTCCCAATACAGGCCTTTGGATGATCCGAACTCATCCGTCTCTTTACCTCTGCAGTTTCTCTCTGACGGATGGGTTCTTAATCTCGTTCCTCAGGTCGTCGAAGCTCTGTGCCGAGGTCAAGTTGCAGAAGGTCCTGTAGTCGTTGTACGGCGGTATCCCATGGTCCCTCCCTCGCTGAATGTTCATGGCGGCCAGGTCCAGCGCCACGGCGTGCGCCATGGAGAACAGCCTCTCCGTCAGCTCCGTGTTCAGCAGCTGCGTCGACACGCGCATCTTCCCTGCGACGCCGAACAGGCCGCGGAGGAGCGGGTCGATGCCGCCCTCGTTGACGATGCGGAACGGGGAGAAGAAGGCGCGGTGCAGGGAGATGTGGCCCTGCGGGATGGGCTGGAAGTCCTGGTCCAGCCGGTAGAGGATGGGGTTGATGAGCGTGTGTCCGAAGCGGAACGCCGCCGTGGCGAAGGAGTTGAGGATGGCGGCGTTGACGTTGGGGTTGTAGCCCGCGTAGGAGCCCATCAGCCTCATGCCGGCGTCTCCCAGGATCTAGGGGGGGGGGGGGCAGGGGCATGAAAGGTGGACTGACATCATGATGGTCATCGATGACATCATAATCATCATGTAACATTATTGTTGCTGTCGGGCAGAAACCTCTCATCTCCATATTCTAACTTTTGTGTTTTTTCGTAAATTAATGCTCTACTTGATCATGCTACAGCTTCACAGAAAAGCATCAGAAGTAGCAGATCCGATCCGACTGAGCTTGCAGATCTGCAACTTTTGCCATTTTTTTTATTTAAATCCTGAAAAGTAACAGTTTTGGACATACGGTATGAGGTTTCCACCCGACAGAGACGATGCCCCATTTTCCCGTCTCCATCATTGTAATCGTAATCATATTTGTTTTTGTTTCATTACCGCTATTATGACCGTCTTCGCCGACGGGGATTATCCACAAAATAATTGATATGAAAACACAAATAATAAAGCGAAAGCACTGTAACCTGAGCGTAGTGCTAAGTTTGTGTGTCGTACTTTGGGCAGCCAGTGGTTGTAGGTGATGTGCTGCATCTGGGCGCCCACTATCTTCCGGGCCTCGTGGTAGATGGTGTCGCCGTCCCAGTGGGGGTTCAGCCTCAGCAGCTCCGTGGCCACGCGGTTGTGCTCCCGGAACCACACCGTGTGCATGGCGGTAAGGCCCAGCTGCTCGTTGGCGCGGTGGTCCCCGGCCATGAAGCAGGGGATGGGACTCTCGTTCTCGTCGCGCATGCACTCCGTGGGCGGCCCGGCGGCGAAGGGCAAGAGCGGCTTCCCCGTCCGCTGGATGATGCCCTGCCGGAGGAGGCCGCGCTGGCTGGCCAGGTCGCGGATCTCCTCCGACTCGTGCCGCGAGCTGC
This sequence comes from Gymnoscopelus microlampas, assembly GCF_963454915.1. Taxonomy (NCBI): domain Eukaryota; kingdom Metazoa; phylum Chordata; class Actinopteri; order Myctophiformes; family Myctophidae; genus Gymnoscopelus; species Gymnoscopelus microlampas. Next base: position 10,670,326 of record NC_139957.1, read on the forward strand.
CGTAGACGTTGGAGGCGTCGATGTAGGAGGTCAGCTGGTTGATCTGCTCGCGCGGATACACGCTGTTCATGAGGAGCGACGTCATGCCGCTGCCGCACACGGGGCTGGACCGCACAAAGAACATGCAGCGCGCGCCGCTCCGCAGCTGCCGCGGGTCGTTGGGCGGGAACTGGATCGGGAAGCACGGCGGGTCGTTGGTGCAGACCTGCGTGCACAGCTGGCCGTCGGAGAAGCGGGACTGGCTGAGGGCCGCCACCGTCGAGTCCAGGTCGTGGTCCAGGAACTGGCCCCACTGCATCAGCATGTGCGTGTAGCGGTCGTCGGGCGTGATGGTCTCCGTGCCGATCATGCTGGTGGACACGAACCTCGGGAGGGGCAGCCGGTAGCCGTTGTGCAGCCGCTCGGTGGCGCCGCGCGGGAGGTTGAACCCGTTGTCGTACACCGACTTCAGGAGCCGCTCGAAGGCGGTGAGCGACGCGCCCCACATGGGGTGCTGCAGGTTGTTGCAGGTGCCGTCGTGGCTGCGGTACTTCTGGTGGAAGCAGATGTCGGAGCAGTTGTTGAAGCGCCGGTGCACGGCACACCCCGACAGGTTGGCGATCATCTCCAGGAAGCGAGGCGACACCAGGTCGTTGTAGCGGAATGCTGGTTTGGGGAGAGAGAAGAATATGTGTTTGACATTTCATGAAGAGCAAATAAGGTCTTGCTGGGTTTCGTTGTGTTAAGTGTGGTTCATATACCATATCGTTGCTGTCGGGCAGAAACCTAATTCTAACTTTTTGTGTTTTTTCCGTAAATTAATGCCCTACTTGATCATACTACAGCGAAGCGTCGCATTTTGAGCTTGCCGACCTGATACTTTTGCAATTTTTTTATTTGAACCCTGAAAAGTAACAGTTTTGGACATGAGGTTTCCACCCGACCGCAACGACAGTGCATCATATTTCTATTTGCAAACATGGCAGATGTAAGTAGTACGAAACAACATGACAACAGGAACACAATTGACTGCAGTTTGTTTATACACAGCAAATATCAAATATTCTTAGCGGATGCCATTGTGCACAGAGAGTGGAAAGAAACTCGAGACCTGTGGGCATAGATTGCACCATGTCACCAACGTGCCCCGACACGCTTCCATATGCGACGCCTCTTGCGAGTTAGCTCCAGTATGTTGTGTACAGTTTTGTGTGCAGCACATGTTGTATGTTAGCAGTGTGGTGTGAGGGGTTTAGTAGGAGAACAAGTGTGTGTGTGTGTGTGTGTGTCCGCGTCCAACACAAGTGGGGGTAAAGTGAGATCATGTTGTCCGCAAATGAAACGGCACCACCTGCTATGACGGCCATACCCCCACCTCCCCCAAATCCTCTCTCCCCGATGGTTCCCTTTCACAGAACCATTCACAGAGGAGAACAGGCCAAACTCATGTTGGCGTTGGTGTGCGTCGCTGTGGTTTTGCACGCATGCGCCTGCATATTACAGCGCGCTTGGTGGGGAGGACAGCGAGACTGCTGCGGTGGGTGTCCCCCTCCCAAGTCACGGAGAGATACAATCAAAACAGTCCCGATTGTTTTGTTTTTTTGCTGACTGGCAGAATCCCTCTGTGTGCCTGGTCCAGAGCCAACGCAACAATGAACACTTGGCTGTTGGCATAACTAATGAAAACATTGTCTCTCTCTCTCTCCCTCCCTCTGTCTGTCTACGCATTTCCCTCCCTCTTTCTGTTTCCAAAGATCTGGCTCTCATTTCCCTCCAAATCTCACCTAATCAAAGCCTTATTTTTCCTCCCTTCTCTTTCTTTAGCCCCGCTCTCTTACCTCTTTTCAATTAAACAATTTAGGTATCATCGTATCCAGAGCGACAAAGTGCAAGATCCGATTAAGTGGCATGAAACCTAGTCCATGAACGATAGGGTAATTGGGTAAATAAGAGTTCAAAAAAAGAAACAATTTAGAGCTACAAAGTAACTAGGATACCAGGTGAACATCAAATGTAGCATCTGGCTAAACAACATGCTACAGTAATTGTATAACTAGCATCTATAGAAAATAGCCTACGCCTACGTTTTCAGACTGTGGTGGAAAATGGGGAGTGAGTCCTGACTGAGGGGGGGGGGGGAGTCGGAGGTCATTCCACAGTTTTGGAGCCAGGAGGGAGAAGAGTTAAGGATGCTTGGAGCGTTGGCCAGGGTGTTGTCATTTTCTCTCTCTGTTTCCCAAGTCTGTTCACACTCATTCTGTGTTCTCCACTAATTGTAACTCAGGCAAGAAAATTACCTACTGTACAAGGCTCAATATTGGCCAGCAGAAAATATTCTCGGAAAGCTCACTGGTTCCCAGACTCCACACAACTAACCCCTTTAGCCTTTCATGGCTGTAAAATTTAGGCCCCATTAGTATGATTGCTCTCACATACCATAAAGATGAAATATGGTGGACATGTTGCTTTCTTGGCTCATTGAATACCTCTCCATGCGCATGCAAAGACATTTAACTCAAAACGTACATGCAACAACGTTCTACTTACAGTACATACCAACTCATATCCTGCTCAACCAGCTCGCTGCACGCACATGCATATATGAATCCGTAAGTACATGCATGCATGACACTATGCATGCATGCATGTCCATAAACAGCAACATAAACAAATTCCCCCCTGCCAGGTCTGTGTTTGCCAGTGATGTTAAGCTAAGCGTGCTGCGGTGTGACAGCGGGCTAGTAAAACTGTTTATAGGCGCCTAGTCTACCGCTACATGGTCGAGTCTCTAGCCCTCAGGTCACAAGGGGGAGAAAATGGCATGCAGATGGAAGAGTGGCCACAGCCAAATATGCTCATAACAACACTATGGTAATTCATAAGAGTGATACGAGACCCAAAACGTTGGCTGCTCAACGGTTTGTTTGCAAAACTTGAATGGGACACGTCGCTGAACCCAAAACAGGGTGTTAATAGGATTCTAACGGTAATTTCAACTTTAAAATAGTGGAAAATTATGTTGGCAATAAATAAGATTGGGAAATGAGGGATTAGGAAGATTAACCACTACGTAACCAGACTTTTGCCAAACTTGGACCTCTACTTTCTGCAGTGAGTAATTTTGTTTGGATTTTGACCCTTGGAAAAGCACTAGCAGCGAGACAGCTGACCAACGCTGCCTCTCCCATGCTGCCGAAGTCAGTTTCTTTGGCTCATATTTTGCACAATGTTTTAGTGTTTGCCTTGGGGTCCAGGCTTTATGGTGTGAGCCATAAGAAAACAAACGACGATCCATTTTCACACTTTTTCTTTAACAAGTCTACTGGGCTAACGTTCGTCCACTCAGGAACAATTTAACCATTGCATAACTTCACTAAATGCAATAATTATACTGTGGAGCCATTTTTTTTATTAGTAGAAATGTTGCCCAGTTTGAAATCTGGCATCCCTGGCAGTTATCACAACGAACACTAGAGTGCACATGTGGACAATTTTCAAACAGATTTTTAATAACAAGACGCACTGTCAACTTTTTTTTTATACAATAAGAAACTTTCAGACTTTCTCAAGACTTTTCTCAACCAAATCTCCACACTACTCCAGGTCTGGAAAACAACTGCACTAGCACCCTGGTAATTGATTGTACGTGTGTCTGAGGATGCAAGTCATGGAGCCAGATTTGTGTGAGATTTGTAACCCTGAGGGGATACAATTGTAGCCAAATAGACCGTAAGATTCCATTTGATTACATGTGTACACACTGAGTTACAAATGAATAAATTAACTCTGAGGAATTTACTGTCCAACATCCCCACAGAAACAAATTCTGTACTGTGTTTTGTTTTGTGAACGGACCTTGATTTTGGGGGACAGTTTAACAACAGAAGTAGTGTACCAACAAAAGTCTATAGTCTTCGGTCCCATACAGTCTGAAAACACCAGCGCTCGGCTCTCGACAGCCAACAAGAGCCCAGAAACCTCTTTTCAATGAATGCATGTGTAGGCACATCGGTTCCAGTCTGCGAGCGTGGCTGGTTAAAAACACACTAAAGCTGAGGTATATGTTTAGGCACGACATTGTTTGTTTTAAGTCTTTAATGACAATTGTGTTGTGAGTGAATTTGTGTGGCTTGCAGTGAATCTTAGGGGAAGGAAGGGAAGTGGAAAACCACTTGTTGTTAATTTTTCTAATTCAGCTTCAGTACTGTTAGGGGTTAAGTGTCTTGCTCAGGGACACTTCTGACGCGTAGACATGGGCAGGCCGGTGCGAGAACCGGTGACCAACTGTATACCAAACTGCCTCTGTACCCACTAAGGCTAAGCTACGGCCACCCCAAGTAAATACTCTGGAGTTGAGCGAGGTTTGGGTGAGATTTCACTCAATGAGACTTCATCTGCTAAGTCAGGCTCACCGGTGCCATTGGTGTCCACCATGAGGCCCTGGTTGACGTGGTTCTGGATGAGAAGGAGGGTCTGCTCGAAGATCTCCCCGGCCCGCGCCTGCTCCACTGTGTAGGGGTCCCGTGGGTAGCGGAACAGGGCCAGCAGCTCGCCTGGGGTCCGGGGCTGACTGGAGGGATTAGGGAGAGAGACAGAGGGAGACGGACGGATGACAGCAGAGCATTAGCGAGTGCGTGGAAATAGACAATGTGGTGAAAAGATGACTGAAGAAAAAGGGCGGGAATACGGGAGGAGAGCGAGAGATAAAAACAAAGCCAATGGAAGGTAAGTGAAAGAAAAACAGATTGATTTCCGACGTCATGTTCACATCACATTCCTAGAGGGTAATTTTTTCCTAGAGAATGAACCAACATTCTCTCCAGAACATTTCTTTATTGGTGCCAGGAGTAGGTGAAAGAGTTCAAGCCCAGCCTCTCACAAACGTGCACGTACAAGTTCAGTCACTACAGCTTAGTTTTAATCTAATCCACTGCAAGTTTATTTCTGGGTGCATGCGTGTTTGTCGTGCACGCTTTCCCTGCTCCACGTGAACCTCGCCGCATAGCTTTACTACAACTTTTTCTTTCTTTTCTTTTTGAACGTAGCGTTTCGACTGCAGTCTTTGAAGCGGGTGCCCAGGGGTGGACTCAAAGGCGTGGCAAACAATGGAGCCACGTGCCAGAGCCACAGGTGTCCCGCCCGGCCCCAGATCAAAACAAAATGTTCTCACTTCACAAGCGTGTTTAGGTGGTGACGTAATGTGCCGCTTGACCCAAAATGGGCTGTTCAGGATCGACATTCTACTATACTTGTGGGGACATTTGGCCCTCTGATGTTACGAGTACGGCCTGATGCATACTTTGTTGCGAGCCGGTGTGAAAATAGGATATCTACAAGCTCACAATGCGCTGCACTGCAACACAATGTGAGCTTGTAGTCTATTTTCAGCGAGGGACACTGTGTTGTATGACTACATGTATAAACCAGGCTTAAGGTGTTAATACATTTGAAGCCATAGAAACTCAAACTGACAGATAGCATTTCGCAGTATAGCACAGCAGCAATCTATACATGTAAAAGCTCCAAGAGTATTTTTGGTTATTTTTTCTAATAAGGCTGAAAGCATTATAAGCGCCGGGGCGTAGCCGAGAGCATGAAGGAGTATTTTGCCAAGACCTGTTAAGTCATCTTGGAGTGCCCATACAAGTGTGAAAAAAGGGGCTTTTTTTGAGAGCAACACATGCAGCTGCACAGCAAAGTGGACCCATAACTGTCCATTTTTACACCTTCAGAGTGGAATCAACATTCCACATTTTACTGTGTGGGAGCTCGGGACGGAGTGCAGGAAAGAGGAGACAGGATGAGGAGAGGACTGATGGAGATTCCAGAATGCTGTAAGGTATAAACAACTTTCTAAAGGATGTTCAGCAGTCAGCCAAGGAGAGCGCAGGTTCCTCAGCTGGAACTGTCATTAGACAAGAGCTGGAAATCCCCTTAACACAATTCAGGTCACCTGTGTTTGATCCTGTGTTTGGGTTTGATCCCGTGTATGTATCCGTGTCCAGGTGCATGTGTGTGTGGGCTGCATGTGTGTCTGCATGCAGGTGCACGCATGCGTGTGTGACGTGTGTGTGTGTGTGTGTGTGGGATGTGTGTATGTGTGCGCACACACACCAAGGAAAAAAACACCTCTGCTAACCACATCACTCAACAGGATGCAAAGACTTCATGACTCAAATTGCAGCCACCTACGCGTTTCACTGAGTGAAGAGAGTGCAATGAAAACTTCACTGGACAAACGTGGAGCGTCTTCCAAGACACATTAACGTTCTTTCTCTCCGTGCCTCAGTGAAAAGAGTTGTGGATCAAATTCAGCCGGGGCCTGAATCTTTAAACGAAATAGCATAAACACTTAAGTACAGTAAAAAGCAAAGGCCATTATTCAAAGTATGCCGTGGCACACATTCACAACACACAAACCCCCGGCACTCATAAAATATATGCTACACACAAGCACACACACACACGGGCGCACACATTAGTATTACTACTGTACACTTGTGAGGACATCAACATTTTAACCTTTTGTTTGCCATGTTTAACCCTTAACCCTAAAGCCTGACTTATACTTGTAGTCGTTGCGCGTCGGTGTCAGGCATACCTCTAACCCCAAACCCTAAACCTAATAACCTATAAATGCTTCATCCTAACCGTGACCCCAAACCCAATCTTTTCCTAACAACCATTTCTCTTGTGAGGAGGACCAGGAAAAAAAACATCCTCAATATCTATTCTCAAATTCAACTATACTTGACATTTATTGTTCGTTTCGGCATATGTGCAAGCGTTGCTTGTACATTTGCTTTTGTATATCGTCGCTGTCGGGTGGAAACCTCATATGTTCAAAACTGTTTCGGTTTCAGGATTCAAATTCCAAAATAATTAAAGTATCAGCAGATCTACAAGCTGATGCTTTTATGTGAGGCTCTAGTATGATCAAGTAGGGCATTGATTTATGAAAAAAATTAAGTAAAAAAAAGTGGAGATAGGAGGTTTCTGCCCGACAGCAACGATATTATCAGGGGTGTGCCGATATATCGTCCCGCGATATATCGCGATACGTTTTCGCGACGATATGTATCGTTTTGGAAAAAAAAAATATCGTTTTTGATTTTTTTTTTTTTTTTTTTTACAATCATAATAATCAGGCATGCAAACGGCCCCGAAGTGAAAAGAGTGACAACATGTTTTTTTTTCGGGTCAGGTGTCATACTATTTGGATTCAAAACGGCTATTGTAGCTGAAAAGCTACAAGTTTGCATGTCTGAATAATGCAAAAACAGAATTATTTGTTTGCATTTTCTTTTTTTCTCCTCCATATATTTTCATAATAAAAAAAGTGCGCATCGTATCGTATCGAAATCGTATCGAAGTTGTGAGCCAAATATCGTATCGTATCGTTTCGTGAAATTAGTGTATCGGCACACCCCTAGATATTATGCGTCTCTCTCACGTCTTACCCATCAAACAGACGTCTTCTGGTGGACTCGATGGCACTGTCCACATTGCGGATGGCCTCCTCTATGGATGAGGTGACGAAGGTGTCACCCTCTCTACTGACCAGGGGTACTGTGCACAGACACACAAGAGAGGCACGTCAGCGACAACAGCAATTGCTTTCCCAATAGGACATCCAAAATAAAAGAAAAGAAAATATGCACAGGACTCATAGTCCCAAAAACAATGATATCATGAAGTGCTGTTGTTCTGGGCAAACATATGATACATTTCATCTTCTGACTTAATGCGAGTCATGCGAGTTCATTTAGTGCCTCTAACTTAATTTGATTTAGTTTCATTTGAGTGAATCAATATTAGTTCATCGTTTTTGGACTGGAATGACAACCAACCAGCAAATTATTTTTCAAATGTTTCTCACAGTTGTGCGGCAGTAACTGAGATCACTATAAATGTCAAGATATTTTAACAAGCCTATGCTAAGCTGGAGTCTACAGTACATAATAAAAACCTAACCTAATCGTAGGTCAACAATGGTGTTTAGGTTCATAAATCTCCAGTACTTCCTCTACAGTGGGAGACGGCACCTTATAGGGTGCTATAATTCACAATCCCTCCCTATCTTGGAGTTTAGACAGTTCTGGCACACTTCTAATTCTCGAGCGTGCCATAGCAAACAGTGCGGTTGTGAGGTGAGGGTCTCCGAGAGTGGCCAACAACAACAGGACATGTTGAAGGTTCATGGGTCGCCGTCACAACTCCCGCGGTCTGACCTGAAACGTCTCAGCAGGAAACACACATCAACACACTCAGGGAGGAGCTGATGGGAACCTGATAGCCTCACTGCAGATTTTCAGTAATTCACTTGGTGACTTAATAAAGAAACAATCTGATAATCTCACTCTCTATGAGATCAATTCCCTGGTGTGAATCCAGTGTTCCGCCATTGTGTTGTTTTTTCTTTTCTTTTTTGCATTGGTGCATATTGGTCGATCTAGCTCTCACGTGTGTCTGTCTCATAGGTTAGCCCAGCTAATAGTCTGCATGTGTCAATAATAACACAGTGGCAAGAATTAAAAGAACGGATTTGCGTCTTTGGGAATAAATAACTTAAGACTCAAGTTAACATTCCATGAGACAAGAGAAGGCAACCCTAACCCTTTCTAGTTTGATACAGACTTGTACTTGAGGTCACGTGATCACGCACAGCTCGTGGTGTTGTGCGTTTCTGTCAAAACAGTGGGACCTAACATCTCCGAAAAAGTACTCTCCATCTTGATATATTGACCACAGATTTTAAGTTTAAACAAAACGATTTATTATCATTATTGTTGTTCTTGTGACAGACTCTTTTTTTAGGTCCTCACATACTGCAGCATCTCACTGCTTGTACCTGTATGAGTAGTGAAAAAATAAATAAACCTTGATTGATTTCTCTGTATTTTTGTGTTGATATTTGAACTGTTTGGTTGCTACTATATATGTCTATGAAATGAATACCAAGGACCTTAATGGAAACAAGACCGCAAGGACTTTTTTGGACAGACCTTTTAGACAAAGTATCATAAATGTATGTGATGTTTACATTTTTTGCCTAATAAAAATTTCAATCAATCAAAGATTCTTGATATAACTTATATAGTTGCCCAATGAAGTGGGTGGATATGTGGATCAAGTTCACATTATGCATTTGGCACTGAACTTGCCTAGGTGCAAGTACAGTTAATGAGAAATGGCCAGTGTTTGTAGCGTGAGACTATTAGTATGAGTTGCCAATGTCAAAACAAAAGTTAGTTTGTCGTCTGTGAACATTGGTTTGATCTTACTGGTCACAGTGAGCACCATGCTGACAGCCTGGTATCCGATGGGGTTGCGGGCCACGCATTCATACCGACCAGCGTCGGCCGTGCCCGCATCCTTGACCTCCAGATAGCCGTCAGGACTAATGTGGAACTTGCCGCTCTCCGTCACCTGCACTCCATCCTGTGGAAGGGAAGGGGGGGAGCGGGGTCAAGGAGCAAAGGTCATAACCCTGGGAGTTACCATGTGGACAGCCAAATAACAAGGCAGAGATTAACAGCCTCTGGTTGGAAAGCGTTGCAGCAGTGATTCTGATTGGATGTTAATACCAGCAATTGTGCTCTGCAACGGGCAATTCTGATTGGAAGCCCTTGTAGCAGTGATTTTGACTGAACGATTAAAACAGGAATTTGATTGGCTATGTAACTGAGATTCTTATTGGACGGGTTAATAACAGTAGGCTGTAGTGACTGATCAGATGGCCTTTTAACAGCGATTCTCACTGGCCAGGTTAACAACGGTGATTATGATTGGATGGTTAATAAACAGTGATTCCGACTGGACGGCTGCCATAGACATAAAAAGGTCTGGGGCGTATGTATCGGCAGGTGCCATCTTTGGGAAGGCGATGTCATAAGAGGCAGCTGCGCAGCAACTAGTTAGTTAGTTGGAACCTGCCGAAAATCCACACTCAGATTTGTGAAATAAATCGGATTTTACTGCAGTCTAAACAGGTCCCTAGAGACATGGTCAGATCGTGTGCAGCTTGGGGCTGTACAAACAGACGTTTGTGTGCAGCTTGGGATGAGATTGATTCAGAACAAAAATGTGTTGTTCAACAGCCATCATGTTATGTTATTGTCATTAGTTGTGTCTTAATTTTATAAATAGAGGCTTCATCACATCGCCAAACTATAAATTATGTGAGTGGCAACGTGGAAAGAGTTGTGCAAAATAGTCATCTTCCAGGGACTTGTATTATTATTTATTATTATAATTGATGTATTTGTTTGTTTATTTACTTACCAACCATATATTATAATGCTCTGCGACTTTTATGTTATAATTATGTTATTGCCTTCAACTGTCTTGGAGTGTTATGTGTTATTTTAGTTTTTTTTTAGTTTCAGTGGCATTAAAATATAGAACACAGACTGTCAGTGTCTCAAACCGATTTCATTTGTATTTACTGTCAATTGTCAATTGTTGCAGTCTTTCAAAGTTGATAACAGATAGAAGTGTTCTGTTTATTTGTTGTTTATTTATTTAATTGTGGTATTTATTTTTTAATGTTTGGACCTAAAAACGTCCATATATAGCTGTGTTTTATGTATATATATATAGACAGAAAAGGCAATTCTGCAATGTGGCCAGCATATTTAATGTATATACCGTAGTCTATTCCAGTGACTGGACTGACAAATGCTTTGTGACTATTACTGTTACTTGGATTAGATAAAAGTATTTTGGTGTAAAATATGCATTTTAGATGTAACCAAGTATAGGCCTACTGGGTCCATAACTCTGGCATTTCTTACTTAACCGCTTGAAAATCGGTTGAAAATACAGGAAGTTGTGATGATTTTAATAGTAGAGCGAATGTCTGCTTCAATGGACATAAATGCATTAGAAGGCTCGGCTGCATTCTAATACAAGTCGCTGCAATGAACTGCAGCGGCCAATGAGGTATCTAGGTTTCTATATCTATGACGGCGGCAGCGTCCAAGATGCTTAATGTACCAAGATAAGGCATCCCACGCCTCACCACTAGGTGCAAAATTGGCAAACAAAATGGTCTCTTAAGTGGGCGTGACTGCCTCTCCCCGCCCCCTTCTCCCCATCTCCCCGCCCCATTTGATGAGCTTGGGCCAACAGTATCTGTGAACGTTGTGTGCTTCTGGTCTCTTAACGGGGCTGGCACCCACTTCACACAGATACAGGAAATCAATTGAAGATGACTTTGTAACACAGATTTTGCTTCCTTGGTTTTCTACACTTTTCTTCCTTTATTGTACAGTACAGTTATAGCACAGTGGCAGAGTGACATGAAACAGGGTGCGAGGCGGGGAGTGACACACAGCAAAGGTCGTCGGGCTCGGGCATTCGAGCCTATATGTAACCCTAAATGAATGTTTTTATAGCGGCTACAATGACGGAATGGTTTGTGTCTGTGAATCTGACTGGAGGACACCTGGAATACTGACAGTGGAGTCTCTAGCCGCTAACCTTGTTCCAGGTGAGGACGGGCTGAGGTTGACCATGAGCACTGCAGGGAATCTGGACGTCTTGGCCAGACTCCACCGTTTGGTCCCTCGGAGCGGTTGTGAAAACAGGCGTTACTGAAAGTTAAAACACACACACACACACGTTAATGATTATGCAGCATGTACAGTACAATCATAGTTAACAGTAGACTTGACGCATGATGAGAAACAAGAGTTATCCATCAATCCATTGTCTGCATTGCAGCCTTAAGTGGCGCTGCGCTGTGAAGCACACATTAAAAGATTGAATGGACACATAATATCATCAAGGAATTTCTATACCAGCTTTTGTTCTCCAATCCCAAACAACTCGACCTCCCCTCCTGTCTCGGGCCTTGTTCCAATTATATTAAATGAGAACAGCTGATGTTTTTTTTTACCCATGTACAGAGACTGCATGGGGAGGTCAACAATCATTGACTGTAACACAGCCACAACCCTTACTTACACACACACACACACACACACACACACACACACACACACACACACACACACACACACTTGCACACTCAGGCAGACACAGAGCGTGATTCATTGGGTCACACAGTGAGCAAAGATCATGACACAATCCTCTCGCAGCTGGAGTCTGGGGTGTCTGGGGTGGGGGGTCTGGAGTTGGGGCTTGGGGGTAGGGGGGGTCATGGCTGTGGTTTGGTGGTCCCCATCCTCTTCCGCGTTAAAATTCCTCCAAAGCTGCCATTATTACGAAGAGCAGCGAGCCGCCTGGCCCACGGGAAATTCCCACAGGTCTTTGAGACCTCAAGCGGGCAGGGGGGTGGGGGTAGGGGTTTAGGTGTGGGTTTGGGGGGGGGGGGGGGGGGGGGGGCATCTGACAGCAGGGTTTCACACTAATTAACTGCTTTTAACCCATTAAGACCTCAGGCTGATTCTAGAAATGTCTTCTAAATCAGTAGTTCTCAAACTTTTTCGTGCCAAGGACCCCTAAAATGTTGTATTTGTGCCAGGGACCCCCAGAAGGGAAGTTTTGTGTTAAAAAGAAAATCTAAATTGTTGATAACATTTTGAGAACCACACACTGTTCTAAATCCTATGAGTTTTCTGAAAAAAGTACATTGCTATCTACACAGTATATAGCTTGAATCTAAAATGACACGTTTTGCCGGTTTCAATGGGTTAAATCAAAACACAAACTTTATTTATGGTACAGGAGGTTATGGCACTCTGGGGAGCGCTTCTCACAACGCCCCATAAGAATGTGTGGCTAATGCTCCTACTACAGGACTGTGTGACGACGCCTGGAATGAGACCGGGGAGCAAGGCTGTAGTCCAGTGGTGTAAAGTACATTTACTCAAGTACTGTACTTAAGTACAATTTTGAGGTATTTTTTTTACTTTACTGGAGTATCTTAAATTTTCAGTACTTTTACTTCTACTCCACTACATCTCAGAGGCAAATATTGTACTTTTACTCCACTACAATTATTTGAAAACTTTAGTTACTAGTTACTTTGCGTATATACATTATTATATTATAAAACATTCATTAAACACTTCAGCTCTATTTTATACATAGGCTATTTGAAAATAGCTGATCTACAAGCTCACAACACATCGCATTGCAACGCGTTGTGAGCTTGCAGATCGGCTATTTTCAAACATTTTAAACATTTTAGTACTTGATACTTTAAGTACATTTTGATGCCAATACTTTTGTACTTTTACTCAAGTAACATTTTGAACACAGGCCTTTTACTTGTAGCAGAGTATTGTTATGGTTGTGGTATTGCTACTTTTTTTTTTAAAGTAAAGTATGTGAGTACAGTACTTCTTCCACCACTGCTGAAGTCAGGATATGACACTGGAAGATCCTTGCCCGGAAACAACAACAAAGAGTTTACATCCAGAAAGAATGCTTAACTGTCAAAGTGAAAGCATGACAGAAGACCATGTTTCATCTCGTCCACCTTCCCTTTCTTTATCCCATTCCATGTTTAGTCTGTTTCCTCTGCAGAGCCACTCTTAAGCTTAAAAGAGATATTCAAGGGTGACAGCTTGGTTGTGGGTTTGTGCGCTGTAGTTTTACAGTGCTGGGGCCATTATGCAACATGTACTTTTGGGCCATGTTAACAGGCATTACTACATGGAAAAACATGGTGTCATCTGGGGATTACAGACTTCCATGCTTTCCTGGCCCGCGCCAAGCCTGTAATTTTGGCTACACTCACAGTATATATACACACACACACACACGAGAATCGGGCACACACAAAGCAGCGCACATACACGTACGTACACAAAGCAAACACATACACACTATCAAACACACCCAGAAAGAAAGAGGAACAATTGTCCCATTTGCACGAGAGCACACTCACCAGGAAACGTATTCCTACATGCAACGGTATACAACGCGTGACAAAGTTCCTCACATGCATACAGACAAAAACATAATTATAGTGTACACACACACACTTGTCTGTATTGTTTCACTCTAATGGCAGGCTGTCTAATTTGTGTAAACGACAAATTAGTGGATAGTGGATACAGCCCCGCTCCTCCCAACCCCCTTAACATCTAATACCAGCCTGCACTCCCCTCCTCTTACACAAATACACAGTGTTTATACCCAAACCTTTAACCCGACACTCAAATATGTCTGGCAGCAAGAATCGATTGATTGATTGATTTATGTTTATTTTACATGGACATAACAAACTACATTGGACAAACCAGATGCACTGCTTTAAGAGTTTTAGCAAAATTGTCAACATCTGTCTACAGGAGGCATAGAAATTTTATAGGTATGTTGTTTTCTGCACTTGTATGGTCATTGAGAAGTGAAGAAACGCACAAGTGTTTTAAGAGAGTACATGTTACACAGTCAAATCCTCAGTGTTCATGTAGTATCTATTTGTATCTCGGAGAGTGTCACCGAATGGACACTTAAGGGTCCACTTGGTTACATTTGGTTACAACTCTCAGAGTTAATTAATTTTAAAATGTTTAAATAGCACTCTGTCGGGTGTAAACCTCATTTGTCCAAAACTGTTACTTTTCAGGATTCAAATTCAAAAACAGCAAAAGTAGCAGCTCTACAAGCTTGTGGATCTGCTACTTTCTGTGTGACTTTTTGTGTGACGCTGTAGTGTGATCAAGTAGGGCGTTAATTTACGGGGAAAAAAACAGTAAAAGTTAGAATATGGAGATACGAGGTTTCTGCCCGACACCAGCGATATGCAGAATCTGGCATGAAGTCAAACAACTGGCATTTTTGTTCCCGTGTCCTACAGCAACGTGGTCTTACCTCTCTGCTGGATGCTGAGCTGCACGGCCGTGCGCACCGTGCCCACGGCGCTGACTGCCTGGCACTCGTACTGGCCCTCGTCGTGGGCGGCCACGCGGGTGATGCGGAGGGCGCCCGTGGACAGCACGGCGTGCCGGCGGTCCAGGGGGAGCGCGCTGCCCCCCCGCGTCCAGGCGATGACCGGCTGCGGGTAGCCGCTGGCCTCGCAGGGGAAGTCCACCGTGTGGCCCTCCAGCACCGACTGGTCCCGCGGCGTGACCGTGAACTGGGGGACAGCTGGGGTTTGGGAGGAGGAGGGGGGCATTTTGGCTAAGTGTGAGTCACTCACCCCGTCACATTTTGTTATAAAACAATGTGAGAGAGAGAGTGAGAGAGATCCCCTTGGGGAAATTCAGGCTCACAAATGCATTCAAATACACAATTACACAATGACACTTAAAATTGAGAAGTCCTCTAAAAAAATAAAAATAAAAGTCAAGCGAGAAACTGTTACTTTCCAGGAGTAAAATTCTAAAATAGCTAAAGTAGCAGATCTACAAGCTTGCGGATCTGCTACATTTGTGTGACGATGTAGTATGATTAACTCATTCACTGCCATTCACTAAATAGCCCAAAAACCGTGACTGCCAAATGTATTTTTTAAAAATTATTATTATTATTTTTTTAATGGCGTAGGAGTTGGTGTAAGTAGGGCGTTGGGGCGTCCGCTGGCCTAGCGGTCCAGGCGCATACCACATACGCTGGTAATCCAGCTTGACAGCGTGTTGCGGGTTTGATTCCCGTTCCCGACAACCTTTGCTGTGTGTCACCCCCCCCATCTCTCCCACATTTCCTGTCAGCCTACTTTCCTATCAATGAAGGCAGAAAAAGCCCCAAAAAATATATTTAAAAAAAAAGCATCCATTGAGTAGGGCGTTAATTTAAGCGTGAAAAAAGTTAGAATATGGAGATAAGAGTTTCTGCCCGGCAGCAACAATATCTTTATCCGAGGATAAGATCCAGTTTTCCCTCAAACATAAAGTAGTTCCAATGCAAGGTAATGCAAAGCAGCAGTTGGGGACGTTCCACAAAACGTGCAGCTCTCACCTTGCACTATGATGTAGGCCGTGGCGTGGATGGTGTCCACGTTGTTGGAGGCGAAGCAGGTGTACTGGCCCCCGTCGGCCTGCACCACGTTCTGGATGAAGAGCCCGCCGGAGGGGGTGATGTTGATGCGCGCGTCGTTGGGCAGCGGCGTGCGGTCCCCCTTGGTCCAGGAGACCCGGGGCTGGGGCTGGCCCGTGGCGCTGCACTCCAGAGTCACGCTCTCCCCCACCAGCACCTCCGTGTTCTGGGGCTGGATCACGAAGCTGGGCCGCGCTAGAGGAGAGGATGTCGTCGTGCGGAGGCGATGGCGGTTGTTGGGAGAAAAGAGGAGAGAGGAGAGGAGATGAGAGGAGCGAGCAGAGGATGAAAAAGAGATTTGGTATAAGGCGAGAGCGAGAAAACAGGTTTTGAATGGTTTAGTGGTTTGGTAGGTCCTCCAAGTGGGGTCCTTGGGGGGGTACCAGGGGGTCCCCAGCAAAATGTGTTGATAAAGTGTCACAATCATTTTAACCAATTTAACCATAATATGATTAATAATAATAATAATATCTGCTATTTTTGAATCGCCAAAGTGTAACATATTATGTTACTCTTTGGCGATTCAAAAATAGCAGATATACAAGCTCATAGCGCGTCACTATGAGCTTGTAGATCTGCTATTTTTGAAGAATCTAGATTTTTTTTGCAAATCTTTGAATATTATTAATATTTCAAAAAGCTAATTTCTTTTAACCCAAATCTTTGCTTCTGGGGGTCCCTGGCACAAAACACTTTCAGATGGGGGTCCGTGACCAAGTATATATCAATTTGGGGGTCCCTGACATGAAAAGGTTTGAGAACCACTGGCTTAGGGGGCAGGGATGAGCCAGGGAACACTGTAAAAGCCTTTTGTACACTCTTAGGAAAGTCATACTTTGTAACGTTTTCAATTAAAGAAAAGTTATCTTGATATAAATCTTTCACTGGTATATTTATCACAATAACCATTCCACATAACTGTGTTTTTGGACAACTTCTGTAAACACAATTTTTAGCCATGAGTGTCTGGCTCCCATTTTTGATGCATTCCAAAACATCCTCTGTGCAAGGACCGTTCAGCATTCGCTTTTGGAACGGTACTTCCGTGATTTTGGTTTCGAACTGAATTCTGGGAATCACAGTTCTAACAGACAATAGACCATATTCACACGGCGGCCATATTGGAATTTAACATTGAAAGTGCCGCCACCCGGGGTGGCTACTTTCATTGACTTCATAGAAACATGGCCGCCTTGTGAATATGGTCTATTGAGCTGTAGGTCAGGAGGTGTCACTAAAAAAGACAAAAACTAAACTGAATGTTACACAGAATTACTTTAACACTCAGGATTTTATTGTATGGGGAAACCTAGTGTCAACCCAAATGTAAGCGAAACCGTCAGGAGAAGGAATATGTCTGTTATGCCCCCCCCCCCCCCCCCCCACCCGAGCTACATTTTTCATTCCAAAGATGAACTCAAGTGTAAAATAGGTAAAATTTTGCATGTGACCGTAAAACGTTCATTTAAAACATTGGCATGGCGCAAAGAATGAACCATATTGTCTCTATCGGGTGGAAACCTCATATGTCCAAAAGCTGTGAGCTTGTAGATCTGCTATTTTTGGAATAGCTAAGTATAAATGGATGAAGTGGTCCCAAGTGAGCTTCAATTCCAGCGAAGGGGGTTTGCCCCTTGAGTGGTCCCCCAAGGACCCCTGGGGGTCCCCCGACTCCACTTTGAGAACCACTGGCTTAGCGAGTTTGTATCATTGATACATCGAGGCAACATCCAAAGTTTATGTAGAAACATTCGAGAACATCTGGACTCTAGACTCTCCCACAGTACGTGTTAACCGTATTGCTGACAGCACTTGCTATCTGTTCATGTGCCCAACTCTGGTACTGTGGCTGGTACTTATTATTATTATAATATTACCAGATCCCAGGATGGGAACCACTGCTATTCTATGCTTAGTCATTATAAGAACTTTACTTTTTAAAAGCATAACGCACCAGTGAGAGAAATCCCTCAAACCCTACCAAAACGTGCTTGCTTTCACAGACTTAATGCATATCGTCATGTGGAAACTTAGACATACTGTCTATGTCCAAAAACTGTTACTTTTCAAATGCAAAAAAATATAAAAAATATCAAAAAATATCAAAAGGAGCTTGAGTTTGCAGATTTGCTACTTTTGATAATTTTGTGCCTGCACTGCGTATGACCGTAAATAATGCCCCCCCCACCCTCACTGCACCGAACCACTTCCGATGTGTACACCACACTGGGATGGGCCCCCGTCCATATTTGGCCAGTGATTACAGTTGGGTCAGGGGAAAATATGTACACAGCAAGGCAGCCTGGCGTTTACAATCACATGGAGACAGGAAACGCTCGACATCTGCTCTCAGCGACAGTTCCTTCTTTAACGAGGGGACGCCCCTCGGGTCATCCGTCACCCGGGCGACGACCCCGGGGTCACCTGGAGACAGCCCAGTTAATCTCCCCCGTGGAGACAGCTATCAGTGGGGTAACTGATAGATGTGAGCGGCATACTGCGATTTAAGTGTGCGAGTGTGTGTGAGTGAGTGACTGAGTGAGAGAGAGACACATGGGAGTACAGAAATTATATTTGCAAGTGTGTGTTAGAGACAGACAGACAGACAGAATGTATGGACATGGGTTTGGGTGTGTGTGTGTGTGGAGAACACGTTCTTTCCATGCAAGCCAGCAGGCTTTGCTCACGGCTCAGTGGCACATCCCAGTTATTTGACCCGCCGACCTCTGCAGGCGACCTTGGTGACCCTCATAGTGAACGCACACCAGGAGCCGAGCGGTGCACCTTGCAGCTCAACTGCCACTCCTCTCAGAAACAGCAGATTAATATACCTCTGTGCACACGTTAAAAGCACAATTAAACGTTGGTAGGGGTTTGGGCCGTGTGGTTACCTTGCCGTGATGTAACTCCAAATCTTGGCAAGACATCTTCAATAGTTGCTCCATAGATAAAATTGTTTATGATCCAATACATATTCTTCTTATGACTTAGATTAGGTCTCAAAATCACAGTTTTAGCACACATCTATTCTTGTTACCTGTAATTTGAAGCACAATACAGTGGATATTCCTTTTTTTTTATCAGGACAGACCTACATTTAAGCTATTCCTTCCCGATAATGAGGAAAGTTTTTTTTCCATTGATCTGGGGTGGTCATTACCACCAACTAGGGATTCCTTTCTGTATCAGCCAGTTATCTTGAATCCTCTTTCATGTCCCAATTTAGTCGTTCTGCAAATTCATTCCTCCCCACACATTTCTGTGCTGCCACTGCTACCCCCTACTGACTTATCTGCCAGCGAGGAGCCCCAACCGGGAGGATGTGGCACCTCCGTCCAACTCTGCATGTTCAACATTCTCTGCTCCAGCCCGTAGAGGTACGTGCAGCGACAAAGACCATCCTTCCCGCACGTCTTCCCTCCCCCAAACGCAGCCAATCGACACTCCCTCAATTTGTTTGCTCCATGGTGGATTCGAAGCCCTAGACTCTACGGTGGTGGACACAAACTTTACCCCATGCGCCACCTGAGCACCCCTTGATTCCTACACTTTCAAATGAAATGATGTCACCAGAGTTCAACACCCTTGAAAAGCAACAGTTTTGGTTTCCACCCGACAGAGACGATATACTGTAGATCAAACAATTCACTACCTACACAGTAAAATCCTCTGTGTTAATGTATCCATTTGTAACTCCAGAGTGTACAAATGGAACCGAATGGACGCCCCATTTGATTGGTATATATACACATGCAGTTGCTTACAGGGTGCACCAAAATAGCGCAGCGTGACCTCTGAGGTCTTGACCTCCCCGGCCACGTTCTTGGCCATGCACTGGTAGACCCCCTCGTCCGTCTCCCGGGTGTCCTGGATCATCAGCGTCCCATCCTCCAGCAGGTTCAGACGGCTGTCGTCCCGCATGTTCAGAGCATTACTGCCAGGAGCACAGATGGAGACAGACCGGATCAGTTATACCAATAAAACAAATTTTCTTAAAATGTCACCTATCCACACAGAAACCCTTTTGATTCGTTGTTAATTTGTATGCGGTATAAAACCCGGCTAAGTGAGGAGTCGACCGATGTCAAGGACTCTAGTCTATAGAAGAAAGGACCAACACTTGCAATGGAAACATGTGTTGGGAACAATGTTTAAAGGGATAGCTCACACCCAAAATGACTTTTTTTTTTTCCTATCGACTAGTCACCCCATGGAGACTTGAATTCATGGATATTGTTTTGTTTTTGTCGCATTCCTAAGCCAATAATTTGATGACCGGCAGCGGTTCCGGTAGGAGACACAAAGAGTATCCATTGTGTCCCCTACCGGAACCGCTGCCTTTCAAATACATTTCTTCTTTTTTTTGTTGAAAACGAGCCATACGAGCCAGAATGGACGATCGCGGTAAAAAATATTTTTGTTTCCGGTGGATAGACGAGACCCTCCCCCTCCGCCAGACAGCCTTTGTTTACATCCGTGTTCACAACGTGGCTTCCGTGGCTCTACATGGATCGTCAAAATAAGGTAAAAAAAAGCTGGCAGTAGCGGATGAATTCATTAATTAATACCTGGCAGTGAGTGTGTTAATAAAGTATTCAATCAATTCATCAATTAATCAATCAATCTGAGGCTCTGAGGGTCTTTCCGTCCTGGGTGAACGTGTCTCACTTATTCCTGAGCCAGATGATCTGAGGTTTGGGGTTGCCCTCCGCCCGACAGGTGAAGTAGACGGTGTTCCCTGAAGTGACGTCCACGTCCTGGGGCTGCGACGTGATCCTGGGCACCTCTGGAGGAGAGGGGAGAGATGGAAGGATGAGACGGTGGAGGAAAACACGGAGACAACGCTAAAGACGCCAACTGCGTTGGTGTTGCGTTAGTTAACCCATTCGGGAACGCATCTGTGTCATTTTAGATTTCAGCTATAGCCATTATTTTATACTTTGGCTATTCAAAAATAGCAGATATACATGAGCTATGTGTTTGTAGATCTGCTATTTTTTTTTTGAATCTTGAAAACGTGTGCAAATCTTTGAATACATTTGTAACTCAAAGCTTTGCTTCTGGGGGGTCCCTGGAACAAAATATTTGTGGGGAAAACGTTATTTTGCAGCTTCTGTGCAGGACAAGGTGGTGTTAAAGAGGTGATGTGGGTAGTGGGTACACATGAGGGCATATCTGTATTATGTTTTTTTGTGTGCGTCTCTCCCACAAAGCCTCGCATAGAGAGCTGGAGGCCATCTCTGACCAGTCTCTCCCAGGGTGCTGGGCTGGCTGGTGATAAGTAATAATGCCTGGGAAGACAGCCAGACAGCCAAGGACAGACTGCAGACTAAAGCCAACCCCTGGCCGAAGATCTCAGTACATTATTATATATATATAGACTATTAGGCCTACTAATAACTGTGTGTGTGTGTGTGTGTGTGTGTGTGTGTGTGTGTGTGTGTGTGTGTGTGTGTGTGTGTGTGTGTGTGTGTGTGTGTGTGCGTGTGTGTGTGCGCGTGCATACGTACTTACTTTTGAGGAGACAAGGTATGCCTCCTCAAAAGTAAACCAATCACACAGCTCCTGCTATGTGCCTGACCCCATGAAACAGAAGAAATGCCCGCTCATTTAAGACATTGGTTCACAAAGTGGGGTCCGGGGACCCCAAGGGGTCCTTGGGAATATACCAGGGGGTCCCCAGCAAAATGTGTTAATAAGGCGTCACAATCATTTGAACCCCTTTATCCATATTTTATACTTTGGCTATTAAAAAATAGATCTACAAGCTTGTAGCGCGGCACTCTTTGTCGCGCTACGAGCTTGTAGAATCTACAAGCTCGTAGCGCGACAAAGAGCACGACAAAGATTTGCACACAAGATTTTTCAAAAATAGATCTACAATGTAGATCTATTTTTGAAAAATCTTGTGTGCAAATCTTTAAATCTTACTTTTAAAAGGCAAACATTTTTAACACAAATCATTGCTTCTGGGGGTCCCTGGCACAACATATTTTCAGGTGGGGGTCCGCGGCCACATACATATCAATTTGGGGGTCCCTGGCACGAAAACGTTTGAGAACCACTGATTTAAGAGGACTGGGACACGCACACGAACCAGTGTAGCAATGCGGCTTGGTCACTGAACAATGCATTGTGAGTTGTGTGGCTTCGTTCACAAAGCAGCACACATGGTACAGTAACTTACTATTGATGGCTAATGAGAGGACAGGAAGGCCACACTGTTACTAGACTCTACAGTATGTCTTTGTTCTTTGGCCAAGTATTCAAAAAGGTACAGTATGTCAATACGTCTTTAACCACTTAAACCTTATTATACTTTGTTGTCATGTCAAAATATACGCGTATTTCCGCTGAATGTTGTTCGTCTTTTTGTGACACGCCAAGAATCGGGACCCTAGGGCTCATGTGGTTAACCACTTAAACCATGTATGGTCGACCGGAGTCCCTCAGGGCTCTATGCTAGTGTATATTCTGTTATTGTGGGGAAAGCTTTCGCTGAAAATAGCAGATCGACAAGCTCACAACGCGCCGCAGCTGCGACGCGTTGTGAGCTTGTCAATCTGCTATTTTCTACGATGCGGGGGTTTGAGTGGTTAACGAGGCCTAAACACACGTGCATAAATACACAAATGCAAGTTTATATCAACGCTAATGAGTAACGCCATGGGGCAGACTCCAAAGCGTACAAACAAAAGCTCAGCCTGAAGTGTTAACACTAACATTTCTGTCCAGATCCAAGTAAATACAGGACCAAAGGAGATGTCCTTTGAGCCCATTATCCATCTCAGACCGACGCACACGAACACACACACACACACACACACACACACACACACACACACACACACACACACACACACACACACACACACACACACACACACACACACATCTGCAAGCTCACACAGTAAGACCTGACAATATAGACTTGAGGGAGAGTTATGCACTGTAGGGCACAGTGATCCTTCAAAGGCTAACCCTTGTATATATAGGTCCCCCCCCCCCCAAATGGGGCCAATTTAGGGGTCTCTTGGGTTAGGACAGGAGGGCGCTCCTGCACACACAAATCATCCATGGGGGAAATCGTTAAATGTGTGTGTGCGTGTGTGTGTGTGTGTGTGTGTGTGTGTGTGTGTGTGTGTGTGTGTGTGTGTGTGTGTGTGTGTGTGTGTGTGTGTGGGTGTGCGTGTGTGTGTGCGCGTGCATACGTACTTACTTTTGAGGAGACAAGGTATGCCTCCTCAAAAGTAAACCAATCACACAGCTCCTGCTATGTGCCTGTCACCAATCACACAGCTCCTGCTATGTGCCCCCCCCCCCCCCCCCCCTGGGGGGGGGGGGGGGGGGGGTCATAAGGTACTACTGACCCCATTGGGATGGAACGTGGCTGGGTGGTAAACTACAGTATATCGTGTCTGTCGGGTGGAAACCTTGTATGTCCAAAACTGTTACTTTTCAGGATTCAAATTCAAAAGAATAAAAAAAAAAAAGATTAAGAGGTTTCTGCCCCGACAGCGACGATACAGGCCTCTTCTTTTCACTGTTGGCCTTCGTATGGAACGGTGTAAAAAAAGTGGGGAGCACTAATCTAATGAAGTATGCCATGTCAGTCTCCCATGAGCAAGGGAGATGAGAGGTGGATGTTTGGTTTCCACGCTGGACACCAGGGTTTGAATCCTGGGTGTTGACCACTTAAACCCCAGCATCCGTATTGTGGGGGAAGCTTTGGCAGAAAATAGCCGATTGACAAGCTCACAACGCGTCGCAGCTTGTCGATCGGCTATTGAAAGCTTT
Organism: Gymnoscopelus microlampas; assembly: GCF_963454915.1. NCBI lineage: Eukaryota > Metazoa > Chordata > Actinopteri > Myctophiformes > Myctophidae > Gymnoscopelus > Gymnoscopelus microlampas. The sequence continues at coordinate 10,694,056 of NC_139957.1, forward strand.
GCACGCAATGACAGAAAACAGAAAAGACATTAGTATAGAGCTCTGAGGGACTCCGGTCATCCATATTAAGTGGTTAAAGACCACAACAGGGACGTTTTCTTTTCTTTTTTTTCCCTCCATGCACTTAATTTGCCTGAAAATATATATATTTTCAGACTATTGTTTGCGTCGTCATGAGTACGATCATACAGAACGCAAATGTTAGGCGGCAATAGCGACGTCATTTTTATTCCAAACGAGGCTGAGCCTCTGCACCGCGAATTATAGGCATCAACCGGTATGAACGAGGCATCGACTATAGAATGGTGTTGATGCAAACGATTCGTCGGCAAGTGTTCCGCATTATCCTATTTCTTCTCTCGGTCATATCCCTGGTGCGTAAAGTTCTTTACACGACTTGCGCCAAAACCACCCCTCCCCATGCCATTTGCAGCCATCCTGACTAAAGGCTAATTTATTGTAGTGTCTGAAGAAAGTAAAAGGAAAAACACTCTTTTTGGTTGAAATCAAAAGGATTTTTTTGGCGAGACACACGGCCGTACAACTAATTGTAAATTAGGGATGAGACAAACTCATGCACTCAACTGTCAACAGTTTCTCTCGCTCTCTCCCCTACCCCACACAGTGTACATGTGGCAGACACATTTCAATGCAGCCTGTATGAGTAGTCTCTCTAATGGTCCTCTCTCTCTCTCTACTAACGTACAAACCATGCACTGGGGAGGGACGGACCATAAATCTGTGCACCATTTGCAGTGGTGGAAAAAGTACTAAATTTTTTTTACTTAAGTAAAAGTATCAATACTGCAATGTAGAAATAGTCTGTTGCAAGTAAAAGTCCGGAATTCAAAATTAACTTGAGTAAAAGTACAAAAGTACTGGTATCAAAATGTACTTTAAGTACAAAAGCAAAAGTACTCATTATGTGGAATGTCCCATTTCACTGCTTTTCAAATGTATAAAATATTTTGAAAATAGCCGATCTACAAGCTCACAATGCGTCGCGATGCGACTCATTGTGAGCTTGTAGATCGAAACGTATATAGGGCTGAAGTGGGTAATGTATGTTTTGTAATAATAATCAAAATCTAAAAAGTAACTAGTAACTAAACTTTTCAAATAATTGTAGTGGAGTAAAAGCATAATATTTGCCTGAGAGATGTAGTGAAGTAGAAGTAAAAGTACAGAAAATTGGAAATACTCCAGTAAAGTCAAAATACCCCAAAATTGTACTTTATGTAGCTGAGAAGAGTGGTTGACTTGACTAAAGAACCCTGCTGTGTGGCTACTATTCTAGGGCCAAAATATAGATAGAGGATTTCGAACAGGTTGGCATTCTGAAATAGCCATTACAAGTACAGTACTTGAGTAAATGTACTTAGTTACTTTACACCACTGACCGTTTGCGAGCAGCAGCAGCAGCCCGACCAAACCAAACCAAACCCAACCCCAATCCTCACGGAACGCTGCCGCTGAACTCCAGACCGTGTGTGAATGGCAACCCCTGGTCTCTCCTCCTCTCAGCGCCACATTACTCCACATTAGCGCCAGGGGCGGTAATTGCAGTGGGGTTTTAAAAAAAAAACGCATCGACCCAGCCTCCGCATTGGAGGCCAATGAGGATGCGAGCTGAGGCCCTGCGGGATGCCAGTGGCGCTGGGGAGGTGGCACTTCATCCCGAGGAGTGTCGCTGTTTTGACAGCTGCTCGAACCCACCGCGCACTGTTTCACCCCGTTTAAAAAAGGGGGGGGGGGGGGGGAAAGGGGAGAGGAAATGAGAGAGAGAGGGATGGAAGGCGGGCGGGACGGAGGGAGGGAAGGAGGAGTGGAAAGGCTTCTATCATGTTCTAAAGCAGACATTCTTCTGGTGCCTCGCTACGCAGACAGACAGTGTGTGTGTGTGTGTGTGTGTGTGTGTGTGTGTGTGTGTGTGTGGGGGGGGCTTGCACTGAGCAAGAATGGGCAAGTCGGGGCCGTCAAATTAGCTGCTGAGGTTTTAAGTGTGGTTGGGTTACATTCAGCTGCCAACTGCTGCCTGCTCGCCCGCCCGCCCGCCCGCCCAGACAATGGCTTCCAGTGGGAGCAGAGGAAAATGGAGAGGGACTAAGCTGGTTAGATTTACTGCTACGGGAGCCAACGGTCTGTTATAGGAAATGACTGAAAATCAGCCAGATTGACTTTAGAGCGAACCGTATCGCTTCTTAACCACTTAGACCATTTGACTGTGGCAATAGTTACCTTGTGGGACAATTTGATTTGTGCCAAAGTAGACTTCCCCTTCGCTTGCCAGGTGAATTACACTCCCGGCCACTAATTCGGCCCTCCTCAAGTCTCCCGCTAACTAATAATCCAATTCGAAAATAAATATTATTCCATCCCTTATATTGTACACGAGGAAAAGACTAACACGAGGGTATTAGGACTGTCTCCAGATTGAATTTTCCATACCCCAGGCACCATAAGAAACAGAATCACCTTGATGCAATGTTGCAATATCTCAATTTAAAGTACCCAGAATTCATCCAAGGGCACTTGACTGAATACAATACAAACACCACAAATGACATAGGTTCGAGGGCCCTCTTGTCCACACACGCAAGCCCACCCCACCACACACACTCCAATGGAGCGAGCAAGTAAGAGAGTGAGCTCTGATATTTCAGCCAGGCTAGAGGCCCAGCTGGTGGGATAAGAGTCGGTCAAACAGCTGGGTGCCTGATGAACCACAGACGCAAACAGGGATATTTTGCATTTCGTCGCTGGCAGAAACCAGCTAACTCCATTTGTCAGCTTTTTTATAAATATTTTTTCATAAATCAACGCTATTGAACACCCTTTATGTCTGTGTGTTGGTTAAAAAAAAATGTAACCAATGAAAAGTATTATAAAGCGTTTCTGACAAAACCAGCTAACTCCATGAACCCTCAAACTGTCGGCCAAAGCAGCTAACTCCACCCCCTCTCCCCTGCGTGGCACACAGAGCTCAGAGCTGCTGCAGAGCGGAAGATAAACACACTTTAACGAGGCAGGGTTTTTCCCCCCGTAGTCTGTTAAAAGTAACATTGCATTGCACCTGTTTATCAAACTTAGCATTGATGCTGATGTTATGAAAACAATTAATTCTATTTCTAAAATCTATAGTGTTTTCTGAGGAGAACAATGTGACAAGAAATGAGTTCATATAGCATTTCTCTCGCTAGCTGTACTGAAACTGCAACCCTGTGAACCCCTCCTTGCAGAAGTTATTGTAATATTTAAAGTCCTGCTTATTATTGTAGGCCTATATAAGCAGTGTCATGAAGCATCAGGGCATTAATTCATGCCTTGTGATGCATTGTCAGCTGTTCTTATCAATGATGGACAAAACCTCCTAACTCTACTTGAGCTGATTGGGGTAAAGTAGTGATAATATAATGACACATGCAAATATCTGACAATATATAAATTCACATTTCCTGAAAAAATATTTTGTTATTTCATTTCAATTTTGGAGTTATCTGGTTTCTGCCCGACAACAGAGATATGGTGTATGTGTGTGTGCTGATTACACGTGTGCATACAAACATGTACGCCTTCACCCCAGGTGTCTGAACTGTGCAAGTACGTTTTTTGCTAGCGTTTTTTTCTGCGCTACCTTTCAAACTGAAAATATTGCACTTTTGACACTACGTTTCTAGGAAGGGACTCTTGCGACCGAAACGTAGAAAAAGATATTACGAATTAACCACTTAAGCCCTATTTAAAATATAGTGAAAATAGCCAATCTACAACGCATCTATTTTTACAATTCTGGAATATTTCTGACAATTTCTGAAAATGATACTTCGTAATTTGTACTTTTGGATACTGGATACGTCCAAAACTGTTGCTTAACAGGATTCAAATTCAAAAACAGCAAAAGTAGGAACTCTGCTGCTACTTTTGATGCTTTTGTGTTGTGATGCTGTAGTATGAGCAAGTGGGGCGTCAATTTACGAAAAAACACAAAAGGTTAGAATATGAAGACGAGGTTTCTGCCCGACAACAGCGATATGCATTCTCCACCACTGCCTTTTTACAACAGTTCTTGGTTGCTATAGGGAGAGGAGAAGTGACCGTGTTTTGTGTACTGCATGCTAGCGTTTTGCACACGTCTCACACGTACCACAGTTGAGCTCCTCGGCAGTGAGCGTGGCCACCGACCGGCCCTGCAGGCGGCTGGGATAGTCGCACGTGGCGGCGGCCTGGGCGTTCCCCGACTCGGCGTACTGCTTCAGCAGGTCGGCCAGCCATAGCAGCTCACAGTCACAGTTTAGAGTGTTGGAGTCCAGGCGCCTGAACGCAAAAACAAACAAAGACAAAAAGGGGGAGAAAAAAAAAAAAATCACACACGTGGGTTACAGTATATATACAGTATGTTAGAGGAAAGACAGACCGCTGCTTTAATTAGACACTCGCCCCGTCATATATCACAGCGACACAGCCCTAAGAGACACATCACAACCCACCCTGATCACAATGACATAAACACACAGGCAGTGGTGGAAAGTAACAAAGTACATTTACTCAAGTAAGTACTTTTTTTTTTTTTTTTTTTTACAATTTTAAGGTACTTTTATTTTACTGGAATATTTTCATTTTCTATACTTTTACACCACTATATCTCACAGGCAAATATTGTAATTTTACTTCACTACAATTATTTGAAAACTTTAGTCACTTTTACTTTTGGTACTTTAAGTACATTTTGATGCAATACTTTTGTACTTTTAAAAATTTTGAATACCGAACTTGTACTTGTAACAGAGTATTTCTAAATTGCAGTATCGATACTTTTACTTAAGTAAAAGATGTGAGTACTTTTTCCACCACTGCACACAGGAGCCACAGGGGCTGATCAGGGAGAGCTGCAGTGTAAATCCCTCTCTGGCAGTCTCGTCTCCGCTGTGTGGCCCAACATGGCCCTGCCTACACAGTTCAGTTCAGTCCAGGGCTTGGCAGAGTTATAATATATCTAGAGGGCGGACTGCCTATTCATTTCAATGAAAGTTGCTCACAAGCCCATGAAGCACCCGGAAGTACCTCTACTTCCTGGATTTGGCTCCAGGCAGGCGCACTAGCGTTTCAAACGGTAGACGCACACGCAGTAGCGTTTTAAAATGCGGAAGTCCTGCAATCTCAGATTTGACCACCTGGCGATGGCAACTTCACCGTTATACCGCTGTTCTGAGGGCTTGATTTTTAGCACGGATTTTTAGCAAGGAAGTATAATCCAGACTAATCGATTTAGTCGATACAAAATCTATTAGATGCATAGCAAGTGTTACCGAAGTCTTTTGTGTCGATTCGTTGATATACAAGAAGAAGAAAAAAGCGTGCTTCTCGATCATTTGATTAACTTACATGAGCAAGATTAAGTCGGTTATTTTGGTTCTAAATGTCGGTTTCGATATAGTTTCGGTAAACTGCCCAGCCCTAGTTCATACCCAAAACAAGCACTCACTCACAGGGGCCATGTTGGAGGACACTCTTCTTCCTGCTGTGGGAAATCTGTCTCTCCGGTTTAGCCTCGTCTTTTATCACTGATCCAGCTTTTAAGTCTACTACAATGTGCCTATTATCCATGACAAGCCTATGAGAATGTTTAATTAGTGTTTCAGCGCCGGCAGTTGAAGATCGCTTATTTAATACGGTACAAAAATACATTCGAAATTTTGTCATCGATAGAAACATAACTGATCTTCTAATCGATCCACTCTAAAAAGGAGATATAGTGGCGAGCTTCCAAATCTGAACAGAAGTGAAGTGTGCTGTCATGCATCTCATTGGAAGCATCCTGGCCTGGGATCTAACAGGAGCCTGGGAGCTATGTTTTTTATGGGAGTGATGGGAGATGAAAACAACGAGAACAGGCCAAAACCACTGATTGTTCTTCATCGTCTGTTGGCTGGATGAGTGGGGTTCTGAAGCGTAGCCTGCCTTGTATTAGATAGCACTGTGTCCATACTGCCAGTCTACTCAAATTTCAGCCTGTGACATGGCAAAAAAATGATCTGTTTGTTTTGTAGGATGGGGCACGGGCGGAGCTAATGGTTTTTCTCCGCAACAGAGTCCAAAAACATTATCACGGAGACGTCATCTAATCAGGAAGTAAGGACAACAATAGGCTAAAGTTCACGTGACGGTACCAAGTGTGAGAATGGTGTGGTGTTGTGCAGTTATGCAGCATTCTCACGCGGTGTAGAACCACCAGCTGTCTAGCCCCTTAATGGCTGTTAAGGCTGTTAGGAGCACCATCCTGTTTTTACTTACAGTCTCTTCATGGACTGGAGATGAGAGAAGGTCCCCAGGACAAGATGGGTGATCCTGTTGTTGTGCAAAAACCTACCGAGTCAGGACAATGGAGGAATACAGAGAGACAGAGAAAGAGAGTAAGATAATTATTTCAAAAGCATCGACTCCCCTTAACTATTTAACCCATTTAAGACCTGAGGCCGATTGTACAAATGACTACTCATGTCAAATTTGGCCACGGACCAGCATCTGAAAATTATTTGTGCCAGGGCCCCCAGAAGAGAAGATTTGTGTTAAAAACATTATTCAACATTTTTGAAACACTTAAAAAAAATAAAAAATAGCAGATGTACAAGCTCGCAGGGCTTGTATATCTGCCATTTTTGAATAGCCAACGCTAAAATCTAAAATGACATCTGTGATGCTTTCCCGGTTTTAATGGGTTAAACCCTATTCATTGGCCAGGGTCCCCAAGGGGTCTAATACCACCCCCCCCCCCCCTCCCACACACCAAATCTATGTAGAGAAAATAGATATCTACAAGCTCACAACATGTTGTAGATCGGCTTGTAGGTCGCCAAATGTTTCCCTATTTACTACATTGATTCCCAGAATAGGGATGCTAGGGTTCCTGAGGTCAAGCCAAGAAACCTTGTGAGAATTTTTGTTCCAAGTCATTCCTATACTGTAGCTACAGTATCATACCATAAATGCACAGAGACGGCAACACACACACTGGGAATGTTTATGTTTTGAGTGGTCTAAATGCTTAAATAAACTCTTTGATGTTAGATCTCCAGGCTAATAATAGTGTCCATTTATTTTCTTTCTTTCTTTACATACTTTGAGGACATGCCTCTTGACAGCATCATCATTTTGGATGAGAAATACGATTAGGTTCCCCAGACACGCTATCAACGCTCAACTTGAAAACCCCTGAAAACAATAACCCTGGACTTTATTTGATCGAAAGCAGACGTCAAGATGAAAAGTCCTGTTTACGGAAAGATTCACCCGAACGCGACGACTCGCCCCCCAAAACATCGTTCACTTTTATTAGAATTAGCCGTAAATCAAAAACAGCTGTGTGACTAGCTCTAATTTTTCTACAGTACGTCCACCGGCAAGCAGGGCTGATATCCAGACAAGCTCTTGGCAACCATCTAGACAAAGTCACTGCTTTTGTCCGTTACCATGGTGGCCGTTCCCTAACAAAAGTTATAGAGGGGTGTGCACCTGGGAATTCCTTCCCACTGAATTCCCACTGGTGTGCAGGTGTCTCCCCTTCTCCTTCCCCCCCCCTCCCTCTTGAGGGAGGTGGGGGAGCATGTGCACTGCCTGGGATTCCAGGCAATGGCCCGTAAACATAGATAATGAAACAGGAATTTAACAGGGTTCTTCGACACTCCCGACATCTGTTTAGGAGTGTGAAAAGCAGAGGTGATGGACGGTACATCTGCACCGTCAAGTTTACAGATTACAAGCATCGTGGGGTGGAAGCAGGGCTAGGAAGTAACCCATTAGAGTCTATCGGATGAGACGGATCGCCATTTCTCAGCCAGTGACCACTAGTGGTCCATGGCATAATTACAGCAATCCAAAGGGAACATTTTTAAAATGTGTCAAAAATGAGTCCATCAAATTTAGGAGAATAGGCGTAGTGTGGGAAATATTGACGGGGAGCTTGTAGATCTGCTCTACTGACTCTGGCTTAAATCTGGCTTAAACATCATTAATTTTAAATATGAATACAAAATAAAATAGAAATTACTGAAATTAATTGTTGTGGGGAGGTGGGGTGCTCCTTGAATATTATTCAAAAATATCGTCACTGTCGGGTGGAAACCTCTTATGTCCAAAACTGTACATGTTCAGGATTATTTCTAAAATAGCAAAAATAGCAGATCTACAACCTCAAAACACGTTGCAGTTTTGAGATTTTTGATACTTTTGTGAGACACCGTTATGATCAAGTAGGCCGGGGCATTCATTTACGAAAAAGAACAAAACATAAAAAGTTGAAACATGGAGATGAGAGGTTTCCGCTTGACAGCGACGATATGCAATTACTGATTAATGCTTCTGAAAACATGTTGGTTGGTCATTTGTGAGGAATTCCGTTTTGCAAATACCAATCCAATTAGCTCACTGCATGGTTTTAATGAGAGCAGCAGGTCCACTCAGGACACTGCTGTTTGATTTGCACGTAATGTGAGCTCATTCAGCTCCCCTGGTCTCTCTGACCAATTGTCCCAGTGTGATCTTTTTCAGGGCACAGCAGTCAAATTAGAGAAGCAGACAAGAATAAACTCCCCCGCCCTCATCACACTGAAAAATCTTGAGTGCCAATTTAACCACTTATAATTCAATCGTCAATGGCAGTTACAGTTTCCCTTTTCTTTTCTTTAAAGATTTTGGTTTTGACATTGTTTATATTGCATTTGCATCTTCCAACCTGTAGAATAGTGACACGCCCACTTTGGTTACCAGTTAAGGGCAAGAAAAAACAAGTATATTTTAGTTCCAGTTCCGAACCGACTTTCAGTGTAAACACTCTGAACTGGTTCAAAAAAAGAAACAGAAATGGTTCAACCCCGGTGGAATCAACTCAACTCACTGTGTTCCAAAGGGTCTTTCAAAAGTCAGTCCAACATCAAGGTAAAAACAGAAGACAAACTTAACCTCAACCCTATACAGTACTTTATTAGACTGAAAGAACGAGCCCAATCGATGGTCTTGAAGGGCGGAGCCAAACCCAGGCGCTGGATTCCAGCGCCTGGGTTTGGAGCACTCTGATCGGTTAGGAGATAACAAGGTCCTAAGACCAGCATTCCTGCAAGGTTCTCCCAGGCTTTTTTTCTTTTGAAACAAAAAAAAAGGCATGGGTTTCCGAAGCTAGTACTTTATTGACTGGGGTCGCCCAGGGATCTCTCCTTGGAAAAACGATTCCAAAAACGTCCGAGTTGAAAATATTTCAGCTAAAGCTTCATGCAGATGAAAACACCACACATGAACACGCCAGCGCAAAATAAATGCACAGCGCCACGGCGCACTGCTAGTGTTTCCAAAAAAACGCAGCCCGTTGTAGACAATTCAAAACATACGCTGTGCTCAGGAAGAAAAAAAAAACAGCTTGGTGGACATGGCCCCTAATTTGTGTGTGAAATGAAATGACATGCATCGTGGCAGAAAGGCAAAAGAGGATGAACTTACAGGCGCTCCAGTTTTGGGAGGTGAGTGAAGGATTCAGGCTCTAAGGACTCTATATTGTTGAAGTGCAGGTACCTGAAGGAGAACAGAGCATCAACACAGCACAGCAAACCTGGATTAGTTGCAGTTACATGTCGTCACTGTCAGGAAACCTTGTATGTCCTTTGCTTTTTTATAATGATTGTTTTTTCAGGAAAAATAATGAAAACAGCCGATCTACAAGATCACAACGCGTTGCATCACGACCCGTTGTGAGCTTGTAGATCGGCTATTTTCAGTAAATTTGCGCGACACTCTTGTATGATGAAGTAGGGCATTCATTTACGAAAAAGTTTAACTATGGAGATACAAGGTTTCAGCAACGATATACAGTATACAGTGTCCTAGCTCCTGTGTTTGGAATATTCACAGCTTATGGTTTGACCATGAGCGGTGAATAATAATTCATCCAGTTCTTCCCAAAGTACATTGTCCGGTGCATTTTATTTATTTATTTGTTTTTGCTGAAACAGCAGATCTCCTGAGAATGTGCACATTAAGCTGCAACTGGACGGAGGATTCTGCATGTCATGCGTTCATTCCTAGACGGGACCAGTTGACATACCGGAGCCTGAAATTCTACAGCTGAAAGGCTAACTTTTACGACTGAATCGCCCCGGCGGAGAAAAGTCTGTACACTAGTCTTGTGGAATGCAAACATGATTTATGCCCCCAAAAGCCTTTGAGCTGAGAAAACATAAATCAGACCTCTTATGGCAACAAATAAAAGGTTTAAGGGAAATGAAATTCAACTGACGGCTATAAGGTAACTGTAAGGGGTCAGTTGGGTGTGTGCTGGTTTAGACAGGGAAAGCAACTATTAGTGTAAGCACATTTTAAGCAGCATTGACACAACCGACAAAAATAAAGTTAAAGGGCATTTTTTTTTTTTTTATCTGAAACCCAAACACAATTCAGTTGAAAAAACATAATTTTGCAATATATTAGTAGTATTTGACATAATATGTTCAACGAAATATGAATTAACCTTTAAACACTTACAAACATTACTTACTTACAACACCTTTCCGCATGTCTTTAAAACAAATGCAATAACAAAGAACAGAGGGGGAAGGGCTTCCTAATTGGCCAAACAGTATGACAAAAATATAGAACAGGAAGCTATCCTTGCATGCATTTAAAACATGTAATGGCGCCATCGGGTAGCGATCAGTTCAAAAAGCAAAGCAAGGCACACAGGCAGGCTTTCAACATACAACACCAGCCAATGCGTTTCAGACTATACTAGAGTTCTTCCTCTGGCAGCATTCTATTTCTGCAGTCAAGGAGCGTCCTGTTTCTTTTTTTTTTCTTTCTTTCATTTCTTTTTCTTTTTTACAAATGGAACACAACAGAAGGCTCTTTATTTTCTAGCAAATCTCAAGCTTTGAGACAACTGTGTCATGCTTTGGGGGAGCTTGCATGTCTTTGGCTAACGGACCATCGATCCTTGTGTCCTGTAATGCATGCTCTAGCAGGGCCAGAGGGCAACCAAGGTCAACACAACACACCCCCACTCAAGAGCAATTAGTTAGCATGTAGACAGCCATGTTAAATGGCTGACAGATAGGACAAAAGGGGGGGGAATGAAGGTGTCTGTGCCAACAGTAAACTTGCTCCATATACTCCTCTTGGTTCCCATCCAGGACGAATGAGAGTCCCAGATCAGTAATTTCATTGTAAACGAACGCACACGTCCCAAACATTGATCTTCCGAGTATCAGATAGCAACGAGATGAAATGGAACAAATCCAATTTCCAAAGTGTTCTGAAGTGGGTCAGGAATCTTAAACTTTCTCCACGCATTCATCTTTCCGATTTTATATTTATCCACAAGTCGCGCTGTGTTATCTTTAAATGCTGAACAGCTAACCAACCAGTTGGTCGGGTAAAGCGGTTGAAAGGCGGGGGAGGCAAGGGGTTATTTATACATGCATACTGTATTATAAATCTTAGATACAATGTCAATCCTGTTATTCCCCCACAAAAAAACGAAACAAATGTGACCTGCAGGTTTGGCAGCTGGAGCCCAGTGAAGATATTGGGGGAACATTAAAGTGAATGCAAGCTGGGCTCAGAACTTGTCACCCACATATAAAACCCTTCATTACTGTAGCAAAAACTCAAAACAGCTGCAAGGCATGGAGCCTGGAGTTGGAATTGGTTTTCGCTCGGTGAATTAGCCATTTGTTCTCCGTTGATGCGGTTGCAGCGAGGCACAATACGTCGCAATGTCGCCCCAAGGTTAAGCGAGTTTAATTTGCGGAGGAGCTGCACGTAAACCATATTCGTTGGCAACCGCACGTTGGCTTATGGAGCCACATCTTTGACCGAATCAATGAGCTACTGTCTGTGGCTACGGCTACTTCTGATCCACGATCATTACAGGAAACCCTGGATGTCTTGTAAGGATCAGTGTCCAGTTATCATTCTGTAGATACAATTCATGTACAATACAAATCACAGATTTACAACAGTATATTCAGACATAAAATAGCTAAGGTGATTTTATTTTCAGTTATGTTATGATATTCTATACATTTAAGTCAATACAAACGCTACGTGGAACATTGCTGTACAGGTAAAAGAGAATACGCTTCTATTATTACTGCATCTCATCCTCAGGTCTCTACCGTATAGGTGCATACCAGAAATAGACAACAATTACGTTTTGATTACACAAAAAAACGATATAAAAGAAATGCATGGAAGGACTTGGTTCAATAAAGACAACACCGGCACACAGCATATAGGCTTTGCTCAGTACAAGCTCTCACAAGCTAAAAAGGAGGTCAAGCAGGCAAGGCGAATGGCGGCCTCTTCACAACAGCAGAAGCGACGCAGTGCGAAATCAAAGCTTGGCAGTGAAAGAAGCAAGGGGCTGCACTTCCAACTTTAGCACAGGAGAAAAGCCCAGGGCTTACAGTTTGGACTATCTCACAGGTGGGGGGGGGGGGGCTAGAGGTCATCGCATGCCGCAACTTCCAAAACAAGGTGGGGGGGGGGGGAAGTGCACATCTGTCGCTGTGGCGACTAGACATGCGACTCATGCAAAAGGGGGGAGGGGGGGGGGGCAGGTCAAGGCCGGTCAGCGCGGCATAACAAGGGTGGGTGAACACACGGCATGCATGGGTGGCGGCGGGAAGGGGGGGGGGGGTAGTTTGACGCACGGGCGGGGTAGTAGGGGGGGTAGCACTGGAGTCGAACATGATACCGGCTGTAAGGCCCACAAAGACACGTCACTGAGCATAATCGTCACTGTCGGGTGGAAACCTTGTATGTCCAAAAACTGTTCACTTTTCAGGGAATGGAAAACATTACTTGTCGTCTTCTCCATTGGATCCAATGTAGTTATTATTTAGTCAAAAACTCGTGTTAAGAATCTTTTTTGGTAACATTTTCACAACACGTAGGAAAAATAGCCGATCTACAAGCTCACAACGCTTTGCGATGTGGCGCGTTGTGAGCTTGTAGATCGGCTATTTTTGAAATGAACGGTTTTGGGCACATGAGGTTTCCACCCGACAGAGATGTTATGACAAATACGGCATTCATAAGCGTTCACGAAGTAGCTTATAAGTCACTTATGACTATTGCAGACGTTACCAGGCATCATGGATCCTTTACATTAAGTCCTTCAAGTGACGGACAGACGGACGGGGGGGTTTGGAGAATCTCACAGACAGATAAGACGATACGGTACGTAGGAGGAAGAGGAGGAGGGTGTGGGGGGCGAGGGGAGGAGGAAGAGGAGATCGAGGAGGTTGGTCACTTACAGTTGCTCAAGAGAGACAAGTCCCTTAAATGCTTGTCTGTCAATTGATTGGATTTCATTCTTGTACAAATAGCTGAAAGGAGAGATAATCAGTAACATTAGTAACACACACCCAGATATATAGGCTACACACACACACACACACACACACACACACACACACACAATCATCTTTATTCTCGCTGTTTACAGGGAGGAATCAAAATATGGCAAGATTCAATGAGTGAGATTTCACAGCTGGCTTTTCAGAATATGCATAATGTGCTATACAGTAAGTTAGACATGTACGGTAGTTACACAATGCTGAGATTTCAAAATAAATCCATGTGTCACTATAGGCATTGTTACGTGTGTGTGTATGGGAGTCAAAGTATCTGGTACAGTTTAATAAAACATCACTGGGGGTCCCCGGACCCCACTGCCGTAATGAATCCCAGTACTCTGTTTCTTCTTACTCCTCAATCTTTCGTCATTGCCAATTCGCTCCATGTGTGTACTGTGGTCCCTGTTAATGCTAATGCTAACCCCCACCGTTAGCCTGGGGAGGGTATAGGCAACCACATGTCTCCTCCAATACACATGGAGTCTACCAGCTGCTTCTTTTCACCTGACAGTGAGGTGTAATCCATCAGCCAAAACCACAAACACAGCAAAATCGAGAGTGAAAAGGGCAATCTTTGAGACATGGAAGATGGATCAGCTCAGTTCTGAAAGCTGTGATTATATTAGTTATATTCTGGAAGAGTCATATACTTTAAACAGAATTGCACAGAGTGAGCATTATTATTTCAATGCTTAATCTAATTAAACCGTTTGTGATGTCTGGGCGACTTCATCACATGCTCTGCATTGTCTTTTTATAACCTTAGGAAAGAAGTATAAGTAGCCTAAGTAGGCCTTGCCGAGCCATGTGGACCATAGGGCAGAAGCCTATCTCCTGTTTCTGTAGTGTGAGGCGGCTTGATGTACTGTACAAGTACACCCCCTGGACATGACGCTAGTTTGTCACAGAGACTTACCCCCCAATCCAACCCTTGATTCTAAGTGCCAAGCTGGGAGGCACCGGGTCCCATTTTTATAGTCCTTGGTATGACCCGGCCGGGGGATCGAACCCCAACCTCCCAATCTCAGGGCGGACACTCTAAACACAAGGCCACTGAGCTGGTCAGGTTAGGAAAGATGTGCCCTCATTAAAGGTGAAAATACTAATGACGATATAAATCTAATCCAATTGCCCCTTGATAATAGCCAATGTATGACATAGATGGAGAGTGTGGTCAACTTTACCCCCTTTTTTAAGTCAGTTTATGATAGCATAAAACAGCACCAAACACCAGATTCACACATGTAGAGCGGGCTAGTAGCCGAGTCCTACATAGTGTAAACAGTGCATTGCTATTAAGTCCATAACAACTACGACCTTGTAAGTTATCACAACCAATTAGGACAGGAATAACCGGTAAACTGACTCGACTCTCACTCCAGTTAACGTTTGACATCACTGCAGAGAATCACGCTGAAAACTGGAATGATTATTTAGACAACGTTTAGAATAACAGGAGGGAACTGAAAGGTACATAGGCCTCACATACGTAGTTCAGAGAAACAAAAGCAGTCACTCACACTTCAAAACATATTCACATATGGCAGTTAATATGGTCCGTGTGTCAACAACAAAAGAAAAGTCAGCTCATGAGTTGGACAAACAGCATAAAAAAAAACATGTCGCCACAAAAGAGAAAACTAAAAAGAATCATGAAAAGACATGACAGAGCATATTTTCTTCGCTTCAGGGCTCTCAGCTTTTCTCAATGACTTCCACATTTGAACATGCAACCGACTGAAGTAACATGAAGGGTGATTTATATTCGCTGATTTATATTAGCTCTTTCTCTGCGTGCCGGTGTCACGCAGAGAAAACAGCCGATCTACAAGCATGTCGATCTGCTATTTTCCGTGCGCGACACGGCGCGCAGCCATATAGGAACCAGGCATGACATGAGGCCTGTGTTGAATCGTGGAGGTATTTCAGTACATTGAAAGACAAACACCATTGACTCGTGCGTGTTTTCCCTCCCTCATACACGATGGTGAAACGTGACACTAGAAAAGCAATGGGCTTATGGCCATCTGTCCTTTCATCTCTCAACTCCCCCCTGTTTTCTTTTCACCGTCCCGCTCTTTATCGTCTTGATGAGCGATACGGATCTCCCCTCGGCAGATGTGACGCAAAGGATGGAAAGATAAACACTACATACTCCCATTTTTTTCCCCATTCCTTCATTTTAAGTTTATCAGCGCATGCTATTGCATTGGCCAACTCATAATATGCATCTGTCGAGTGTTATCAACTTGCGTGCCAGAGAGAGGATGAATGGTGGCTAAAAATGCTTTCAGTCATACTTAACTTGATAGAAAAGTCAAGCTGAAAGCCGTGTTAAAGACACAGAAATCCGTGGACAATTTATTGAATCTATAGAAGCATCTAAATGCATGCATTTTTCACACAAGACTAAACGTATTTTGTTTGCCCTACAGCTTTTTCTATAACTCCAAACAGGGCAAAAGTGCACCAAAAGTGGTCTAAAGAAATCATTCAAAAGCAACCACCAATTTTATGATGAATGCTATTAGATAGCATGTTGTTTGGACAGATGCTAGATTCATTGATTACCTGGTATCCTAGTTTCTTTGAGGCACTCTGCTTGTGTGACTATTTACCTTGTTGTAGTTGACTAGGATTCATGCTTACTCTGCTTACTCTCGCAATTGAAAGCGTCCGCTAAATGCCTAAATTGTAATTGTAAATCGTATTGAAAAAAAACACGGAGGATAAAAGAGGGGTAGAGTAGAGAGATGGCTGTTCTGACACTGTGCATACTGTAGGTGACTGACTGAATGCTTGGCTTCATTTTAGGGAACTGGATTACAGGAGCCTAAGGACCGGCAGCCGTGTGTGCGTGTGCGTGTGTGTGTGTGTGTGTGTGTGTGTGTGTGTGTGTATGATTGTGCACGTGTGTGCGAGAGCCTGTACTGTATGTGTGTTTACATGCATGTTCATGGGAGTCTGCGTGGGAAACCGGATTCGGAAGCTGTGGGGTTGAACCTCTAGGGGATAGCAACGGAGGGGCTTTGCTTCTATAACCTAAAAACCTTCTGCGGCTTCCTACTCGGCAAATACAGCCCAGCGAGAACTTAACTGACCCACCACTAACCAGAAATGATATGCTGTCAAAACCACAAGAGAGGAAAGAACTCTTCTTCCTTAATGTCTGCTGCTGCATTCTTGAACGGCACCCAGAAGAATACTCCCCGACTGACCTTCATTACCTAATTCAATTATGAGAAAGAGGGTCTGTGCTTGGCTGAAACTCAATACAGCATCCATAACAACATTAAAAAACAATGACTAGCGCAAATTAGGGAAAGGCAGAACTGTAAAAAAAAAAAGTATTTAAGGTTGACCTACTTTGATAACAGCATCTAATAAAGAACCTCAGTGTTCCTTGAATAAAAACCACGCCGCACGCCTAATCACTATTAGCCACAGTACATTATGCAAAAACCTATTGAAAACAGACCAGATTCGGGAGGGTTCGGGGGGATTTGAAACTCAAGGCTAGCTCGAAAGTCTTTGACCGCTTTCTGACCTTTTTATTGGGGAGGGGGGGGGGGGGGGGGTTCTAAAAGACTTCCGCACGGCCACCTTCAGAGGACATGAAAGAACTTTGGAGGGTGGGCAACAGGTCAGGTACTACGGGGGGATACCATCCACCAAGGGAGGGGAGAAGTTGGGTGTGTGTGAGAAGTGGTTGTGGTGGTGTTGTTGTTGATGGCGGTGCTGGCGGTAAGGGGAGGTGTGTGTGTGTGTGTGTGTGTGTGTGTGTGTGTGTGTGTGTGTGTGTGTGTGTGTGTGTGTGTGTGTGTGTGTGTGTGTGTGTGTGTGTGTGTGTGTGAGTGTGTGTGGGGAGGGGGGGGGTCTTGCACTAATCACAAGGGCTGGGCAGTGTTGCTGGCCTCAGATTAACTCTGCTTTTAAGGGAGAGGTGGCCCTATAATCAAAACTCACCCACGCTTCAATTAGAGCACGTGGAGAGGGGACATTGTGCGGGAACAAAATGTGAACAAAGCGTGTGCACGCCTGCGTGTGTGTGTGTGTGTGTGTGTGTGTGTGTGTGTGTGTGTGTGTTGCGAGAGAGAGTCTGAAAACGGATATAAGCCGACCCACATCCTTGCCACTCTCCCCTCTCATGGCGAGCTGATAGACCAGTCCCGTAATTGACAAGTTGGTGTCAGAAGTAACGACGCGATGCAACGTTAGGCCATGTGTGTTCTACGTGCGAGACAAGAGGAACTAAGTTAATTTTGCACATTTTCGACAGCGTCAGACATCAAGACAGGTCGAATGTATAGCAGTATTATCGCTGCTCCATCAGACAAGAGTCATGAAAGAATTTTCCCCTTTGATGTCTGACTCCTCACCCCCCCCCCCCCCCCCCCTCGATACAGACAAAACAATAAACAGTCAATTAAAAAAATGCTAAAAAGAAGAAGAAACAGTGGAAACTGAGACCTGAGAGGACCTAATAAATTCCCTGACCTCGGGGGGTGGGGGGAGAGGTTAATTCATGGAGTACGGGGGCGCCGGGGGGGAGGGGGAGGAAATCAGACCACGGAGGTGGATGGGAGACACTGCTGAGTAGACGTTTTAAAGATTCTTACCATAGGTGAATGTAAACACAGACAGCGCTCTCACCACAACTGAGGCCGGCGGGATCTGTAATGGGGAATGACTAACAAAGCGAGGAAACTACCAGGGCCACAGACAGAACACCTCAGGCTACACACACACACACACACACACACATCTGTTCCCCCATCCCGCCTCCAGATCCACACATCCCAGACAGATAAGTACAGAGGATCAGACAAAAGAGTGTCTTTTCATCGATGCTCCGTTTTTTTTTCCCCCCTGAACTGCGCCGATAATGCTTTGGTCTGCCTGAACCACTCCCCCCCTTCTGGGGGTCCCTGGAACAACATATTTTGAGATGGGGGTCCGCGGCCAAATACATATCATTTTGGGGGTCCTTGATATGGAAAAGTTGGAGCACCATTTAGAAAACACTTTTAGATTATGTATTTGGTCGCGGACCCCCCATCTCAAAATGTTTTGTTCCAGGGACCCCCCAGAATCAAAGATTTGAGTTACAAATGTTATATCTAAAATATATATATTCAAAGATTTGCCCAAATTTTCAAGATTTTTCAAAAATAGCAGATCTACAAGCTCATAGTGCGGCACTCGGTGCCGCGCTATGAGCTTGTAGATCTGCTATTTTTGAATAGCCAAAGAAATCTAATGACAAGGTCCAGTGTGAGTGTCACTCTGGCCGTCGGTTAGAGTGACTTTTGTGTCACAGAGGAAGGGAACGCGCCGACACGCTCGCTCTCTGGCTGTCGGCTAGAGAGAGAGCGTGCCAAGTGCATTCGTTCCTCCGAGACGCAAGTTTGAGAAATGTTGGGCCAAGCTTTATCTCCTGTCTCACGAAAAGGCAAAGAGGGTGAACCACTTCAACAGTGACCTTCTGCCTACCGAGTCTGTCGAGATTCAGAGATGACGCCGCGTTGTCTAAATATTCCACCCCTTGACCTTCTGAGAGATAAAAAAAAAACCCAACAAAATGCCTCAAGAGACCAACTTACAGATATTTGAGGTTCTCCAGGTCTTCAAATGCTCCCCTGGGAATCCTTCGTATATGATTGTTGTTGAGGAGACTGTCGAGTAAAAAACAAAGTACAGGGATTAGTAGGCGATTCCAAGACGTATTACAAGTGGTATCACGTCTATTCATGGCTAATCCTGAGTGGTGCATGATTCTATTATACCACATCATGACACAATGCAGTACAAGGAAAAGTACCCTTGAAGCTGTCAAAACTCATCTCTCAACTCTGAAAAATGAGCAGCTAGGGGCATCTAGCTCAGTTCCAATATGTTATTACAATTTGTTCTGAAATTTGAAATAACCACAGCTAAGGAACTGACTTTAAATGCAATTTGAGATGGCCTTCCTGGCCTGTCACCGTTAACAGTGTACAGTCTGTCTTGGTAACCATTCGGTGGTTTTCTCCCGTCAATGTGGTTTAAGCGGGACAAGAAGAACCGAGAAAATACTCAAATCATGTCAACAACGTTTGGCTTATTTCGGATCTAAGACATTTGAAAGCGTGAGCAGTCATGTCACTGGCTAAACTGAGACAAACGGGCCTTGGGTTCTGTGCAGCACCAGACTTGTATTTCTGTCTTCAAGACATTGGTATTGGACATGTCTTCGTGGGTCAGAGCCCACTATAGGCTTCAGGAGGTGTTCTCTCATTCAGTCTGTTGGACCGAGGGGAGTTTTACAAGGTTACAAGGCCCTCTACAATAAGCTGACCGTCCGATAGGAAAAGCTGATTTTTACTCCTGTCCTGAGGGGCTTCTTCACTCCAATACTTTCTTGTCTTGAACATGTTCATACAGTATATATAAGCCATTCAAATCCGATGCTTTGTTGAGAAGCCACGTTTTTGCCAAATATCAGAATAGGAACGCTAGGGTTCATGTGTGTGAAGTGCCTACTCTGCATCTATGACAGGAGCAGTGTTGCCAGATTATGTGAGAGAAACAAGCAACCAGGTCTAGGAAAACCAGCCCAAAAGAAGCGACTATGCGGGCCACATGAGCACTTTAACATATACATCAGCTATTTGAAAATAGCAGATCTACAAGCTCACAACGCGTCGCGATGCAACCCGTTGTGAGCTTGTAGATCGGCTATTTTCAAATAAAATATTGCGGGGGAATTATAATGAGCAGATCTGGCAACCCTGGACAGGAGCTGCATTCAGGGGTGCACATGTTCTCAGTCATGCAAAGATCGTCTACCTTACTCTACATGTATGGCAAAAAATGCATGCTTCAAATATTTGGACAAGTTGTACGTATGCATGATTATCTCGTTGCCTAAGTGTCAGTGGTGGTCTCTAGGGCGGAACCCAATGTGAAGAGGTAACCAAACTGAGATTTCTGTCCAGATCGAGTGCCAATTACTCCACAGGAACATTTATTTTTGCTTTATTAGCTTAGCGATGCCCTGTCTGGTAACCCTGACATATGGCTCAGTGAGTGAAGTGGAAAAATAAATTCCTCGCAGATTATGAGCTGACCTACATGTGTGAAACCACAGCAGGAACAGAGCGCTAGAATGTGCCTGTGTGTGTGTGCACTGCACTGCAAACGGCACTTTGGAGCAATGGCAATCGATCCCTACTCTAGCTCAGTGGTTCTCAACCTTTTCAGGCTGTGACCCCCCGAAATAACCATATTTGAACTGGGGACCCCCCAAAATAATCATATTTGAACTGGGGAGTGGGGACCCGCCAAAATAACCATATTTGAACTGGGGTACCCCCCACCCTGACAAGCACTATTTTCACAATTCTTGCCTCTTTCTTATATTATTTGACCATTTGGCCAATGTTTGACCAGTTTTTATAGTAGTTTGTTGATTACTTTCGATGCAGTAATGGGTCTTTTTTCATTTAATTTCTTTGGTCTTAAAAGTCCTTAAATTGTCACTTAACGGTCATCAGGGGACCACCCCAAAATCATGTGGGGGGTCCCGACCTAAAAAAGGGGTGAGAACCACTGTTCCAGCTTGTGATTTCAAGGCAATGTGATCAGCCCTTTCAGAATGGGGTCTCGCTGTAGCTTTGAACATTCAACATTATGTATGACAGGTTTTCCGGGCCCAGAATGATTGGTGTTTTACAGCAGGATGCAAGTACGTAAACTCAGGAAAAAGCATAGAGGCACCAGGTCTACTACAGGGCCTGAGCCGGGAAAAAAAGCAGACTTACAGTGTGTTGAGGTTTTTTAGTCGTCTGAAGGAACCAGGTTGTAAATCCTTGATTTTGTTGAACCTCAGGTCTCTGTGGGGAAGAAGAGAAAATGAACAGTTTCAAAGAATGAACAGTTTTAAAGAGTTATTGTTTCATTTAATCCATTAAGACCGGAAACGCATCTGTGTCATTTTAAGATTTCTTTGGCAATCGTAGCGAATTTGTGCAAATCTTTGAAAAAATGTATGTGCTTCTGGGGGTCCCTGGAACAACATATTTTGAGATGGGGGTCCGAGCCCGCGGTCAAATACATATCATTTTGTGGGTCCTTAATATGGAAAAGTTGGAGCACCATTTAGAAAACACTTTTAGATATGTATTTGGCCGCAGACCCCCATCTCAAAATGTTTTGTTCCAGGGACCCCCCAGAAGCAAAGATTTGAGTTACAAATGTTCACTTTGAAAATATATATATTCAAAGATTTGCACACATTTTCAAGATTTAAAAAAAATAGCAGATCTACAAGCTC
This sequence comes from Gymnoscopelus microlampas, assembly GCF_963454915.1. Classification (NCBI taxonomy): domain Eukaryota; kingdom Metazoa; phylum Chordata; class Actinopteri; order Myctophiformes; family Myctophidae; genus Gymnoscopelus; species Gymnoscopelus microlampas. Next base: position 10,715,770 of record NC_139957.1, read on the forward strand.
ATACGAGCTTGTATATCTGCTGTTTTTGAATAGCCAAAGAAATCTAAAATGACACAGATGCGTTCCCGGATTGAATGGGTTAATGGTTTAAATCGTCCCTTTCAACAAAACGTGTCATGTGTGGTGGCCTAGATCAAGGTAGTTTTCCCTAATTGGTATAATAAGGGCTATAAATGCTAAACGGTGCATTCATATACTGTAGCACCTTTATCCAAAGCACGTTACAACGTGCACTGCGTTCACCCGTTCACACACACCGTCACTGCGGAGGAAACCGTGCAAGGCACCAACCTGCTCAACGGGAGCAGTCAGGGCTTCCGTGTCTTGCTCAAGGACACGTCGACACTACCGCAGGGGGATCCCGGGAATAAACCCAGCAGCCTCTCCACCTAACCCCAAACCACTGCCGACACTACACCAAATCTTTTGTGGGAACTTTAGTCCGCAGCACAGCCATCATCATACGGTAATAATCAGGAGAGATAATTGCACACATTACTCATCTAGCAAGAATGCTATTTATCAAGCTTTAATCATGGAGGTACATTTATGTAATAATTACCCTTAAGATAACAATTAAGCCATTAAGACCGGAGGTGCTGATTCTACAAATCTCTTCTAAATCCTAACAGTTTTCTGAAAAACTTATGTTGCTGTAATATCAGTGGTGCTCAAACTTTGTCATGTCAAGGACCCCCGAAATTATATGCGTTTGGCCTCGGACCACCATCTAAAAATATTTTGTTCCAAGGACCCTACACGGAAGCAAAGATTTGAGTAAACAAAAATCCCTTTGAAAATATGTATATTCATAGATTTGCACACATTTTCTAAAATTGCAGATCTACAAGCTCATAGCGCGGCACTCTGCTATAAGCTTGTATATCTGCTATTTTTGAAATTTTAGAATGACACATGATGCGTTCCCGGATTGAATGGGTTAAGATAACAATTAAGAGGCTCTTTGCGTCCATCAGCGGGTTTTAGCACACTCTGCCTGGACCGCCTTACAGAGAGATCCTGCGTAATGACATACAACATGACTTGACACTAATCATTCTCAGTCAAACAGCAAATGACTTAGCATGTCATGATAGGCTTGTGAGACTTAGGTGACGAGCCGACGAGCTTTGTCTGGACTAATACAGCGATAAGCCCTGGCAAGGTTAAATCATTCTTAACTCTTTAAGACCGGGAACGCATCTGTGCCGTTCTATGAGCTTGTAAATCTGCTATTTTTTAAAAATGATGAAAAGTTGTGCAAATATTAGAATTTTTACTTTTTTTTGCTGGACATTTGTAACTCAAATCTTTGCTTCTGGGGGTTCCTGGAACTAAATATTTTACAAATGTTTGCTTTAAAAAATATATAATCCGAGATTTTGCCATGAATTTTCACGGATTTTCAAAAATAGCATATCTACAAGCTTGTATATCTGCTTTTTTTAATAGGCAAAGAAATCCAAAAATGACACACAGATGCGTTCCCGGTCTTAATGGGTTAACCCCATGAGGCATTAACCACACAGAAACACGCTATCCTGAGATGTTAAAATATGGGAGCGTTTCCGAAAGACGAAGATGTGCTTCGGGGACTCGGCCACTTGAACCGTAGCGTCCCAAATCTGGGGCGGGGGGGGGGGGCATTCGCTGAAAAAACCCTGAAGATTTACAAGCTCGCAGCTTGTGGTGTTGCGACGCGTTGTGAGCTTGCAGATTCGCTATTTTCGGTGAGGATATTTGGTGTAGAGGGAAAATGTTGGGGGCCTAGTATAGACCCCTGGGGCATTTCAACAAAGTATATAGGGTTTAAGTGGTTAGATTTTAATTCTTTCGACTTTCAACCACGGCATTTGTTATGCATGTTTTCACAAGACATAGAGACAAAACAAAACAAGAAAAAACAGAGTGGAGCTAACCATTCATACGAGAGAGTCCAAAAGCCTGAGTTTGTTTTGCATTAAGACAACTTTTATCTTCGACTTTTGCTCCGCGGAATTCCCTAAATGACTGCCCACCATGTAAACATCTATGCTAGACCAGAAATGCGGGCCATCTATGGTCATTCCTCCTCGATAAGCGGCGACTGGCGCAACGAGCCACAAACAACCGTAACAAGCTGACCGGTATCTGACCCAGCGTGACACGGTGAGACCACAGCGTGGAGAAAGCTTCTTCTTACCACAGAAACAAGATGAGGGAGCCACAAGGCGGATGGGTTTATCACTGCACTGGGGGAGAGGGGACTACTGGATCAGCCTTCCTGTTCTACAGCAGTGGTTCTCAAACTTTTACATTTCAAGGTCTCCCCTTAAAGGGGTTCACCCAAAAATATCGATTAGTCACCCCATGGAGACTTGAATTCATATTTTTTGTTTTTGTCGCATACCTAAGCCAATAATTTGATGCCCAGCGGACCGGTAGGCAGCGGTTTCGGTAGGAGACAAAAAGGAGATTTGTGTCTCCTACCGGAACCTCTGCCGGTCATCAAATTATTGGCTTGAATGTGACAAAAACAAAAACAATATCCATGAATTCAAGTCTCCATGGGGTGACTAATCGATAGGGGAAAACAATGTCATTGTGGGGGTGAACTATCCCTTTAACTCTGACGGTATACAAATGGAACCAAATGGACCCGTTCCATTTGTATACTGTCAGAGTTACAGACTCGTAAGGGTTCCCCCCCCTAAAAAAAAAGGAACCCAGAGAATCCTTGGAATCCACTTTGAGAACCACTACTCTACAGCAAGTTTTCTCTCCCGCTAACCAACAGCATTGTGTGGCAGAACGTTTTGCAGCCCCACACTGACCATAAAAAAACAAACACTGAACGATACTGGGTCACACAAAATGCAAACATCCTTCACTGATTATGCAAGGCTGTCAGCGAGTTGTGACGAACTTAATTTTGATTTCCCTAAATTATTGTGTGGGATCTGAGTGGGTGGATAAACATAATAAAAAAAAAACGTCTTTCGCCATCTTTACTCCTTCAACAATCGGCAACGCTTGACAGCACCGCCTGTGCAGTCGGTGAAATCAAATCCCGAGCATGCAGATCTAATTCATCTCTTTTTATATCCATAAGCTTTGTGTTCACGTTGCCTAGCGACTGCATACACAATAGGGACTGGAGCCAAATTGTACAACAATAAAAAAAAAAAGAAAAGAAAGAAAAAAGAAATGCCCCCAAACAACACCCGACTATACATTCCTGCGTTTTTTTGCTTTCTCATGTTTCTGTGAAGAAAAAGGAAACCGAGCCAAACAACGTGAACTGATTTCATCGCGAGTGAAATGTTTATGGGTCAACTCGCTCTGTGAAAGCCGTCGCATATGGATCCAATCAAGGGGGAGCCCAACTTTTCATACGCTCACTTCCTTTCATATACTGTAGGCTCGCGAGGGAGGCCAGCGTCTGTGGCAGACACCCTTTCCTGAAACTGACACACTTATTACGGAGCCTCCAACCAAATGTGACATTATACGCAGTGCAAAATGCTTATTTATATAGACCGTATGCACTTGTTAGTTATCTTCGAGAGAGATATAAACCCTTACGGGTCCGTTTTGGTTACATTTGTACTCTCTCAAGAGTTACAAATGGATAAAATCAGACTGAGGGTGTGCACTGGAACCCACTGTACAGACATTGTTGCTTCTGGCAACGCGGTATGTGTAGGTGACAGCTTACGTACATTCCATGAGGTTCTGAATGTCGTTGCTGTCGGGAAGAAACCTCTTATCTCCATATTCTGACTTTTTGTGTTTTTCGTAAATTTAACGCCCTACTCGATCATTCTACAGCGTCAAACAAAAACATCAAAAGTAGCAGATATACACATATACTTGTCGATCTGCTACTTTTACCGTTTTTGAATTTTAATCCTGAAAAGTTACAGTTTTGGACATATGAGGTTTCCACCCGACAGAGACGATATTAAGGTTAGCAGTCAAGAGGAAATTACTTCTGACGTGAATCAAAAATGATCAGCTCATGCACTACTGTGGCTTTCAAACCAACATAAAGTCCTCAAGATTACATTTTAAGAGTAGGGGCAATTAAGCTTAAGCCCTTCACAATTATCGAAATGACTCTTTGCATTGGGGCTGGTCGATATGACTTCAAATATCACACCTTTCCCCCCCTTTTATACCTTTGCCTCGATTACGACTGATGAACAATTAATTTACACTTTTTTCTTTACACTGCCCTCATAGTTCTCTGACAAGATCTGTGCTGTAAATATTATGGGCTCGCTGTTTGTGTGCGCTTTGTTTGTGCGCGCTTTCATTTGTGTACAATGAAGTATAGCCTCGATCTCCAGGCTTTTATTGTTTAGTTTTGCAAAAAAAATAAAAGCCTGGAGCAGCGCGTCGGCGTACCCGATATAGGAAGTGTTTCATTTCCCCAACCAACCAGAGTGCAGTGGGCGTCGCTCGTAATGTTGTGTTGACGGGCGGGGGCTGACGGACAGATCGGTGAACCAATGGGATCACACGGCCTAAATGAAGTATAACACAGGTCTTAAGTGGTTAATCAGACTAATCCATTTAGTCAGTTATAAAAAACAATATATACGTTAACCTATGAGCATGTTCAAGTCGGTTTCAATATATTTTTGGGGTCAATTGCCCAGCCCTAGCTTGCATACCAACTTAATGGAAAATGGAGTGTATTCCATGTCACACCCAGGGATGGGTGAGGGTTCAATGGACAGTCCAACCATTAAGACTTGAAGCCGATTCTACAAATGTCTTCTAAATCCCAACAGTATTCTGAAAAAACGTATGTTTCTATATCAGTGGTGCTCAAACCTTTTCATGTCAAGGACCCCCAAACTTATATGTATTTGGCCGCCGACCGCCATCTCAAAATGTTTTGTTCCAGGGACCCCCAAAAGCAAATATTCGAGTTACAAATGTTCGCTTTAAACAATATATATTGAAAGATTTGCACACATTTTCACGATTTTTCAAAAATAGCAGATCTACAAGCTCGTAGATGAGCTTGAATATTTGCTATTTTTGGATAGTGAAAGTGTAAAATAATGCTTTTTTAGCTCAAATGAAAAAGTGACACAGATGCGTTCCAGGTCTTAGGGAGAGAGGTGCAGTGGCGTTAGGAATGCATGTTTCTGAAGGCAGCATGCGTTGCGCAGGGAGCAGAGTCGGTGCACTGCCAGGGCATGCAGAGGCAGGGGCTGTCGTACCTGCAGTACCGGCCTCCATTTCCTGGAGGGGGGGGGGGGGGGGGGTAGACGGGGGGAGGAGGAGGGGAGTTCAGCCTATACTGTACATGCTGGTTCAGGCAGTAGGGGGGGGGTCTAAATGTATATCGTTGCTGTCGGGCATATATGTTTGAATTTGAATCCTGAAAAGTAGGTTTTGGACATACAGGTATGAGGTTTCCCACCTGACAGAAGATGTGCTAAAGGGGATAATATGATCTAATGATAAAGGGGATAATATGATCTAATGATAAAGGGGGCCATATGTTCTTTGCATTCTTCAAAGTATATATTGTTACCTTGCAGTGGAACAATATATGTTTGTCAACTGTTGCTGTTAAAATATGCTGGTCTGTTATATAGGTTAATAATTGCTTCTCTGCTGACACGCTATCCAAAGAGTTTATAAATACATGCAGACGGCCAAACTGTTGCTGTTGAAATACTATAGTATGTTATAGGTTAATATGAATAATTGCTTCTCTGCTGGCTTTATTATAGTATTAGATTATAAAATAATGCTTCATTGAATGGCCATGCTCTATCTCTCTCTCTCTCTCTCTCTCTTTATGTTGGGTAGAGCTTGCTTTAATATTGAGAGAGAGAGCGCACCACCATCGTTTAAAAAAAAAGAACGAACGAGTTGATATTTCAAGATATGTTTGGAGTGGAATGAGGAGAAAATTACGGCTGCAGGAGCAGCTCTGTTAACCCCCGCATCCCTGTGATACTGATATACAGTAGATGATATATAAAATATATTGAGAGAATGAGAATATATTATTCTGGCTGTAAATGGTCGTTTCCTCAGCAGAAAAACATACGTTCTTTTTTTTTATTTCAACGGATTAAGTTACAGCCGTCTGCCAGCCTGCAGATGGATGGATCATGCCATATTGATAATTATCGTCACCAAATGCTGTCATATGTCCCAAGACTGAGAACGGTATAACTGTACGGGAAAATAGGGCATGTGAGAACAGTTTAGCCGTGTGCATCTACTCATAAACGCTTTGGATAGCGTCAGCAGAGAAGCAATTATTAACCTATATAACAGACTAGCATATTTTAACAGCAACAGTTGACAAACGGGTGTCCATCAGATGGAACCAGCCAGCCAATAGGCCATATTCCCATGGCGGCCATTTTGGAATTTTACACTGAAAATGCCACCCGTTGCCGTGGCAACCGGGTGGCATCTCATTAACTTAATAGCAATATGGCGGCCGCGTGGAGACGGTCGGGGGCGGGGACGCCGTTTGGATTCCAGCGGCTCTCCGGGGGCGGGGTTTGCCCAAAGCTCCGTTTAGAGCCCAAATCACGCCTCACTGAAAGCGTGTCCACCGTATTTTGGAAAGTGATAATTGGATTTATTATGGCTATGATTACAGCTATAGTCAGACATCGGATATATGCTTGCCAGGTGAGTCCAAACCCGCTGTAAAATGATATTCGCAGCACACTGCCTACACCCACACTATTGATTGCTGTGTGTGATGAAGGACAACTTTGTGAACTGAAATGTTTGACTCTAATGTGTTTGTGATATCTGGGCTCAGCTCTCTCTGTGTGTGTGCGTGTGCGTGCGCGTGTGTGTGTGCCTTACTCTTGCAGCTTGCACTGAATAGACATTTTTCCCTCTCAGAGTAGGCTAAATAAGGTCATGGCACAATTGCATTGAACTTGACTGTGGTTATTTACACTATGTTCTCTTCAGTGTAAATAGATTGAAGGACAAAACTAAATTAAATGATCTGCACTGGTAAGCAAAGTGGATTTTGTGGTAAGCACTTCTGGGGAAGAAGCACTCCCAGGGAGTGAATGACTCTATAGTCTAAAATCAGCTGTTCCACTGTGGTTTGTCATCAGCTAGTGACAGACTGCTTGGGAATAGAATGAGTCACACCACAGGAAAAAACAGTAACAAGCATGGCTGTCCGCCAGCAGACAACTTGCTAGCTCTATTGGCACATTCGTTCAAGATTCCTCAGCAAAGGCTTCATTCAACAACCCGGAGGTTGTCGAGGTTTTGTCGCCAGAAACACAGTCGGCACGGACTGACGAACGCTCTGTGCTATTTGCTCCGGAACTTACGGACTAACTCTGTTAACGCACATTAATGAGGCGCTATGCCAACTGAAGCTATCAGCAACGCAAATCAAAACAGTCGTGCAGAATAGATACTCCAACAGTTTATTCCTGTTCTCACCTAACAGACAGCAACAAAACAACTCAAGTATTACCGAGTAATGAAAGAAACCATCATAAAAGCAGGAAATCAGGGGGTTTGATTTCACTTGAATTCTGCTTGAAAACAAATAAATTGCCACCCATCCACCCACACAACAGGGTAGGACTGAAATTTGTACAATGGGGTTGAACAATGACAGAATAGACCAATAACCTTCAAACTCCATTTTAACCATGTTAGACTTGTTAAAAACACACATCCTTGGTTCTGGTGACTGTCCTTCTATGTGAGGGGGCCATGTTTTTTCAATTACGTTTTTGTATTATTTGTTTTTGAAAAAGAAATCAAATGAAAAAAACAAACACGGCTCACTCACGCATTAAATGGACAATATCAATCACCAGAACTAGGGACGTGTCTTTTCAATGTCTGACGTTACGGGTTCATAAGAAAAAACTGTTTGGGGTGCACGCAAAAGCCCAAGTAGACATTAAAATGACCGCAGAAGTGTTTTTATGTGAACTACCCCTTTAAGTGGTTAAAATTGTGAGGGGAAATAAGACACAGATAAGAAACTGCAATTTCTAGGTCATTAAATATTGAGCATAATCATATGAAAAAAAAGAAAGAAAGAAAAAAAAAGAGCTCTCTACTTCAAAAAGGAAAGGAATGCATTTAACCTCTCCATATTAGTCAGTTGTCTCTGGGTTTTAGACAGCATGTCTGAGATAAACAGGCCCAAAGAGTGAACTGGGCTGATGCAGGGACAACACAGCTGTGTGCCTGGATTAACACTACTTTATCGGGTCAATGAGTCTCTAACAATATTAACCTTGCCACGGTGGCAGACCGTGGCACTGACAGGTTCTGAGACATGAGACAGGTGGGTCACATTCAGCTCTTCCACAAGTACATCCCTAATATTTTGCAGACCCACAATTTGGATTAGTAAAGTCCTTGATAGAAAACATGGAGTGGAATTATGTTAAACATAATTGTAAGGATTCTGCTTTTCTTGCCAAAAGTGAAGCTATACGGCATCTTCATTATGGAGGGCCTACTGTACTGATATCTTTGTCAGCTGTGCATGTACACCAAAGGACTGACATCTGACATAAATGAGCCATCATAAATGATAAGTGTCCGCGTGTGAGTGTGTGTGTGTATCGGTCTCCTGTCTGTCAACAGCTCTGCTAACGACTTTTCCACATGCTGGACGACTGACTGAAGGTGCTTGAAGTCGTCTTACTTCACTTGAACAACAGAGGCCAGTCCTGTCTGAACCTTGGCTTGGCTTGCACCAGAGTGTTCGTCTTGTGAGGTCATCTGGGGAGGTTTGCACTTTGCGGTCTATGTTTTAACCGCTTAAACCCTATTATTACTTCATTGTCCGGGGTCCTCCAGGGGTCTAAATACTTTTTTCTCTCACTCTACAACCAAATCTCTCGCCGATTTAAAACAGGCTATTTTCGATATTATCTTCTATTTATGCTGAATATTCACTTAATTACGACATGCCCAGAATAGGGACCCTAAGAGGGCTCTAGGTCTTCTAGACAGACAGTAGTTTCCAAACATGCTGCTGCACAAGGGACCCTGACACAGCAGGACAATGTCCATGACACTACTTGGGAACAGGATACAGCACTGTGTTGTGCGTTCTGCGAGGTTGGCTGCCCAGCCAGTCTTAATGATTCCACACGGAAATTCCATCGAGCAAATGGCCGGAACGATAAGAAACCAGTCGTCTGATACCACTGGCTCAGGAGGCACAGTGGCTGTCTGGGAAGCGAGAGGGCCCCGGTTAGATTCCCAAGTCCTCCTGATTTTGTGTTCCTGAGCAAGATACTGATCCCCTCTACCTGCTCCAAGTGAGCAGGTGGGTGCCCTGCATGGTTGCCTCTGCCGTCGGTGTGTGAATGTGATGCACATTGTTAAGGAGAAATGCAGACCATTTATCACATGGGCAGTGATTTCAAAATGACTCAACTGGCTAGTCAACTTTACATCCAAAACAAACTGGGATGGACAGCAGACAACGGTTGTTGTGGAACATACAATTCAAAGAAAAAATGACATGCCGTGTTAAAAAGCTTACCGTTACTAATACTGTGTAGATCACACTGCAGAAATGTGAAGCATACGTAGCATGAACAGTGGACATCTTTGACCATGTTATTAACTGTACATAACAAAGTGTATGCCTCTGTTTATTTGGTGGTGAACAGTGAACACCACAATTTAGGCTAAACGTGCAAATGTAAACTCTAGTTTTTTCCTAGAGTTTCAGTAGATTCTTGCATGAGCCTCTGTCAGGAGTGCCTCTGTCTGTCCTGTCCTAGCTAGCATCTGAGTGCCATGTGTGAACTTCTCTCCTCTTTCTCGCCGTCTCTAGTTAAGGGGACTGTTTGGCCGTGTGACACATGCCCCAACGGGCTTGCCAAGGACTCTCAGGCGTGCATGAGTCATTCTTAGTTAAACAAGAACATGGCTGGCTCCCCGGCGCTCGGTTTCCCGGAGGAAGAACGGTGGATCTGGATCTCCAAACATGGCTGCGGTCGATCGTTGCAATAGTCATCCAGAAGGACAAGGACAGGGATTGTGTTTGTTGACGGGGGAGAGCCAATGCGCAGTGTGAGACGATCAAAATCCCATGAAGCTGAAGGAGCTGGAATGGTATATGGAGCTGAGGGCCATTGCAACTTTAACAGGCTGGATATAAGACTCTCATCCAATAGACTGAGAAAGAGCTACCGCACGTGAGCGGGAACTTCATATTGTGAAGTTAAAATCAAGGAGAAATGGGCATAGCCTATAGCCTTGTTGCCATAATCACTACCAGGGATGCACGGTCGAGAGTCGATCGAGTATCACACAGAAATGACTATGAGAAGGGGCGTCCGCTGGCCTAGCGGTCCAGGCGCGTACCACATATGCTGGTAATCCAGCTTGACAGCGTGTCGCGGGTTCGACTCCCGTTTCCGACGACCTTTGCTGTATGTCTCCCCCCATCTCTCTCCCCATTTCCTGTCAGCCTACTGTCCTGTCCAAATAAAGGCATAAAAGCCCCAAAAAATATCTTAAAAAAAAAAAAAAAATGACTATAAGATCGACCAGAATCTCAATTGTTTCGTTTAGAATGACAGTAAATGTTTTAGTTACGACAAAGAACTTAATCACCCCATGGGCTAAAGCAAAGCAAAGTTTGTTGTTTACCCAGGGTGTCGGACTAAGTACGAAACTTGTTTCCAGCCGGACCCTGCATGGAAGCCTTGCTCAAGGGCTATTCAGCGGTGATTCATGATCGATGTGATGAATCGGGGAATCGAACTAGGGACCTTCCGGTATCAAGGCCGCCCCTCTAACCACTAGGCCACCGCTGCCACAAGCTCTATACTAGGTCCACTAGTATTTCCCTCTACTGATCTACAATCTCACAACACATCGCGTTGCAATGCGTTTTGAGCTTGTAGACCTTCTTTTGTTGCCGAATGAAACGAATAGGGACACTAGGGTTTGTGGTTAAAACTTAAAAGTCTTGTGAGATGTCCTTTCAGCATTTATCCAAATTCCCAAGTGTCATAAAGATCCTATCTGCAGCTGTAAAGGCTCATTACTCAACCCCCACTGGGTAATTAAGGGTTACAGTATGTTTTGGGGCATGTGGTCCATTTCTCCTCGCTGGTCTTCAATAAGAGTTTACTGAGTTGACATGGTCACGCTTGCTGAAGAAGTAGGTCAATCTGTGAATTCCAACAACCTATGGACTCCATCATTCAGAAACACGACTTATCAGGAGCAAATGTGAAAGGCAATCTTGAACAACATATTCCACCAAAATTCACCAGCTGGCCTCCTGTCAGAGAGCCACAGGAAGACAAGGGGCCAGCAGGGTTCCTTTCAACAACTATCTTCGGCCCAATCTCCCAGTGCAAATGAGCAAAGCTTTGGGGATTTCTGAGCTTTGCATTCCATAATGCTGCAGAGACCCAGCGCCTCACAAAGCCTGACTGCAGCAAATTCCACACAATGGAACTCCTCTTTCCCCTCCCTGACTCACTCACTCACTCACACAGTCACTCAGTCTGACCAAGCCATCGGCGGTGGCCATGAGTGACAACACAAAACAGACAGAAAAAGGGGAAGAAAATGGGGGGCAAAAGTAAGAGAGATGTGGCCCGTGGCTGACCACCGAGTAATTGACCTTTCTGGCCTCAGAGAACTCCGCCTAGGGAGGGTGCCTCGTAAAAGTATCTGCAAATTATGACTATTAGCGAGCAGGGCTCTGCCTCACAGCCGTCCCCCAACCCCCACTGAACTCTCTGCTGTCCACCAGCTCCAAATTCCACTTATCGTCTGGGTTCTTTGTATCATCTGGACACTCAGACCAAACCAAGCAGGCGACGACTCATATCACACAAAAGGGGCAAACCGTTTGACTTAATTTAGGACCCCACAGAAAAATCAATGGAGGGCAGGTCCAATAAACAAACTGTTAATGCACATCTTGAAAGCCTTTGGCTCGTGGGGAAAAGATCAACTTTCTCTAAACTCTAAACAGGATATTAATAGCTATAATATGAATGTAGTTTCACACTAACGCTTCATAAACAATGGCACAAGTAAGTACCACTTTCACCAGAGTGATTGCACAAGAGGCCAATGCGAATAATACAAATGACACAATGGGCTTGAGCACCAAAGACTACACACATCAAGAAGCTTAAAAAAAAGAGGCTGCAACAAGCCACTTTATGAGGCAGTACATTGACACATTTACAGCTGGCATACTCCCCGTTGCCATGGAGCTTGTCATATGTTTGCAATAAAGGCTACACTTTCACAATGCTGAAACAAATGTATGCCTGGTGAGCCAAGCAATGTGAAAGCTCGTTCAAGGCACCGACCACGGTCATAATAACTTGTATATATTAGAAAACTACACTAAAGGGTAAGAAGTAAAGCAAAGACAGGTAAATATGGTTATGATGAATGGCGTATTAGGCTACATGTCATGAGGGCACCATTAAAATGCAACAATCATAACACTTCCCCGCGCTAAAGCCATTCCTCGAGCTGTGAAAGTGGTGGCAGCCATTTCCAAGTACAGAGGAGCAAGCGTCAACTATAGTGGATTCTTGACTGCTGTTGGCAAAACAGAGCTAACAATGGGAAAGTAATCATTTCTCCAACTTAGGAAATCCCTGAAAAGGGATTGAGCGGTGTTGTTACAGCGATCCAGTGCAATTTACTGTCATGCCTCAAACAGAGAAGCCCTCGGAGAGAACAGCTGAAAAACAAATGTAAGCCAGCTAGAACTGAAAAAAAGAGAAGAAGAAAAAGGTTTGCATGTTTCGTGGTCCGAGTGCCATGCAGAACACTTGCAGTGGTGTAAAGTAACTAAGTACATTTACTCAAGTACTGTACTTAAGTACAATTTTGAGGTACTTTTACCGGAGTATTTCCAATTGTCTATACTTTTACTTCTACTCCACTACATCTCAGAGGCAAATATTATACTTTTACTCCACTACAATTATTTGAAAACTTTAGTTACTAGTTACTTTGCAGGTATGAATTATTACATTATAAAACATAAATGTACCACTTTAGCCCTATTTTATACCTAGACTATTTGAAAATAGCCGATCTACAAGCGACGCGTCGCGTTGTGAGCTTGTAGATCTGCTATTTTCAAACATTTTAGTACTTTTACTTTAGGTACTTTAAGCACATTTTTATACCAATACCTTTGCACTTTTACTCAAGTAAATTTTGAACTCCGGACTTTTACAGAATACTTCTACATTGCAGTATTGATGCTTTTACTTAAGTAAAACATTTAAGTACTTTTTCCACCACTGAACACTTGTTGGAACAAAGCCCATGTGCGTGACCGGACCTCTGGGACAGGAGCTTGTCTTCTTCGACCGGCCCAGAGGAAATGGCAGAGAGAGAGAGAGACGCCTGACACTGGGAGATTTGAAGAAGACGCCAACATTTACCGTGTGAAACTTGATTTCGAGGCAGATGTTTAACACCTTTAGTTGTCGGAACAGTTCTTTTTGCTTGACACTAATGGTAATGGCAAGACATTTTTAGGCATAGGCCTACTTTTAAGACTGAGAGCTAGGCCTGTCACAACTATTACATAATCACCTCATCGCGATTTTTTTGTTGCATAATCATCTTCATAATCATTACCATGTCATTACCAAACTAGTGGAAATAGCAGATCTACAAGCTCAAAACGCGTCACACTGTGAAGCGTTTTGAGCTTGTAGATCGGCAATTTCCACTATTCATGCTTTTTTTAAAGTATAAAGTTATTAAATTATTTGTTATATCTGCCCCGTATACCTTTTGTTTACTAAGCCTAAAACCCAAACACATGTGATTTTCATTCATAATGCTCCAATGCTCAATGACAGAAACTAAATTAAATCTTTAAATCGCAGTTATTTGAGCGACAATTAATCGTCAAGTAAGATGTCACAAATGGTGACAGCCCTGGAGAGCATGTACCACACTGGCCCTACAGTCATACTAAGTACTGTGTAGATGGGTCTCTGACCCATTAAGGCCTGAGGTTTTTTGAAAAAACATGTGTTTCTATATCAGTGGTTCTCAAACTTTTTCATGTCAAGGACCACAAAATGTATATGTATTTGGCCACGGAACCCCATCTCAAAATATGTTGTTCCAGGGACCCCCAGAAGCAAAGATTTTAGTTAAAAATGTTCGCTTTAAAACAATATATATTCAAAGATTTGCAAACATTTTCATAATTTTTCAAAAATAGCAGATCCACAAGCTCGTAGCTATGAGCTTGTATATCTGCTATTTTTGAATAGCCAAAGTGTAAAATAATGCTTTTTAGCTCAAATCAAAAAGTGACACAGATGCGTTCCAGGTCTCAATGGCCCCACACACACACACACACACACACACACGCACACGCACACGCACACGCACGCGAAGAATTAAGATGAGAAGTTGAAAAGATGATTGAAGGAAGGACTCCCCCAGGCATGGTGGTCTCTGGGTGAACGCAGAAGTGCAACCGGTTCCCTTGTATTCATGATCATTCTCAAAACAAAACGAAACCCCAAACACCATTCTGAGGCAGTGAGGGGGCTCATGTAGTGTGGAACATCTGACTCTTATGGTATGGTCGGTCAAGCAGGAAATTCCTAGCCAGAGCATGGCACGCTGCCAGGTGGAGAGACGAGGAATGCAATGTCTAGCATAATACAGCACTTACTGCGGGCTAGTACCTTCCAGTGGTGGCGAGGTGGTTATCTCCCAGTGGTGGAAAACGTACTCAAATGTTTTACTTAAGTAGTTTCAATACCGCAACGTAGATACACTCTGTTACAAGTGAAAGTCCGGAATTCAAAATTTACTTGGAGAGAAAGTACAAAAGTATTGGTATCAAAATATACTTAAAGAACCAAAAGTAGAAAGTACCCATTATTCAGAATGTCCTAATTCCATGTTTTTGTATAAAAATCATTTGAAAATAGCAGATCTACAAGCTCACAATGCGTCGCGATGCAACGCATTGTGAGCTTGCAGATCGGCTATTTTCAAATGGCCGAAATGTATAAGGTTAATGTATGTTTTGTGATAATAATCAAAATCTACAAAGTAACTAGTAACTAAAGTTTTCAAATAAATGCAGTGGGGTAAAAGTACAATATTTGCCTCTGAGATGTAGTAGAGTAGAAGTAAAAGTAGTGGAAATTGGAAATACTCAAGTAAAGTATCAAATACCTCAAAATTGTACAGTACTTAAGTAAATGTACTTTGTTACTTTCCACCACTGTTATCTCCCCAAATGAAACCCAGTGACTTCAGGGGGGGAGAAGAAAACTAGGCTCCTGGATCTTTGTTTTGTCTGCAGAACGCAGATCCAATCATTAGCGATTGTCCTTTCGATTCAAACAGGAATCGAGTCACTGGTGACAGTTTTGAGAGTCTTGCTGCCTAGCCGTGCCTACTAGACCCCATACCTACACACTCTCACAACCTCCTTTTTGGTAGGGAGGTGTTCTTAATCCAGTCAAACTACTGTGTAATGGGGCTTAATGCGATCAGCCGCTATAGACAGACCACAGACCAGACTCCAGCTTCTTCACGTTCAGACATTCTGTCAAGGAGAAGGGCCTGTGCAGAGATTAGAAGGCACGAACACGGCCCTAAACCAGTGGTTCTCATGCATTTCCAGAGCTTGACGCGTGCATTTTAATGATCAATCGAATCAATCGTGTTCCAGCTCGGATCAATGGTACTACTAACGTAGCGTTGCTGTCGGGCAGAAACCTCTTATCTCTGTATTCTGACTTTTTTTGCGTTTTTTTCGTAAACAAATGCCCTACTTTAGTGATCGGATCAAATCATACTACAGCGTCACACAAAAGTAGCAGATCTACAAGCTCAAAGAGCGTCGGTTCGCACCGCGTTTCGAGCTTGCAGATCTGCTACTTTTGAATCCTGAAAGGTTTTGCACATATGAGGTTTCCACCCGACAGAGACGGAATAAGGATTTGGCCGCATACTAGTATACTTTTAAACTCCTATTTAATCGGTATCACAATGAAAACACCTTTTTCAAGGTGTTATAGAAAAAAGACATGCCATGTTTTACATTAATATTTTAATTGTTTTAAATTAATGTTATATTACTATTAAAATATTACTGCATTGTCAATTATTTGGTCGTCCACTTGCAATAAATACCCTGGCGGCCCAAAGGTGGGCCCGGGGCCACACGCTGAGAACCACTGGCCTAAACAATGCTTTAACTCCCATTAACTTTGGGTGAAGCTGGGCAGGGCAGTCAGGAGAACCGGCCTGCCCTGGACCACTCGGTCCCCTCCTAGGTCTTGTGGCCTTGCCAATGCCTGCAGATGTTTGTGAACAAGGCTAATTCTAAGCATGCTGCTGTGGCTGCTGCGGTCAGGGCTGTTTTGAGTCGGCCCTTTGTGCCCCAAACTGACCGGCTCAATGAGGCTCTTTATTTTGGTGCGGGGCAGTGCATTATGGACACTGTCACATGGCTCAATTAAAGAGAAGGGGTGGCACATATTTATAAGATTCGGGATCTGTTTCGAGGCTTTGTACTCCCGTCCAGGCTGGCTGTTGGGGGCTGTGACAAAAGACACAAGTGTTTGGCTGGGCGACCTCGGTGGAGTGCCGCCGACATGCAGGGACGCATGCACAAGTGGTGGGACACAGAGGTCATATACTCCTCCCTTTCATCCTAGATAGGAACTCAAACATGCCATTTAAAGGGATAGTTCACCCCCAAAATGACTTTTTTCCCTATCAATTACACACCCCATGGAGACTTGAAATTCATGGCGATTTTTTTTTTTTTTTTTTTTACAAATCTCTTTTATTGATTTTTGGCAGAAAAACAAAGACAGTGAATGGATGAAGTGTCAACAAAAGGGGTCTGCAATTTTTTGATACATACAAGAAAAGAAAACATAACAACAGAGAACAAAAAGCAAGACAAATGAGAACAAAAAATCATAGAAAACACAAAAAACAACACGCGCATCTCACATTCAATCCAGGACAAGGAAGGGGAGGGGAAGTTGACATGGTCGGGGAGGAGAGGGGGGGGAGGGAAGGGAGGGGAAAAAGGGGGGGGGGGAGGGGGTCTACCCAAAGTTAATTATTGAGTACTTCTACTTCAACAACCAGGGTGCCAATATGGTCCAATAGTGATTGCCACGTTTTATGAAAAGACTTTAACGAGCCGCCAAGGGAGAACCTGATTTTCTCAAGTTTAATACAATACAGGATTTCATGGATCCACCTATTATGAGTGGGAGGGGACGGATGTATCCATTTAAGGAGAATCAACCTTCTGGCTAGCAAGGTTGTAAATGCGATGACTCGCCATAATGATTTATTAGGAGTAGAATTGAGACCAAAAAGGGCGGTAAGAGGGTCAGGGTCGATTGGTTCACCCAAAGCGCTGCTCAAGGTATCAAATACTGCAGCCCAAAATCCTGACAGCTTGGGACAAGACCAGAACATGTGTATGTAGTCAGCAGGAGATTGTTTGCACCTATTACATGCGTCAGATCTCTCGGGATAAATCCTGG
Organism: Gymnoscopelus microlampas; assembly: GCF_963454915.1. Taxonomy (NCBI): domain Eukaryota; kingdom Metazoa; phylum Chordata; class Actinopteri; order Myctophiformes; family Myctophidae; genus Gymnoscopelus; species Gymnoscopelus microlampas. The sequence continues at coordinate 10,733,316 of NC_139957.1, forward strand.
CTAATTTTGCGTTTGTAAAATGGACTCGATGCAAAATCTTGCATTGCAACAGTTTGTGCCTAGCACATATGGATGATGTATGCACCAAATCCAGCATTTCATCCCATTGATTGTCTAACAAAGTGATCCCAAGGTCATGATCCCATGCAGCTCTTAAGGAGTCTAGACGGGTAGGGTTAAGAATAGAAATAATATCGTATATAATAGAGGTGAGCCTCCGTATCCCAGTTCCAAGTGATAGAAAGGAATCAATCATAGAATCCGGTGGGCGGTTTGGAAACTGGGGGAATTTATTTTTAACAAAGTGTCTGATTTGGAAAAAACGAAACAAGTGGGAATTAGGGAGCTTGAATTTAACAGACAAATCTGCAAAAGAGGAGAATATACCCTTAACATAAAGGTCGTTAATAGAGCATAGGCCCTTACTTGACCAGATTCGGAATACGGGATCCGAGCATGACGGGAGAAAATGATGATTACGATACACTGGTGCCAAACCCGAGGACACATGAAGACCAAACTGTTTTCTGAACTGAGACCAGATTTTGAGGGTATCTGACACCAATGGGTTGCGAAAAACTTGTTTTTTAACTGGGATTGGCAGCTGAGAACAGACCACTGACCAAAGCGAGATATCTGAGGAGGATGCCTCCATCTGTGCCCATCGGGGTTGAGTGCCTGCTGCTAAGTTAGTATTCCAAAAGAGAATTTTGCTAATGTTTGACGCCCAGTAGTAACGACGAATGTTAGGTAATGCTAATCCGCCCTCGGATTTAGAGAGTTGAAGAACTGCTCCCCTGATACGTGCCCTCTTATTACACCACAAAAAGGAATTAATAATCTGATCGAGTTTAGTGAAAAAAGCTTTAGTTATGAATATCGGAATTTGTTGAAAGGGATATAAAAACCGGGGCAGTACCACCATTTTAATCAAATTGACTCGTCCCAGTAAAGAGAGAGGCAGGGAGGACCATCGAGCTAAGTCTTCTTTGCAGCGGTCCACTAGTGGGCCAATGTTCCTGGAGAAAAGTTCTGTAAATACTTTTGTAACGTGGATACCCAGATATTTAAATCCATCAGTAACTTTCCTAAAGGGGAAGAGGGATTGAGGAAGTTCATCAGCAATAGCGTTAACCGTAAAGTATTCGCTTTTCTGAAGGTTAAGTTTATAGCCCGAGAGTATTTTAAACTGCTCTATGATGCGCAAGATAACAGGGAGAGAAGATGCAGGATCGGAAATATACAGCAACAGGTCGTCGGCGTACAGAGAGAGCTTATGCGTGAACCCAAAGCGGGAAATCCCCTTAAACCCCTCCTCACTGCGTAGCCATATGGCTAGCGGCTCGATGGCGAGTGCAAACAACGATGGAGACAAAGGGCAACCTTGTCTATTCCCACGGGAGAGAGTGAACTGACCAGACTTCACTCCATTAACATTAACTGAAGCCACTGGAGATGCATACAAAAGTTGAACCCATTTGACAAAATCAGAACTAAAGCCAAATTTGTTAAGTATGTGGAACAAGTATCCCCATTCCACCCTGTCAAACGCTTTCTCCGCATCTAGCGAGAGAACTATTTCAGGGGAAATGGTAGCGGGGGAGTAAATGATATTAAACAATCTTCGAGTATTAAAAAAAGAATGTCTTCCCAAAATAAAACCAGTTTGATCAGGATCAATGAGGCCAGGCATCACCAGTTGAAGACGACTTGATAGAGCCTTGGCCATAATCTTAAAGTCTACGTTTAAAAGGGATATCGGCCTATAGCTACCACATAGGAGCGGATCCTTATCCTTCTTTAACAGCAGAGATATTGAAGCTTCCGACAAAGTTGGTGGGAGCTGGCCCTTCTGGAAGGCATCATTGAATACTCGTACCAGAACTGGAGCCAAAATTTCAACAAATGTTTTAAAAAACTCTGTGGTGTAACCATCAGGTCCAGGTGACTTGCCACTTTGTAAAGATTTAATTGCCTCCGTGACCTCAAGGAGAGTTAGTGGGGCTCCAAGGCCGGCAACATGGTCCTTCTCAATTTGGGGATATGTTAAGGTATCTAATGGATTGGGCCCGTTCCAGTCTTGTATGTTGGACTCTGAGGAATATAGACCAGAGTAGTAATTTGAAAAGACATCACTAATTGCTGTAGGGTCTGTCACAATCTCTCCCGTGGTTGATTTTATTCTTGGTACCAGTCTAGAGGCACTAGCTACTCTTGCCTGATAAGCAAGCAATTTACCTGCCTTATCCCCCTGCTCAAAAAAACGCTGCCTGGACTGCAAAAGCTGTCTCTCGACTTTGCTGGTTGATAATAAATCGTATTCGGACTGAAGCTGCAAACGCTTTGTATATAGAGTGGCGGAGGGATTAACTGAATATTGATTGTCCAAATCTCGTATATCAGCTGCTATCTTAATCAACTTAGATTGCTCCGTTTTCCTGAAGTAGGAGACAAAAGAAATAATCTGTCCACGAAGATAAGCCTTAAACGATTCCCAAAGAATATCGCTCCTAATATTCGGGGTATCATTAATCTCAAAGAAAATATGTATTTGTGATGTAAGAAAATCTTTAAAAGTGGGTTCAGATAACAATTGAGGACTGAATCTCCAAAATTTGGAGGGTGGACTGCCAAGTGGAAAATTAACAACTACCGAGGTTGGGGCATGGTCAGAGATAACTATACTATGGTAATCGCATGAGACAACATTATGCAACAATTTGTTATCGAGTAGAAAGAAATCTATGCGAGAGTAAGTATGATGGACATGTGAAAAGAAAGAGAATACTTTATTAGAAGGAAATCTGGCCCTCCAAGGATCCTCCAAGCCCAGTTTGTCAGTATGAAATTTTAAAATTTTTGCCGATTTGGATAACGCCGATTGGTTAGTAGATGATCTATCCAGATCCAAGCTTTGAACCAGGTTAAAGTCGCCACCAATGATTATTTGATGATCATTGAGATTTGGTATTGAGGAGAAGAATTTTGAAATAAATTTATCGTCATCCCAAGTAGGAGCGTATAGCGAAGCCAAAACTACCGGAGCATTCTGCAATTTACCCGAAACTATAACGTACCTGCCATTTGGATCAGACACAGTAGTATTTAGTTCAAACGCAACATCCCGATGTATAATTATAGCTGCTCCTCTAGACCTCTCGGAGTACCTCGAGTGAAACAAGTGACCCATCCACGGCTTTTTAATGCGTGATACCTCTGCAGTACGGAGGTGTGTCTCTTGTAAAAAACAAACGTCTCCTTTTAATTGCTGTAAATGTGAAATTACCCTACCAGACTTAGTGGGAATGTTCATCCCCTTAACGTTCCAAGAAATAAAATGGATATTTCTACCGTTCATAGGCATTGACTTTCCTGTTGTATAGGCTGCACCGGCTGTACTGGCGGCTGGGTAGACGAGGGAGGGGAAGGAGGGAGGGAAGGGGGGAGAGGGTACTCACACACACCACTGACAGACGAACAACAAAACAAACACAACACATAAAACAAAAACACAAAAAATGTCCCAATGGGAGCATTAACTCAGGTATCACCATGGATACAGGTATCACCATGGATACAAACAGTCCTGACATTAGTCAGTCCCAAAAAACTTCCGTTCCCCCTATCTTGAACAGTAATCAATAACCCCATAACCCACCCTCCTACAAACCACTGAGTGAGAAAAGGTTTACAACCAAAAACGAGATAAAAATGAGAACTGTATATCTCCCTTCCATATTCACTCAGCACACATCTTAAGTGCAATTATGGACCCTTAAAGCTGGTATAATCTGAATATCAATGTTATAACATCACCAACAAACAGGCCATAACAAAATACATTCCACGTTAGAAAAACAAAATCAGGCATAATACAGCGTACACACCCCATCCCGAGCGAACCTCACCTGTAAGATATTATCAAAATATCCTACAAATATAACCTGTAGTAAAAGCCCAGGTAAAAAAAAAAAATAATAATTTCAATTTTTTTTTTTTTTTTTTTTTTTTGACACTTAGGTTTAAGCTTCATAATAATAATCATAATCATAATGGGGTAAGATACACATATAGAGAAAAACTACAAATAAGCTTTTACAAAACCATTTTGGAAAAAATCATGTAAACGAGAGTGTCATTCATACTTGTTTTCCCAAAAATACAAGACTACCCCAAGGTCACTTAAAGTTATAGCCTTCACAGTGAAAAATATAAGGGAGAGAAAGCCCGGGACAACATATGCACACCCAAAACACCCATCCCAACATAAATAAAGTGCATATAAAGAGCAATGACAACAAAACCTTCACAATAAAACCTTAAAAACCAAGTAAAACAAAATAGCTCTGAATTCCCCATACCACCCACTCCCCATCCGCCGCCCCCCTTACGAAAAAAAAACAATTGGCCGTCTTAAAGTCTATTAAAGATCAAATTGACATTAAAGGTATTTCAATTACAGAGGTCCGACATTATGGTAACTGCTGCATCAAGGCCATATTACAACCATTATGTTGAGGTTCAAAACTAGATAAGAAAAGCCCATATAAGAAGGCATATTGACTTAAATTATCATAAACATTAACCCAGCTGACTATTTATAAGGAAAATAAGAAAAGTACAAACATAAATATAACAGACATGTAATCAAAAACATACAAAGCCAAACAAAAAATAAAGCAGGTCCAAATAAGCCTGATTAGTACTCCTCTGCATCACAAACAAGCACACTGGCCCGTGGATTTCACATAAAGGCAAACCATAAATTAGTAAAACATGTCCAACAGGCCTAATAGTGTGCCAAACAAAATCATGCCATCAAACAATAACAAAGAGGAAGAAAAGAAAAAAGGAGAGCGTCTGTAATAGTAGTCAATTAAATAAATGATTGGCCCCAGGATGAGTAAGCTACGCAGTTAACACTCCTAAGGAGATATTATTAGTCTGATGTACAAGAAAGAAAAAAAAAAAGAGAGAAGACATAAGGAAAGTCGGCTGCTATATAAAAACTAAATTGGCCAGAGAAGCAAATTTTCATTCAAAAACACACATATTAAAGATTATAACAAAAATGACGAGCTGAAACTAAAATGCATTTATAACAGAACGGACCGTCATCACTCATCACATCCTAAGTTAGATAGCGTCAAGACTAGTCAATCAGTCACAGCCGGGTTAGTTCACGTAACAATACAACAGTCAAGCTAAATACAATTACCATGTCCATGAAATGCACCTTAAATGTATATATTATCTCAATGTAGTAGCGGCCTGACGCACCATTTACAACAAAAATAAAAATAAAAGGGAGGGGGGGAGGTAGGGAGAGGAGATGAGCAGATGTCAAAAAAAAAAGAGAGAAAAAGAAAGGCGTTGCATCAAAACAGTGCTGCCGTCCCAGCTGAGCTGTGGCTAACCAGGCAGACGCCCAGCCAGCCAGCTAACAGCCCTACCAGTCCGGGCTATTATGTCCATGTCCAAAAAGAGCAAAAAATAAAAATAGAAATCGAATCGGTTCAACATCAAGCGATAGAGTAATCAGATTGAGAGTCACGAAAAAATACTGTCCAGATGAAAAAGAGGAAAAAAGAGCGCATCTTCAGCCCGGCAGTGTTAATCAGTGTTCAGCCGTAGCTAGCCAGCCAACGGCTAAACTAGCCTTCCACAACGGCTAGGCTAGCAAGCTAACAGCTAAACAAATCCACGCAAAAACAGTACATCTGCCAGGCCAAATACAGTTATCAAATCCAAATCTGAACAGATCAAGTCATAAGCGAAGCACCCATTACTTGCGTTTAGATGTGATGTACTTTTCGGCCTCTTCAACGGACGCCAAATGGACCTTAGCTCCGCCATTTTCGTTAGCGATCATCAACTTGGACGGGTGGTGGAGAGCAGGCCGACAGCCAAGCTTGTACAATTCGGCCATCACATCACGGTACTTGGCGCGCTGCTCCACAACATCCTGGGGATAATCTTCATGGATGGCGATTCTTTGACCCTCGTACTGCATGTTCCTCCGCTTGCGTGCCTCCCGAATAACTTTCTCCTTGATCGGAAGGTTGTGGAAACGGACGATGACATGCCTCGGCTTGTCGTTAGCACCCGGTTTAGCCTTTAGCGATCTGTGAGCTAAATCCAGCTCGGGTGGTTCAGGCAGAACCTCGTCCCCCAGAAGTTCGAACAGGAAGGTGGAGAAAAAGGTAGTGGGCCTGGTCCCAGCCTCAACCGATTCTTTTACCCCGACTATACGTGCATTCCAGCGGCGACCTCTCGACTCGATATCCGAGGCTTTAGCACGCAGCTTAGCGTTGCTAACCGCCAGCTCCGCGCATGCGGCCTCCAAGGAAACTATACGATCACTGACAGAATCTGCATTAGACTCTAATGAAGTAATACGCTGGCCATGATCAGTTATAGTGGTGTGTATAAGGTCAATTTTAGATTCCAGCGTCGCGATGCTCGTTTTAAAGTCGGTCGAAAGAGCCGTCCTGTGTTCTTCTAGTAGGCTAGTCAGGGCCTCCATGTTAATGTCGTTAGCGGCGGCGGCGGTACCGGCTTCCATCAAAATAGTGTCTTTTTTGACGTGAGCAGAAGCCCTAGTGATCATTTTCTGATGTCAAGCCTTAAACGCAAACTTTTTTAATTCAAACCATACCATTTATGAGGAAGGTAGTGGGATTTCTGTTTAGGTAAAGATATGAAGCGGGGGAGCAGAGAGAGGACGCGTCTACTCCTCACCCTGCATAACCGGAAGTCCGATTTTTTTGTTTTTGTCGCATTCCTAAGGCAATAATTTGATGACCGACGGCGGCTCCGGTAGGAGACTCAAAGTGTCAACTTTGAGTCTCCTACCGGAGACATTAGCATCTTTCCGCCAGTCGTCAAATTATTGGCTTCGGAATGCGACAAAAACAAACTCCATGAATTCAAGTCTTCATGGGGTGTGTAATTGACAGAAAGTAAGTCATTTTTTGGGTGAACTATCCCTTTATTAAGTCCTAGAGTCAGGCGTCCAGATACCTCTTCAGATTTCAAGGAAAATGATGGGATTCTTCTCTGAATGATATCTGCAGCTATACATCAGTGTGGCGTACTGGACCATAAGGTTGAGGGACAAGGTACCGCATTCAACTTGCATTAAGCAGCACAGCTCTGCTGATGAACGCTGACATTCCCCCCGACAAAGGGTTACAGAGTGGACCTAAACCATAATGCAAACTTCTGGGTTCTTCTTCCCACAGTATTGAAAACCCAGTGTTTTCCCAAAGACTCGACGATAGCACACCTAATGGAGCCCCTGAGAGAAAGAATGTGGCTTTGATAAAGTCTACTTGGACGAGCTCTCTCGGTCGCGGTCCAAAAATATCTAATTCATAATTCATTACACGTCTTTAAAGTGATGCCTGCGAGAGAGGGAGACGTTCGCACTTGTTGCGGCTTCTTCCACACAGTACAATCCTCAGTGTGTAATCTATTAACCATTATCCGTTTGTAACTCAAAGAGAGTGTACAAAATGTAACCGAATGTAACCAAACAATGCATAGGCACCATTTTGGTTACATTTTTTAAGGTATTCCTTAAAGGGGGTTCTTAATTGACCCACACAAGTCTGTAACTCTGACAGTGTACAAATGGAACCAAATGGACGGGTCCATTTGGTTCCATTTGTACACTGTCAGAGTTAAAGAGTTGGTGCCATGGTTTTGCACTTTTTCGGTTTTTCATGTGTCTATGAGGTTGATAGAACTGAAAATCACGGCCCCCCGTCTTTAAAGGGGGTTCTTAATTGACCCATACGAGTTTGTAACTCTGACAGTGTACAAATGGAACCAAATGGACCCTGACGGTTCCATTGTTACACTGTCAGAGTTATAATGGGATACCTTGAAATGTAAATGTTCGAGAACTACTGGTATATTCCAACACTTTAGGAATACTTGTGGGTTATGGCTGCCTTGCATGCATGGGTTCATCAGCTGTGTGACCTAAAAACCTGCTCCCTAGTCCCTATAGCAGAGCCTCAAAAAACACAGCCGGCAGCAGCTGAATTCATTGGCAGGTGTCAGAACTTTATGAAAAGTATAGGTACAATTCAGCAGAAACTTTGAATCTTTATCCTGCACCGACTTCAATCACTCACATCAAAGATTAAATCAGAAAAAAAGCCTCTTGTAAATAAAGTAATGAGTTTAGCTTTTATAGTTTTCTTTTTAGGCTATAATAAAATCTCAACAGGTTTTGCAGGGCTATGGTGAAGCAATGCGCACACACAGGCAATGCATGCCTCCAGCAGTGGTGTAAAGTAACTGAGTACATTTACTCAAGTACTGTACTTAAGTACAAATTTGAGGTATTTGCACTTTACTTGAGTATTTCCAAAGTTCAATACTTTTACTTCTACTCCACTACATCTCAAAGGCAAATACTATACTTTTACTCCACTACAATTATTTGACAGCTTTACTTTGCAGATTTAGATTATTATCACAAAACATACAATAACCAGCCCTGTAGCCTATACATTTCCGCCATTTGAAAATAGCCGTGGGACACATTGTGAGCTTGTAGATCTGCTATTTTCAAAATATTTTGTATTCATTTTGAACTTGTGAAACGGGACATTCTGCACAATGAGTACCTTTGGTACTTTTAAGTACATTTTGATGCCGATACTTTTGTACTTTTACTCAAGTCCATTTTGAATACTGGGACTTGCAACTACAGTACTACAGCAGTATATCTACATTGCAGTATTGATACTTTCACTTAAGTAAAACATGTGAGTACTTGAATTCCATCACAGCCACGGTAATGCATGCCTATCCCAGCCGTTCTGCTGTTAATCTGCACGCACGTCTCGTCTACAACAGTGGGGCTTTTCCCAGCTTCAGTCCAACTGAAGGAGTTCTCCTTAACGCCATGTTACTTTCAAGCCGTTGCCCGCACACCGCGGTAGCGCAGCCTCTCGTCTGTAGTAAAAATAAAGAATACACTTTCGCCGCTCACCAAAACAAAGACGGTTTTAAGATGTTTAAGGCCTAATTTTCTTAGTGGGACCACTCGGGGTGCCCCACCTGACGTCTAAAATACACTTTTTGGCCAGAAAAATTAAATATATCAACGGAAGGAAAAAATGTTTTAGATACTCCACTGCGCCCCCTACAGACCTGGTGAATGGAACTTTTCTATTGACCAGATTTTTCCTTCCCGTGAAATATTTTCTTTTCTGTCCAAGAAAGTGTATTTTAGATGTGAGGTGGGGTGCTCCAAGTGTTCCCACTAAAGAAAGTAGGCTTTCAACATCTTAAAACCACCTTAGTTTTGGTGAATAGCAAAATAGTATTTGTTATTTTCACTAAAGACGAGAGGCTGCGCCGCCTGCGCTACCGCGGGTGTGCGGGGCAACGGCTCTAACGTAACACAGGTTTAAAGGAGAACTCCTTCCAACGCTATGGACCAGAGCTAGGCTTTCCTCAACAACCGTTAGATTCACAGGCTTTAATACTTACAGGATCGTAGTCTGAGGAGAAACCGCCGGCACGGTCTCCAGGTTCAGATGCATGCATCTCACCGTGGTCCTGAAACATAGACAGCGACTGGGACAAGAACACACGCACTGGGGTCCCAGGCTGACCAGCAACAGGGTGAGAACAGTGAGTAAGAAGGGAGAGAAGAACTGGCCCGTCCACAGCAACGCCATTGCTCTGGTGAGTGTGTGTGAGTGAGTGAGTGAGCCGCTCAGCAGAGCAGCAGAGACTCCTCTCTCTCTCTCTCTCTCTCTCTCTAGAGAGAGGGGGGGGGGGGGGGGGGGGGGGGGGGCAGAGATTTTTAGAGGGTGGGTGCATTGTATTAATACCAGTGGTGGAAAAAGTACTCAATTGTTTTACTTAAGTAAAAGTAGGCTATCAATACTGCAATGTAGAAATACTTTGTTACAAGTGAAAGTCCGGAATTGAAAATTGACTTGAGTAAACGTACAAAAGTATTGTATTGGTATAAACATGTACTTCAAGTACCAAAAGTAAAAAGTACTCATTATGAAGAATGTCCTATTTCAAGTTTTCAAATGCATACACATCTTTAGAAAATAGCAGATCTACAAGCATACAATGCGGCATAGTGAACTTGTAGATCTGCTATTTTCAAATGGCCGAAATGTATATAGGGCTGAAGTGGTTAATGTATCTTTTGTAATGATAATATAAATCTTCAAAGTAACTAAACACTGAAGTGTTGAAATAAATGTAAGTACAGTACTTAAGTAAATCTACTTACTGCCACCACTGGGAGAGAGAGAGAGAGAGAGAGAGAGAGAGAGAGAGAGAGAGAGAGAGAGGAGTGAGGGGGGACAGAGGGAGTTGGGGGGTGCATTGTATTTATAGTAATACAATGGGTTCTGAGGTTGTTTGTTTATAAACATGACACTGAGAAGATGCTATATGAGGGGGTTATGAGTATTAGCAAATTCACTAAAAAGGAACAAAAAACGTTTTTTCATTCACATGATTAAATGTTTTGAAACATAAACTGAGACATTTCATTGTTAACTTCCACTCACTTCCAAAAGTAATTATGTTTGTCTGCCAGCAGAGCTGCAGCCAGCCAGGGGGGTTCAATTACAATAGTTTGCATCTGCTGACATCTGCTGGAACGCTACTGAACAACAGCTCAGCTTGTAGCGTGTCGCTATCGGCTAGAAACCTCTTATCTCCATATTCTAACTTTTTGTGTTTTTTCGTAAATTAATGCCCTTCTTGATCATACTACAGCGTCACACAAAAGCATCAATAGTAGCAGATCTACAAGCTCGAAACGCGGCGCTTCTACTTTTGCAATTTTTGAATTTGAATCCTGAAAAGTAACAGTTTTGGATATATGAGGTTTCCACCCGACAGAAGCCAATTATTATAGTAATTTAGTGGTAATTTGACTAAGCAGTGCTATTCATTATGAAGTGCTCATTTCTTCAGTTTATGCAATGCCATCAAAACCTCAACAACAAAGTGAGAGCGTCGCAATGTTTACAGGCCTGTGGCAACACATTTTTTTCTTTATTCAGAGTAAGATGTGTCAACATCCAGCATGACAAAAATTGTACAAAGTTCACAATTTATAAATGAAATATCACAGCAACTTGTGATTTCACACATTTATAGCAAAATTAAAATGTCAACAAATCCATGCTGTGTAGTACAAAAATAAATCAAACTTCAGTTCCACAGAGAGCACAAGTTTATACAAAATCCTGTCTTTGTAATGATTCACTGAAATCAACCTCAAAATAAACGAGTCCAAAACAAAATAATAAACTCTGATGAATTCACAATAATTTATATGAAAAGTCAGCATTCTAAATATGTGACACCCTTTTGTGTGTTCCCTATAGATAGTCACAGATAACTCTTTTTTTCAAATTTGAATATTTATGTACCAACATCAGAAGAGCAGCCGGTTTTGTGCTTTTTAAAATATCCCTCTCCATTTTTACTTGATAATGAGAATTTAATTTAAAAACTGGAACTAGCTATTACTCTACTGAAAGCATTACTATACTGGCAAAAAGCTGCAGACACGATGCTGTGGAAAAAGGCGTATGCAGTCATGGCGGATGGATAGTAGTGTCCTGAACGAAGGACAGTTAAAGTACAATAGACGAGTTTTTGATCAGGTGAACGACAAGCACCTCTTGCATTAGCTCTCAAAAAAGGCAAATTCTGAACATGGTTCGCTAAACAACTAGCACAACAGAATGAAAAGGGTGCATACAGTCAGGCATACAGACACTGGATGCATCACCCCTTTAGAGGGGGCTCCTCTCCCTGCCTCAGGGAAACGAGCCCTCATTTTTCTTCTGCTTATTCTTTTTAAAATCTTGAATTGATTGACTATTTAATCCTTTGTACAGTGATTTGATATAAAGTGCAGCTGGGGGGAATAACTTCATCTTTCCTAAAGACATACCCGAAAAAGAAAATGAAGAAGGAAAAAACGTCATTGTTTTTTTTCTTTTCTTTTTACAGTTGAGAATAGCCTACAGTTATAACTGCTATGGTTTTAGAATTGTCATCCTCTCTTGATTTCAAGTCCCTGTTCATCCTCGTTCCGTGGTACTAAGTCAATACCTGCAGTGGCTCTTATAGCAGTTCGTTTTTGCTCCAATCGTGTGCCAAAGAGGTCAACCCGGGGAAAATTGCACGCCGCCGCACGTTAATGATAATATCTTCAAGGACAAGTGCAAATAGTCTTCTGGCACATAAGTGGGGACAGTGACCCTGTAAGTCCCGCTGTCATAATCTATAAATACTCTTTACAAAACCCTCTGCAACCCTCCTTTTAGGCTCTCGGGTACTGTTTGTTTTTTAATTTAGTTTCTGTAAGAACATCAAAACATGGAAACGAAGGTGTCCCTGTGCAAAATCGTACAGAAAGAAAGTGGAACTCATAGACCTTCACGTCCAAAACTGAATGTCCAAGATTCCTCCTTCATTTTTGTTTTTTAAAAAGACATTTTTGTTAATGTATTAAAAGATTTGTATAAAAATCAATATTTTACATAGGCTATATTAAAAAGATTCATGTTACCCCACTATGTGTATAAACAAGAAATTGCATATACCCAAACTTTTTCCCCCCTCTCTCTCTCCATTTGCAGATTGCATCCCATGATCTACTATAAACAAATGATTTCATCATCATATTGCTGAGACTTCTCTCAACTCTAGCGACGGAAGTCTCTAAAATGGAACAGGATTCACACGAGGAAGGCTAATGTCTACAGTAATTTATGCTCCGACAACAGCAGATCTATAAGCGCACGACGCATCACATCTGCGACCCGTTGGTAGCTTATGTGTCGGCTGTTTTCTGCAAGAATAAATCGGGCTTAAGATGTTGTCTCTTGTCATTACACGTCACTTTAGTTTCAGATTATGTGACAAAGAGCATAGTGGCCATGCATGCACCACACAGAGACAGGCTTTTTTTCTTTTAGAAGTGAACTGCCTCTCCTTGATAATGGGATTTCCACCATCGGGTTTCCGTGTAATGATGTTTACAATAAAACTGTTCATACATACATTCATACATACATCAGGTCAGTCTCCTTTCCAGACACGTTGTACAGCACCAGTTAAAGAAAAAAAAATGCCCCCACCTACAGCTACAAATTGTTTTTTTCTTTCAGTTTTTTTCCTCTCCTCTCAAAACAAAAAAAGACAAAATTATTTCTCAAGCATTTTCAGAAAATAAAGCAATTCGCAAACCAGTCCTTGCTGTTGAACAATCTGCACGCAATAAGTAGAAGAAGGAGAAGGAGAAGGAGAAGAAGAAGAAGAAGAAGAGGAAGGAGAAGAAAAAGAAGAAGTAGAAGAAGTAGAAGAAGAAGAATTAGATGATGTGGGGGCAAAAAACATCTAAAATTGTCAAGTTCAAAATTGCCATTGAGGAGAAATAAAATCTAGCTTCCTCTTTGCTTGTTTTCCCCCAAGTGGATCGTTTTTTTCTTTTGTTCGTTTTTTTGTGTTTTTCTTCCGTGTTTTTCACTGTCCAGTTCAGCTTTTTTCCTCTAAAATGCTTCGTTGTCAAGCAATAGAAAGAACTCAACGTCCTATAATCATTAGCTTACTGTTCAGAAATATACACTAAAAATGTGCATACATGAGCAGCTAGAAACATTACATGACACTATGTCAGCTCATATGAAAACGTACAAAATGTGAAGCTCCTCAAAAACTATTTTGCCGTGTGATTATTTTTTTCTTCCTCAAAGCAAGACCCAAAGGAAAACCAAAACAAAATAAGTTACCATGAAGTTATTGTAAGCATAACGACTTTTCTTTTTCTTTGAAAGAACGTAATTGAAGGTATCATAACACTATAAGGTACTGCTCCGAACCCACCCAAAAAAGGAGATGCGTCCGTCACTGTGTCTTTCTTATATGTCAATGAGTTTTGCTCTACCAGTCACTTCTATCGGAGAAAAAAACAAAACAGAAATCTCTCTTGCGTGCTGGAGGGTTACACTTGGATGCCTTGGACAGCTTGCTTGATGTTTTCCAACAGGGCTTTGTTTTCTGGACTCTGGTACTGGTCCTGGTTTGTGTACATGTCCGTCAGAGTGGTCACATAAGCATCAAAGTTCTGCTCGCTGATTGGCTCCTGTAGGGGGGGGGGGGCATTCCAAAAAGAGTAGGCTAGAATTAGACCAGGGATGTCCATGTGAGGATGCACAGTAAAATCTGCAGCGTTCATTCAAGCCAGTGTACAAATGGTACCAAAATGGACCTGTCAGGTTGCGCTTGGTTCCATTTGTGCACACAGTGACTCTTAGACTTACTCTCAGAGTAATCTCTGAAGACAGATTTTCAATTTGCAATGAAAATCTCTCAGCATGATCGCTGGATAGTTGAACTGTAGAGCTCCTAGTGGGCAGGCCCTTGAGCAGGAAGCAGATGGATATTAGCATAAAGGGGAGGGTTCATACCTCATTTCCTGTTATTGAGGCATTGAAACAAGCTTGCCCCCAGAGGGTAAAAAATGGCATTTGTTTGTTTGTTTACTGAATAGGTTCCCATATTGCTCTCAGAATTACTGTATATTAACACTACAGATTTTACTGTGTATTGAGCATGCTATGAAGCTGTCAGAATATTAAGAAAGAAAAGGAAGAAAGAAAGAAATACGTTAAATGACTAATAATAATACATCTCTGCCTGTGTAAATGTACATGCATGTCTGATGAAGATCCAACTGTGACCATAATGTCACTTTTCACCTATTATAAATAAAACATAAAAAAAACAAATAAAGGACTTAATGGAGAAACTGTAGCACCTTGTCGTTCGTGGACTATGCAATTGTTTTTTAAGGTAACACGTCTACTCCTGTTGTTTAAATACAGATTATTCTATACTGATAAATACATCATATGTCCAAAACGGTAACTTTTAAGGATTCAAATAAAAAAATAGCAAAAGTAGCAGATCTGCAAGCTCAAAAGCTCAAAAGCTTCCGAGCTTGTGGATCTGCTACTTTTGATGCTTTTGTGTGACGCTGTAGTATGATTAAGTGGGGCAAACACAAAAAGTGGAGATAAGAGATTTCTGCCCGACAGCAATGATTTGCATAATGGTGATGCACTGATGAACATCATAGAGACAGAGAAATAGAGATTTCCTACATATAGCTGTTGCTGTTAACTGGGGAGGCTAGCCAGAGAGAATAAAGAAGGTAAACAACAGGTTTGCCAGCACATTTATGAGGACCTTGTGAAAAATGGATATCGTTGCTGTCGGGCAGAAACCTCTGATCTCCATATTTTAACTTTTTGTGTTTTTTCTTAAATGAATGCCCTACGGCCTACGCGATCGCTACAGCGTCACACAAAAGCATCAAAAGTATCAGATGCACAAGCTCGAAATGCAGCGAGCTTTCAGCTTGTAGATCTGCAACCTTTGCTATTTTTTTATTTGAATCCTGAAAAGTAACAGATTTGGACATTTGGTTTGGTTCCACCCGACAGAGACGATACACCGATAAGTTAGTGCAGACTACACGCTTGGCCCAAATGTCAAACATCAACTTCCCTAAAGCAGGTTCCTCCAATTGTTTTAGAAAACAGGCCTATATGATATTCTGTGAGACAAGCCTTTTCCGTTCATTGACAATTGTCATTATTAACCACCTGGCGTCCCTATTTTATTAATATCATATACACTTGAAAATAGCAGATCTATAGCAGACCTGCACGTTCACATGTCACGATGCGACACATTGTGAGCTTGTAGTTCATCTATTTTGGCTATTTGAAAAGTATAAAAGTGGTTAAAGCGGCACTATGTAACTTATCTTTAATGAATAAAATGTAATTTTGTCCAATCTGTATGGTAGAGTATGTTAATACAATATAACTTATACAATTGGGGTGGTTGTATTTTGTCTCTTGCTCTTCTATTGAGACATTTAGATTGTGTCGAAGGTCATGTGTCACCTAGACACAGGATCTGACACAAATTCTGACCTGATGGTCAAGTTTCAATTTATCCCCTGAGCAAGCAAGCAGGCTCTATTAGCGCAAGAAATGTTAGAAATGTCAGCACTTGCGCAGGAAACCGGGTTCAAATCCGGGATAGAAGAGGAATGAGAGCAGCTGTAATACTTCGACCAGAAAAGGAGCCTGTCCAAATATGTGGTATGGGTGTATGGTTATGGAAAACTTGAGACATGAAATTCAAAATAATAATAATAATAAAGACACACGTTCACATGAACATGCATGAAGTACAGAGGTCAATTAGTATTCTAGACAGACATATAAACAAAGACACAAAATAGGTGATTGGAAAGAAGTGAATAAATCATGTTCTTACTCGTTGGTGCATCTGTAAGCAGCTGTTATTTCTAATGGGAGGAGCCTCTTTGTGTGTCAGGGGTTTCTGCAGAGGGAAAGGTGTCGAAACACAACCATTAGCTGACTTGGAGGAATGTCATTTCAAATACACACTGAGCTGTTGTTCAGTAATGTAGACACCAGGGGGCAGTCTTTGATGCACAGTTATGGGGAAGCTAAAAACTGGGCATACTGACAGCACTCTATGGCAGTGGGTTTCAAACTTTCTGTGCTCAAGGGCAAGGCACACCAATGGATCACTGGTGGAAGAAGTACTCACATTTTTTACTTAAGTAAAAGTATCAATACCACAATTTTGAAATACTCTGTTACAAGTAAAGGTCCGGTATTTAAAATGTACTTGAGTAAAAAGTACAAATATATTGGCATCAAAATATACACAAGTAAGTACTCAAATTGTTCGAAATGTGTCAATTCTTTTTTGAAAATAGCATGTGTATAAAATAGGGCTTAAGTGGTTAATGTATGTTTTGTAATATAGTAATTTGAATCTGCAAAGTAACAACTAACTCATGGTTTCAAATAATTGTAGTGGAGTAAAAAGTACAATATTTTTCTCTGAGATGTAGTGGTGTAGAAGTAAAAGTATTACAAATTGGAAATACTCAAGTAAAGTCAAAAGTAAATACCTCAAAATTGTACTTAAGTACAGTACTTGAGTAAATGTACTTAGTTACTTTACACCACTGCAATGGATAGGTAAGTCAAAATGTCAAGTATTTTGTATTTATAATAGCCAATATGTTATGAGTATGAACGTTTGTGAATTGTTTTTTTAAATAAATAAATAATAATAATAA
Organism: Gymnoscopelus microlampas; assembly: GCF_963454915.1. Classification (NCBI taxonomy): domain Eukaryota; kingdom Metazoa; phylum Chordata; class Actinopteri; order Myctophiformes; family Myctophidae; genus Gymnoscopelus; species Gymnoscopelus microlampas. The sequence continues at coordinate 10,750,528 of NC_139957.1, forward strand.
TAATTTCTTTGGTATAGTTGTATATATTGCAATAATAATGTGTGGTTGTTACACAATTCCAAGTCACACATGTCTCACACAGCACATCGTTTTGAAACCACAGCTCTAGGGCCTACATTTGCATCCAACGTGCAGTATCAGAATGCCACATTTAGAAGGACGACTTCATCCATTTTCAACATATCTTCATATAAATAGCCCTCACTAATGCTCATGATAATATGGTACCATTTTTGTCTATTCGGTCTGTGTCTCAGAAACCTGTCTACCAGTGACATCATCGATGGGCATTCCAAGCAAATTGAAACTGCAGGCTCTCTATTCCTGGAAAGTTAGCATGCATAATGGAATCCATTGTTCTTGCGTAAATGAAAAAAAAAAAATAATAAATCTTGTTCGAAAAATAAAAACCTCCCTAACGATGATGTCACTGGTAGGAGCGTTTCTTAAAGGACAACTTTGGTTTTTTACAACCAAGGTTTATATTTTAGCTTGTAATTAAAGTAAATAAATGATGAGTGTAATTTTTTTTTCATTTACTGCTTTCTATAGTTTTAGCATTTTTTGCGATATTTTTTTACAGTGGGCGGGGGCATTCTGTCCGGTGGCTAAATATGCCTTTTTTACACAATAAAAAAGGTCCGGCTGTCTGAGATGGCCAGATGTGAGTTATTGGGGGCTAGAAGAGCTACTGTAAATAATAATAAAGAAAACGCTGGGTTGTTGTGTTAAAAAAATACATATTTAGCCACCGGACAGAATGCCCCCGCCCACTGTGAAAACACTGTAAAAAAGATTGTGAAAATTGCTAAAACTATAGAAAGCAGTAAATTTAATTTTTTTAACACTCATCTTTTATTTACTTTAATTACAATCTAAAACATAAACATTGGTTGTAAAAAACCAAAGTTGTCCTTTAAGTGTCCACAGCCCACCTCAGAGACACAGACAGAGTAGATTTTTTAAAATCATTTTCATCATGAGCATTAGTGAGGACCAATTATATGAATTATCATGGCTCAAGTCTCTGGGACTTTTCGTTATTGTCAAGGATTATGGTGTGCATTTTTCACTATGCAAGAGAGTGTCTACAGGGAGTGACGTTAAGGAATAGCATCATGACGGCTAAAATAGGACTAAATAGACCTGGGAAAGAAATGGTTAGCTTTGTACAGTAATCATCATTATCTTCAAGAGAGTATAAGAAGATAAAAATGAACATGTATAGAAAGAAGCTATTCAAGATTCATTCATATAGTATGCATTAGATTAGATAACATTAAATTGATTTTTATTTCCTAAAACAAACCTACATTGTTGTAATGAGAGTCAAAATGTTGATGAGATGACACCACTGTTTTAAAATGTCAGTGAATTTGTGTCAGCTGTACTGTATGGCTGATGATGATTAGACTTCTGCATCAGTTTTTGCACTACTTGAATTTATTGCCATATTTTCACCATTGTGACTCTTTACATTTCCAATCCAATGCATAAAAAAAAAGCCTCTCATTTCTCAACTCCCCCTTACAGCTTGGAAAGACAAGCAACGCTCTACATTTTAGTCTAAGCATGCAGAATAGGCTTTGGTTAAGTACACAAATAAATCAATTAGCTCATAAAATATTAGATTTCGGCTAAGTTCTGCAACCACTCAAACCCTCTATATTTAGTCAATTAATACTTAGATAACCGGGGTCGGCTCTGTACGCTCTTTTTCCCCCTCTACACCAAATCTCTTTGCGGGAAAATTTGTCTTGCGTAGCCAAACGGTCACAGATCTCCGCCTACTGTCGGGGGGCGGGGGGGGGAGTCTAAATTCAACGGGCTTGGTCGCCAGAGAAAACCAGCGGTAACCCACTGCTTTGAAAACCAATCCGGATACCATCCCATATGAAGGAACACCCTAAAGTCTTTGCATTGGTTCTGTAACGCTGTTATTTAAAAGATAGTTTTCGAATAGGTTTCCACCCGGTTTTAGCCCACGTCACTGATCATTTAGATACCGCCAGACTTATCAGTATAGGCCGGAGATCTCTGATCCTCTGGCACACATGAGACTACGCCGATAATAGCCGATCTACAAGCTCACGACGGGTCGTGTTGCGACATGTTGTGAGCTTGTAGATGTGCTATTCTATCTGCTATATATTTTAGAATGTTTCCCCCTGAGGAGAGCAAAAAAGGGGAGTCCCGCATACCGTCTTCACTTACAAAAAAAGTATAGTTTAATGAAGATACAACGGTTCGGTCGTTTGGACCTTCATCAGTTGTATCTGGTGCCTGATGAAGGTCAGAGCGACCGAAACGTTGTATCTGCCCGATGAAGGATTTCATCAGATTTCATGCAGAAACGCTGTATCTGCATTAAAACTATACTTTTTTTGTAAGTGAAAACAGCGTGCTGGACTCTCCTTTTTGCCCTCCTCATTATTCCGACGCGTGCACCTGTCCATTTTAGTAGGTGTGCAAAAGGACTTTTTGTGCTAAGACTGTTTCCCCACCGGAATAGGGGATGCTATAGGGTTTAAGTGGGTAACTTGCCGGCTTGCCGTTTCCTGGTGGCCCTTACCATATGAGGGAGCTGGACATTAGCTAAACTGTTAATCAGTGACTGGCTGAGGTGGGCCAGCTCATGCAGCAGAGATTCATTTTGCTGTTCAATCACCTTGTTTTCATCCTCTATGGACTTCAGGTTGGACTCCATTGTGGTGATCTGAGGAGAGGGTTGTTTGGGGGGGGGGGGCACAAGGTTATAGTAAATGTTTGTAAATATATCTCATCTCTGTCGGGTGGAAACCTCATATGTCCAAAACGGTTACTTTTCAGGATTCAAATAAAAAAAATGCAAAAGTAGCAGATTGACAAGATCGAAACAGATCTTCTACTATTGATGCTTTCGTGTGACGCTGTAGTATGATCAAGTAGGGCATTCATTTGTGAAAAAAATACAAAAAGTTGTGGATATGGATATAAGAGGTTTCTGCCTGACAGCAATGATATTCAAATGCACACACAAACACACACGTGGACACTAGGCGTGGGCTGATTTTGATAATATGTAATATCATGACATTGACATTATACCTGGCTATTTTCTCAATATCAGTGGGACGGAATCACCCCAAGCCTTTTTCACACGTGCGCATGTACACACGAAAACATCCACGTGAACACACACACGCACACACACACAAATGTTGAACGTGCCATCAGGTAAAAGAAAACATGTTTTCAACCGTCGCATTGGTTTTTACTGTACCTGCGTTCTAAGTTTGATCATGTCTGCTTCCACTTGTGAATTCGATTCACTTAAATCTTTGATTTCTTCATCCAGCTGTTTGATTTCATCTTCATGCTCCAGCCCTGGAGGGGAGGAAGGGAACGTCATCAATGATGTATGAGTACCAGCCCTCGTCTATTTCCAACATTTCTTCACGTTAGGACCGAAACAGGATTGAAACTATACGTAAGAAAGATATCTGAGTCAACGCCTTTGTAGAATCATTGGACAGATTGTCTGCGTTTTAGCTGATTAAAACGGAAAAAACGCATTATGATCCCTGCACACTAAAGTCATCATAGTCTGTGGTATAGTGTAACCAAAGAGGGAAGCTAAAGTCCACAGCGAACAGTCCTCTGCCCTAATTACTATTGGCTAGCATTGGATCCTGCATGTCTGTGATTACTGCCAAGCAATTGCAGCCCTTTCCTTTCAGGCTGGTGTTTCCCTGTCCAACACTCATTATTTAGATCTCAGCTCTGATTGGCTGTTTATGTCAAATTTGGGCACCTACTCGGGAGCAGGTTCATTACGCCCACGCTGTCCGGATTGGCTCATTATCTGAAAACTGGAATTCCGTTCCGTGTCTGGTTTTCTTTTTCTTTTTTTTTGTGTTGATTGGTTGGCATTGTGTGAGTGGCTGGATGGTGGCATAGCGTACCGTTGCTGGAGCGCTGCTGCTTTATTGTTAGCATGTCCATCCCGGAGAGCCTGGCTTTCCTCATGGCGGAGGTGGCGCGTGGACAGCCCGACAGACTGGTGGCACAGATAAGAGAAGGGAGACCATTGTTTTATTGTATTCTGGTGTCCTCACACGCAATGACCCAGCATCCGTTGTGAACTCCAGGAGATTCTTAATAGTGGATCATGATGGCGCTGTCTTTACACATACAGTACTGTAACTCATAACAGTCAAATCCGAGTGTGAATTTAACCACATGGACCCTATAGCACAGTGGTTCTAAAAAATATTCTTGTCAACGACCCCCAAAATGATATGTATTTGGCCGTGGACCCCCATCTCAAAATATGTTGTTCCAGGGACCCCCAAAAGCGAAGATTTGAGTTACAAATGTTCACTTTAAATATATACATTCAAAGAGTAGCACAAATGTTCACGATTTTTCAAAAATAGCAGATCTACAAGCTCATAGGGCGGCACTCTGTGCCGCATTATGAGCTTGTAGATCTGCTATTGCATAGCCAAAGTATAAAAGGTTAAAGTGGTTGAAATTATTGTGATGCTATATTAACACATTTGGCTGGGGACCCCCTGGAACTCCCCCAAAGACCCCTGGGGGTCCCCGGACCCCACTTTGAGAACCAATGCTATAGCATACCTATTCTGGGCATGTCATATTAGGCGAACATTCTGTGAAAATAGGTGAACATTTGGTGAAAATAGCCGATCTACAAGCTCACAAGCCTGTAGATCGGCTATTTCCGCAAGAGAGATAATGGTGTGTAGAGGAAAAGAAGGAGGGGGCCAAGCATAGGGAAGTCAAAGGAAGTATATAGGGTTTTAAGAGTGGTTAAAGCAACACTCTGGATTTCACTGTGCAGGCTTGGCATACGAGTGCTAATTAATCACTGATATTACTCCTCATCAATCCTTGCCAGTTCCAGACTCGTGCAGAGCTCCATCATAGCAAGTAGGTCAAGAGACAAGAAATAGGATAACGCTGAAGTTCGGTCCCACTTGCAATGAGAAGAAACTCAGTGGTGGAAAGAACAGTATATTTACTCAAGTAGTGTACTTGTGTTAGTATTTTTCCATACTTTTTTATACATTTACTCAACAACATCTCATACTGTAGGTATATTGTCATTTTTAATCCACTACAATTACCTGACAGCATTTAGTTTCTAGTTACCTTGCAGATTTAGATTATTAACACAAAACGTCCATTAACTGATAGAGTGTCATGTATTATAGATTAAGCTACCCAACAGAACACCCCAACTTTACCAGCTGCTACATCAAAGTGATGCACACATTAATGCGTTACTAATTTCAATCCAATAATATGATTGTGAAATGGGCCATGCCGAATAATAAGTATATTTTGATGAACTTTTACTTATAATATGAATAGTTTAAACAATACATATTGTGGTAATACCAAGTTTACTTACAAAAAAATCATCACTGAATGGGGTACGTTGGGTGGACAAAAGGCAAAAGGGTCAGAACCCGACCCCCCCAGGAACCCCCTTTTAAGAACCAATGTAGGGAAGACCCCCTCTTAGACCACCCACCTGCGATGTGTCAGGAAGCTGCCGCTGACGTGACCCGAGCCGTCGCAGCCCGGCGTGGGGCAGGACATGCCATCCGTCTTGCCGGCCTTCCACGTGAACTGGATGCCGTTCAGGTAGCCGTCCTTCTGCCGCTTGGCCGCGATGGGGCACCCCGACGCGCTGCGGTGGGACGCGTACTTCCCCGTCACGTGACCCTGCCCGTCGCAGCCTGGGACCGGACACCTGGGAGTGGGACACACACGCAGCGAGACACGGTCAGAGGATGGGAGGGTGGCACAGCGACTGTAGCGTTCATTCATTCATTCATTCATAATGTTGACCTACTTGGGGGGGAATTCGGTTTCATCTCGACCCAGCTGTTCGCTGCCCACAAGGGGCACAGAGCAGTTATAGGGGGTTAGGTGTCTTGCTCAAGGACACTTCGACCAGTCATATTCGACTCATTGCTGGCCAGGCATGGAATTGAACCTGGGACAACTGGGAACTAGGGTTCCCCAGGCCCAGGCAGGCTCTCTCACGGTTCAGCTATGCGGCCCCGTTCATGATTCATTCATTCATTCCTTCATTCCTTGTGAGTTGTTCATAAAAGTGCATCCTGAAACTTGTCATAATCATCCTCATTGTTGTCCTGATTATCTGATTAACAATCAGCCGTCATTATCATTATCATTGTCATCATCGTTAGGGCAATTGTAATCACGTTGATGATTACACAGTAAAATCCTCTGTGTTAATTCATCCATTTGTAACTCGAGAGCATGTGCAAATGGACCCTATTTGGGTTACATTCCCTTACATACCCTTAGAGTTAATTGAACACTAGATTTCACACTGTGTCTGTGTGTGTGTGTGTGTGTGTGTGTGTGTGTGTGTGTGTGTGTGTGCGCGCGCGAGAGAGCGTGTGCTCAGCCTCATCATCACCACCAACCACTACTTGTGTATCACCATAACAAAGCAAACAAAAATAAATCCCTTTGATTATATAATGGCCATAATCAGTCTTTTTCTGAGCGATTGGGACCTGAGTGCCGCTCAGATACTGACCCCTTTGACATGAAATAGCGCTCTGCATAACAAAAGCATACATATCGCCAGCCATGGCTCCCCCCTATCTCTCACCTCAGCATTAATATAAACAAAAGATACCATAATCTGATGTTAGAGCTGTCTCCCAGCGGTAGTCTTATCGCGCTGCGCGGCACGCTACAGATCTGGAATGCTGCCTGTGTGTCAACACACCGCCGCTAATCAGATGCAGCGATGGCGCGAATGATTCCACTTGTCATATCTTCCACACACACCAAAAAAACTGATTACGCCATCGCTCAGAGTGTGTGCAAATGTGGAACGTTTTGGTTCCACATTTGCACACACTCTGAGTTAAATTAACACTAAAGGTGTTACGTATAGGTTCAGCTAGGTGAACGTTATCGGTCCTGTCTTTAAAAAAAAAAGAGGCTGTTTTCCACGTGTATTGGACTACTGTAAGTTCATATTCTGTTAAAAAAAAAAAAAATTGGTAGTGTTTAGGGAAAATATAGGATTTTAGGCTATAGGTAAGAATAATATTATTATTGCTATGGGCTGTCTGAATCCTAAAGGTAAATCATGAGCTGTCATGTCGTACAATACAATTATTAAGAATTCCTAATTATATTATAGGATTTAGAATCTGGATTTTTCCACAAATCCAGATTCAGCGCCTCGATTTAAACCTCGATTTACAGTCTAAAGGCCATTACTCACCGGCGATTATGCGAATATAAGCAAAATTCAGACTTGTTCCGAATAAATAAAAGACACTTTTTTCGCTTCGCTTTTTCACTCCGTGGAAGCTTGCATTGACTTTATAAGTTTAAAAAAAAAAAATTATTATTCGCGCCCCCATTGTGTAAGGACCTTTACACTGTAAATTAATGTATTTTTAACAGTTGACAATTAACATTAACTGTTGACACATTTCACTGAAATATCTCAAAAGGGAATAAGTGCGTAATAAGAAACTGATGGCAGAGGTAAGCTATTGGCCCGCCTCCCAGCTCCGCCCATGTCTATGTGCCAAAGTGTCCCCCCTCCCCCCCCCCCACAGTGCTATTATTTTTTCTATTATTTTGGATTCCCCATAATTTAACGAACAACACTCTGGTTTTTCAACGTTGATCCGTTTGTCTGGTCCCAGATCTCTCCACACTCTGTGGGAGACTCTCAACACTGGTCCAGACCCATGGTCAGTTAAGTCTCATTCTTGTTCCAGCTCTGCACCGACCTGGAAGTCAACTCGGTTCAGCCTGGCATTTAACACATCCTGACCCACGCTGTTAAAGCCCCATCAACTGCCAAGTGTGTGACACGGGCTACATGCGTGTTACGTGCCAGCGAAACTGTGCCAGTCTAGACTGCCCTCCAGGCAGATCTGACGCTCAGCTGGGGAAGAGGGGGAAATGAGTTAGTCTTTATCCATGGGCTAATGAACACGGCGCTGGCTGAGGTTCTGGTGAAGCGCCCCTACAAGACCCTTCTTGCTCTCCTAAGTGGCAGATGGGATATCCTGGCTCTCTCTCTCTCTTTCTCTCTCTCTCTCTTCCGCCCCTCGTGGTTTCAACATAGGTGAATCTTGTCAAAAGAGCGAGGCGTGGGGTAAAGCCCTCCGGAGAGGCCGAGCCCCAAGCCTGGCTCTAACCAAGCGAAGAAGAAGGGGGAATTGGGCCTCGCGTGGACCATCTAGGCAGAACGCCAACGAGAGCTCCCCGCAGTATACATCTAAGGCTCCCTCGGGCCAAAAGCAGCGAGAGCTGGAGGGAGGTACATACAGTGTGACCATCCAAGGGTCAGGAATCCTGGCATTGCAGAGTGCAACAAATGCAGAGAATATTGAGTATAGTGTACTGTGGCCATTGCCCAATAAGAACGAAAGAGGCATCACATTTCAATTACGGGGGAAACTCATCTATATCATATCGTTGCTGTCGGGCAGAAACCTCTTATCTCTTTTTTGTGTGGTTTTTTTGTAAATTAACGGCCAACTTAATCATACAGCGTCACAAAAAAGCATCAAAAGTATAGCAGATCTGCAAGCTCTGCTAGCTCGAGCTTGTAGATCTGCTATGTTTTGGACATATAAGGTGTCCACCCGACAGAGACGTTAATGTCCTAATAAATGTTATCAAATGATTAGAGATCACATACAGATTACTCACGATCAAAGCTGCATCAACCTCACTTTGAGTTACCCCCATAAAACTAAAGTAACTCAGTCAAATCCTCATCATATTCATCAAATCATATTATTATCTTATTTTTGCAACTCTGAGGAGTGTCCAGATTGTAAGCGAACGGAAAGCAGCGACAGAAGGATCCTGCTCTTGTCCGGCGACCAACCGCCAACAGTAATTAGAGGCATTCATTTCCATGTCTACTAACGGCGGCTACAGAGAGAGATAATGGCCATGCCGAAGGGGAAGAGGGAAACTGTGGGAAACTGGCCGCTGTGCCCCCTCAGAACCCCAGCGGACTGACAAGATAGAGAGCGGCCAAAGAGTGTGTTGTTTGTACTCTCTGCACCACCAGAGAAATCAATGCAACTGCGGCGCGCAGGCCAGAAAGAAGCCCCATTGTGGGATTTAGGTGGACTCCAAATCAATCTCTCCTCCCTACTTCTCTCTCTCTTTCTCCCTCTGTCTCTCTCGCTCCCTACTAGCGTCTTTGGGTTTTCACAGGGGGACTGCAGGCTCTTTCCCCTCTCAGAACCAACGGCTAACAGCCCTCGCATTTTAACGCATTAAAACCGGGAGAGCATCTTTGTTCATTTTAGATTTTTTTGTGTTGTCTATTTAAAAATATCAGACATACAAGCTCACAGCGCGGCACTTCGTGCAGCGCTGTGAGCTTTTACATCTGCTATTTTTGAACTTTAATTGGAACATATACATGTATCAATTTGGGGGTCCTTGGCACGAAAAGGTGTGAGAACGATTGATTGAGAAGGCATTTGTAGAATCGGCCCCAGGTCTTCATGGGTTAACAAGTCGCGGCGCCTTCCGAGTTCGGGCGGAAACTTTTTCTTAAATGATTGGACGCGTGACGTTGTTGGGGGAACAGCGCATAAAATGTGTAATGGTGGTGGATGCTGATCCGTTTGGTTATTATCAGGGGCTTTTCTTTTTTTGACTGATGAGGCGGAGTCCTCCATTACCTGATAGGCTCCTGGTCCTCCTTGTTCTCCTTACTGTGGATGATCTTTATCCCACTCTTCCTGGCCCGCGGACACCCTGAGAGACTGCAGATAAATGACACTGCGTTAGTACACCTGTGTGTGTGTGTGTGTGTGTGTGTGTGTGTGTGTGTGTGTGTGTGTGTGTGTGTGTGTGGGGGGGGGGGGGGGGGGGGGGGGGGGGGATATGGCAGTATGTACTTATATGTCGGCAGGAGAAGAGATAAAGCGCAGAGAGAGAGAGAGAGAGAGAGAGAGAGAGAGAGAGAGAGAGAGAGAGAGAGAGAGAGAGAGAGAGAGAGAGAGATCTGCAGTGTGGCTATACAGTACAGTATGTGTGTTTATTACTATACTAGTGGGGACAAAATATCCCTGCAAGTATAGTTGAATTTGAGAAATGGACACGTTGTGAGGATCATTTTCCTGGTCCTCAAGAGAAAAATGGTTGTTTTATGGTTAAAATCTTATATACGTTTACGATTACAAAAAGATTCAGGTTGGGGTTTAAGGTTAGGCATTTAGAGGTTAGTGTTCAGGAGTTAAGATTAGAGTTATACCTGATTTATAGTTATAGTTATACTTCTTTACATGTCGTGAGCTTGTAGATTGACACATTTTTGGCTTTAAGGCTTACGGATAAAATGCCCAAGTTCTTTCAGAAAAGCACCTTCCTAAAACGTTGATGTCCTCACAAGTATAGTGACGCAAACCTGTGTGTGTGTGTGTGTGTGTGTGTGTGTGTGTGTGTGTGTGTGTGTGTGTGCGTGTGCTTTACCTTCTGTGTGAGGCGTAGTTGCCAGTGATATGCCCCGAACCATCGCACCCCGGTGTCGGGCACCTGGGGACACAAAACGCACAAAACGACTCAGGGCCTACAGCAAAAAGTATAACACCGAGGAGGGGCGATGCAGCCACGCTGTTCAGGGCACACCATGTTCCTGTTACTGTATAACCCATTCAATCCAGGAACGCTTCTGTGTCATTTTAAGATTTCTTTGGCTATTCAAAAATAGCAGATATACAAGCTCATAGTGCCGCGCTATGAGCTTCTAGATCTGCTATTTGCCGATGCCCATCAAAATATGTTGTTCCAGGGACCCCCCAGAAGCAAAGATTTGAGATAAAAATGTTGTTTCAAAAGAAATATATATACAGTATTAAAAGATTTTCACAAATGTTCAAGATTTTTCAAAAATAGCAGATCTACAAGCTCATAGTTTGGCACCGAGTGCCGCGCTATGAGCTTGTAGATCTGCTATTTTTTTAATAGCCAAAGAAATCTTAAGATGACACAGACGCGTTCCCGGATTGAATGGGATAATGTACATTTCAGAATACTGCAGACTAGCAAAATGTCCTACCAAACAAACACACAATGATCCTGACGTCAGTCAATCAGCCTCTTTACAGCTCCTTAGAATTACAGTTAAACAATGTATAGCTCCCCGCTGCTAGCAGGGCAATTAAACAAGTAGAAACAAGTACGAAAGCTTTTGCAGAAAATCGCAGACGCTGCGACGAGTTGTGAGCCTGTCGATCTGCCGTTTTCAGCGAAAGCCCACAATAACACAAGTTCAAGACAACTGAAAATACACTAGCATAGAGCCCTGAGTGGTTAAAGGGATAGTTCACCCACATTTTTTTTAACTTTTTTCCTATCGATTAGTCACCCCATGGAGATTTGAATTCATGGATATTTTTTAGTTTTTGAAAGGAGGCTCTTTGTGTGTCCTACCGGAACCGCTGCCGGTCATGAAATTATTGGCTTAGGAATGCGACAAAAAAAAAAAAAAATCCATGAATTCAAGTCTCCATGGGGTGAGTAATCGATAGAAAAAAAGTCATTTTGGGGGTGAACTCTACCTTTAACCACTGTATATTTAGTCAACTAATATTAAGTTGACCGGGGTCGGCTCTGTACTTGGGCCGCTATTTTCCCTCTACACCAAATCTCTTTGCCGGAAATAGCCGATCTACAAGCTCACAATGCGGCGCGTTGCAACGTATTGTGAGCTTGTAGATCTGCTATTTCTGGCGAATGTTCCCCCGTAGAATAACGACGCCAAGGATAAAGTGGTTAACAAGGCTGACCTGTTTCTGGGTAGAATGAACAGACTATATAAGAAATCATTGGAGGAAAAGAAGTCTGTGACTCCTCTCATTCCTTACTTGAGCTCTTGAGCGTTGGTGGCCAACATGCTTCGAATGCTTTTATCAGCTAAAGGACAACCTGAGAGACTGGAAAATACAGCAGCAAAACATTAGCTTGTCGATAAGTGACACGATGAGCAAACCACTGAAGTACAATACATATTCACACAACACATATTTAAACACATACACACAAAAAAACGATTTGACAAGATGGGAAATGCAAGGAAGCCATGTTGCAAGTGCAGGGGAGTTGATAAAAGACGTTAACCCTCTGAGTGTTTCAGTTCAGTTTGATCTGTGGTTTATGCACAGCCAACACCTCCTACAGATGTGTGAGCACAACACATCTCGCAGACGTGTTATACACATTTTGTGTTATGCACCAAAATGTACCCATGTATCCCGTGGTTACTTGCAAAAAGACTTATACAGCTGGAGTCACGTTATGGCTTAAAATGGATGTTGAAATTTGGTAGAATGTTGGGTTGTACAGCTACCTGGGCAAGATATAACATATCGTTGCTGTCGGGCAGAAACCTCTTATCTCCATATTTTAACTTTTTGTGCCATACTAGATCATACTACAGCGTCACACAAAAGCAACAAAAGTAACAGATATGCAAGCTCAAAATGCGGCGTGAAGCAACGCGTTTTGAGCTTGAAGATCTGCTACTTTTGCTATTTTAGAATTTGAATCCTGAAAAGTAACAGTTTTGGACAAATGAGGTTAAAATAAATATTGTCAATCATCTTTATCTGCTGCTTCTGTGCTCTGCGCATGAGAACTGTACATAGTGACTTCATTCAGTCTCATGGTGAAACAAAAAAAATCTTTTTGGCAAATAAAGAAAGGCAAAAGAAGGCCAATAGAAACAACGTGTTATTTAGTGAGTTTCTTCAGCAAACAAGCAACAGATAAAGGTGATGGACAATATTTGGACTTCGTATCACGCCGAGGTAGCCATAAAAACCCATGTTTCTACCAACGTTCAGCATGGCTTTAAGTCCAGTCTTAGTCCCTAAACCTATTTCAGGGGGACAATCTCAATGGACCGTGTGCATAAAGTAATGTCAGTTCCCTGGATTGACATTCCACTTACTCTGAGCCAGAAACTGTACAGTGAAACTGCCAACTGTGCATGGTGGGAAAGAGCCACGGACTGAATGACATTGATCCAGGAGGGTGACATATTTTTGCAACACATGCACCACTTGTGCTCCTTTCGTGTCATTATTATGTCTTTGGGGTATCAGGTTTCCGATATAGTCAAAGGGTTAACGGATCAGAGAGAGAGAGAGAGAGAAGCATTCTGCCTACAGTTGTCTGGACTACGCGGTTGAGGAGGTAAGCTGAAAACAATAAATCGGGGAGAGATAAAGACTCAGTAACAACCAGGAGAAAAGGAAGTCACACCTTCGATGTGAGGCAAAATTGCTCGTCAAGTGACCACTTCCAAGTTGGCACTTCAAGTGCCACCGGGAAAAATAGAGCCCAAAAGAGAGAAGATGAAAACACTTGAAGAAAGTTGGTTTCTTGCTTTTAAAATGTGTCTTTTTTGTTGATAATGTTTAAAAAACGTCATTGTTTCCAGTTTAGCTTCACTGTCTGCGATCCACAGGTGGTAAATAATTGTCCCCAGAGACAATTTTACTCATTGTAATGCTGAGAGCGATTAGTGCTACTGCATGTGCCGTTTACGCCAAAAAAGCAACGGAAAATGCAATGGAAGCCATAGATAGAAGAAGCTACCGTATAGCGTAGAGGGCTGGAGGCCCTCTACGCTATACGGTAGCTTGCCATAGCTCCAAGAGAAGAAGAGAAGGGTGAACGTGAAGCTCGATTCATACTTCGTCGCACGGCAGTGTCGCAAGCCAAAAATACAAGCTTACGACGCACGTCGGCTAGCCGGGCGGCTGTTTTTGCCGGGCGTCGTCTTGCGATGGAGCATAAATTAGGCATGATGAAGATGGAAGGGCGATGAACAGATAGAGCGATGTCGGAGAGAAGGGAGAGGGACGAACTAAAGAGGAAAAAAAGGGGGGGGGGGGGGTGGA